>NC_135232.1:742473815-742785633 GCF_051348905.1 Ranitomeya variabilis | reverse complement strand
ATGTCTGTACGATAGGCAGTTTAGATGACCCGGCTCTTAAGGTCACTGCTTCACCTCAGACTTGTAACAGGCAATTGACATATAGTACTATGTCCTCCGGTTCTGTCGCGCGTCCTGGAGAACAACACTACCTCGGGCTCCCGGTACCCGGCTTCTGCGCTCTGGCTCTGAGGGTGTCCTTCCGGTGTTCCCCTCCTGAGCCCTTTCCTCCACTGTGCTTCTTCCCTCTCAGCTCCTTCACAATTCAACTCTCCTTCTAATTCTCGCTCTTTCCAGGGGTAGCAGCTCCCTCGTGGCTGCTCGGCCCCTACGTATGCTCCAGACGTCCTTCTACTCTCCTGAAGACCAACTGTCTCCCTCCAAAGTCTCCCTCAGACTGTCTAAGACTACTCCTCCAGACCAGGATACATAAAGTGTAAGAAAGCTCCCCTGAATCCGGGTCCTGAGCTCCCCCTCCTGGCCTAGATTCAGATGTGTTGAATGCGAGTGCCTTACCTGATAGAAAGAACCCCCCTTGCCTCCAAGTGTGACATCACCCTCCCAGAAGGGAAGGCAACATCACTGCAGCAACCGGCTACCTGGGGTGCTGCACTAGCGTCCTCTTTGGAGTTTGGAGGGCGTCAAAGTTTCTGAGTCTACTTAAGCTAAGTGTCCCCCTGGTTTTGGTTATCCTAGCTGTCTTTAGTGTTAGTGGGGTTTGACTAGCATTTACACCTTCCTTCCCTAAGCAGGGCTTACCGCTAGGGTCTGGCATGGATTAGGCATCCTGCTCGGCGATAGGCGCGGAACCTATTTAGGGTCTCTTAAGGCAGACAGGTTGATGTTAGAACTGACTAGGGGGTCTCCACTTCCTGCTTCCATAGTGTTGGGCCCCCCTTCCCCTTATCCCTTTGTGTTGCACTTAGTCTGTCCTACATTGTGCGCGACATTATGCATCACACAGGAGATGCTGGGACTGGTGTATAAGCATCACAATGGAGATGCTGAGACTGCTGTATATACTTCACATAGGAGATGCTGAGGCTGCTGTATATACATCACATAGGAGACCCTGAAACTGCAGTATATACACATCACAAGAGACGCTGGGGGCATATACATCACAAAAGATGCTTGGGTTATATACATCACTGGGAGGGCTGGGAGGAATAGACCTCACTGTGGGGCATATACATCACTGGGGAGGGCTGGGGGTATAGATATAACTGGGGAGGGTGGGGGATATAGATATCAATGGGGAGGGGAGACCAGACCACTTTAAAAATTAATTCTGGTCCCCATAAATACGGACCCCCAGACCATGCTCCTTAAACTAAAACAGAACTCATATGTTAAGACTATCCTTCCTGACAGGCAGAGACACCAGACCAAACACCCCACACAACTGCAATCCCCAGACTAGACCCCCTAATCCCCCAGACCCCCCTGATCATATATATATATATATATATATATATATATATATATATATATATATATATATATATATATATATATATATATATATATATATATATATCTAATATATAAAGCTGAATGTGTGTGTGTGTGTATGTATGTATGTATGTATGTATGTCCGGGATTGGCATCTGAACCGTAGCAGCTACAGCCACAAAATTTTGCACAGTCACACGTCTGGACCCCGAGAGCGTCATAGGCTATGTTGTGAGGTGAAATTTTAACCCCGCGCTTTCCAATTCACCAAACAATTTTGCCCCTATCTACATAATGGGGAAAAAGTGAAAGGAAAAGTGTTGGAGGCGTCGCAGCTACAGGCACAAAATTTTGCACAGTCACACGTCTGGACCCTGAGAGCGTCAAAGCTATATTGTGAGGTGAAATTTTAACCCCGCGCTTTCCAAGTCACCAAACAATTTTGCCCCTATCTACATAATGGGGAAAAAATGAAAGGAAAAGTGTTGGAGGCAAATTAACAGCTGCCAGATGTGAACAAGGGGGACTTAAAGAATGACAGCGATGGCACCAAAGAGTATATACTGTACAGTTGCTAAGGTGGGGCCCCAACATGGGATAATCACACCACCACGGGGATATGAACACACACACAAAATGCGCCACACACTACCACGTGCTCGAACACATATACCACCCTCAGTGCACATTTCACCACACATACACCAACCTCGCCACATAAAAGTTGAAACACAAAAGTCGCCGCTCAAAACTCGCCACGCGCAAAACTCTCCACATGCAAAACTCGCCACACGTGCAAAACTCGCCACACGCAAAACTTGCACACGCAGAAAAATTGCCACACGCAGAAAAATTGCCACATGCACAAAAGTTGCAACACATGCAAAAGTTGCCTCACACAAAACTTGCACATACTCAAAAGGCACCACACATAAAACTCGCCACGCGCAAAACTCGCCATGCGCAAAACTTGCTGCACACAACTTGCTACACTAACCTGTCACATGCAACTCGACACACAAAAAGTTGCTACACGCATGTCGCCACACAAAACTCATCTCACAAAAGTCCCTACATGCATGTCGCCACACGCAACTCAACACACACAACTTGACACACGAAACTCGCCCTAAAACACACACAAGTCTGGTATCCTTCAAAAATAAAAATCTGATTAATAAGCAGACAAACTACAAGAGCAACAAATGTACCATATAGGAATCCGGCAGCTGTCAGTCACATGACCAGTCTATTATGTGTATGTGTGAGCTAATATATACTGCCAGGGGGTGGGCTTACTGTTGGCTGGGGATTTATCAGGCTGCCATTTTAGCTTACAAATACTGAGGTAAAAATACTGACCAAATAACGTGTGAACGAGGGCTAATACAGGAGGAGATGGCATACAGCTATATACTATATACAGGAGATGACACACAGGTATATACTATTTACAGGGGAGATGACACACAGGTATATACTATATACAGGAGGAGATGACACACAGATATATACTATATACAGGAGAGATGACACACAGGTATATACTATATAGAGGAGGAGATGACATACAGGTACATACTACATACAGGAGGAGATGACATACAGGTATATACTATATACAGGAGGAGATGACACACAGGTATATACTATATACAGGAGCAGATTACCTACAGGTATATAGTATATACAGGAGGAGATGACACAGGTATATGCTATGTATAGGAGGAGATGACATACAGGTATATACTATATACAGGAGATGACACACAGATATATACTATATATAGGTGAGATGACACACAGGTATATACTATATACAGGAGATTACATACAGGTATATCTAATATATAAAGCTGAATGTGTGTATGTATGTATGTGTGTATGTCCGGGATTGGCATCTGTACCGTCGCAGCTACAGCCACAAAATTTTGCACAGTCACACGTCTGGACCCCGAGAGCGTCATAGGCTATGTTGTGAGGTGAAATTTTAACCCCGCGCGTTCCAATTCACCAAACAATTTTGCTCCTATCTACATAATGGGGAAAAAGTGAAGGGAAAAGTGTTGGAGGAAAATTGACAGCTGCCAGATGTGAACAATGAGGACTTAAAGAATGAGAGCGATGGCGACAAAGAGTATATACCGTACAGTTGCTAAGGTGGGGCCCCGACATGGGATACTCACCACACACGGGGATATGAACACAAACACAAAATGCGCCACACACTACCACGTGCTTGAACACATATACCACCCTCAGCACACATTTCACCACACACACACACCAACCTCGCCACATAAAAGTCGAAACACAAAAGTCACCACTCAAAACTCGCTACATGCAAAACTCGCCATATGCAAAACTAGGCTCACGCAAAACTCGCCACACGTGCAAAACTCACCTCATGGAAAACTCACCTCATGCAAAACTTGCACACACAGAAAAATTGCCACATGTACAAAAGTTGCACCACATGCAAAAGTTGCCTCACACAAAACTTGCACATACTCAAAATGCACCACACATAAAACTCGCCACGCGCAAAACTCGCCATGCACAAATCTTGCTGCACACAACTTGCTACACTAACCTGTCACATGCAACTCAACACACAAAATGTTGCTACACGCATGTCGCCACACAAAACTCATCTCACAAAAGTCGCTACATGCATGTCGCCACACGCAACTCAACACACACAACTTGACACATAAAACTCGCCCTAAAACACACACAAGTCTGGTATTGTCCTTCAAAAATAAAAATCTGATTAATAAGCAAACTACAAGAGCAACAAATGTACCATATAGGAAATACGGCAGCTGTCAGTCACATGACCTGTCTATTATGTGTATGTGTGAGCTAATATATACTGCCAGGGGGGAGGGCTTCCTGTTGGCTGGGGATTTATCAGGCTGCCAATAGCAACCAATCACAGCTCAGCTTCTATTTTGCTACAGTTAATTAACCTGAGCTCTGATTGGTTAATATAGGCAACAAAGACATTCTCAGTATAACAAAGCTAATATATGTTGTGAAATGCTTCTATTTGCTTAGTTTTTGCCTTTTAATAATTACATTTCTATCTATTTGTTTTGTGGTTTTTGTGTGCAGAATAAATTTTTGTTAACACATTCTATTTTGCTAACAGCAGTCATTAACCCGGGCGAAGCCGGGTAGTACAGCTAGTATATATATATATATATATATATATATATATATACACTGTATATAGGATTCTTAAAGGAGCCCCTTACCTGAATCACAAGTAAGGGGGCATATTTGGTTTGTGTCCTGTATTATTACAGAATATTAATATTCACCAGGGATTATTCGTGTTGCTTCTTGGGCTGCTGAGGTTTTATATATATTTCTGTAGAGGTACATAGCACCCCGCGGTTGGCAGCAAGTGTCCAGAATAACGCTGCCAATCACATGGTTTTTTTGGCCAGAAGAAGTTCTGCCCTGAAATTGCTAATATTACTGCCTACCTTCCTGCAAGCGTGCAGCATCTGGCAAATACCCAGCAATGCCAACCGTGTGATATATACTGAACGACTTCAATTAACGTCATTCTAGCTGGACATAGCGGTGTATAGAGGTGGGACCTCACATGAAAGGATGGTGGTGACCACATGTAACTTTCTGCTGCACTTTTCAAGCAGCGTCAGATTTTTGTTTTATGGAGATTAATTTTCTTAAAAGTAAATGCTGGATTAAGACAAAGTGTTCCAGGAATTTGGCAGCGAAGAGATTAATCAGGATGAAGGTGTGTAAGGCACTTTAAGGATCATCATATTGTTCATTCTTCATATCACCGAGCTTCTCTCATCACTTTCCCACTAGTGAAAAAATATTTGTCTAGTGAAATGTAAACATGGTGGGACGTTACCAAATAAAAATGTGTAATCTAATCATGGGTAACATAATTCAACAGAGCACCAGATCGTTGCTTTTTAACCCATTCTCGAGGGTCAGCATGGAGCCACAGACACATATAGATCATTCCCCCTCTATAGATGGATATTGTCAGGTAATACTAAATGGAAGCTCTTTTGTAGATTACTGCCTTTCCAAATTGGCAGTCAGTCTTCACATACTGAAGCTTATACTTTCTTTTGCTTAGTTTGTCACCTTCGTGACGTGAGGGGGTACACTTGACTCATAACGGCCTCTTTTTTGTTTAAACATTCCCCCACCTTTTTGACCACCCACTCAACCTAAAAGAGATTGAAGTAAAAAACCCCAAAAGAATGACATTAGACCAAATTTTGGATTAAATGGCCATAGCAGCCTTTTATTAACATAAAATTACAACAAATCAACAATATTCCCCACCCAGGAAGGGGTGGTCCTCGAAGCCACATGTTCAGCACTGCAGATATGCAAATTTCTTTTACCTTGGCCTCCAGGCTTAGTCTTACCCCCAGCCACTAAGCACCAGCTCAGAGGCAGATAGTGACCAACCCGGCCAAACCAATTGAATACCAAGCCCCTTAATCATCCCTTCCACGGAATGATGTACCACATCCACTCGAAATCCACTCAGGGGGAGTCCAGGACCAATAGAGATCCCCCCACTACAATCCGCCATCCCCCTTTCCACCAACTTCGAGGACCTCCCTCCCCCGCCACCAACATAAATGTTCTGACCCCTCAAACATTTATGTCCCGCCACACTTTCAAGCCTGTTTCGATGCCCTCCTGAATGGCCAAACACCACATGTCGGTGCCGATCGCGTTCAAGTGAACACCATCTGATCTCCAAAATTCCCCCTTTCCCGATTCCAAATTCACATGGCGCACTACCAATGCTCCGTTTCGTGACATAAGACGTGAAACCGCCCTATTCACATTTATTCTTGCCTTGTTTATGCCTTCAATAGAGCGTGCCCCTCGCCATACCTTCCTAGGAATAATGTCAGACCAAATAACTAGAACTTTTGGAAACAAAACCCACAACCTTAACATATCAAACTTCACGTCCTTTATTAATTCTCTACAGGGCCTCTTACCCAAATTGTTCACTCCCAAGTGAACTACCACCACATCCGGAGCCCGATCTAAACGTACGAATTGGTGAAACTTCGGCAAAAACTGACTCCAGACCATCCCGCGCTTTCCAATCCAGCACAAGATCGCTGTGTCTCTCGGGAACTCCAGCTGCTGCCCGTCAGGCCAAACCGCTGCCATCAGTGCAGCCCAAAAAACGAAGGAATGGCCCATAATCCACACCAGCCGGTGCTCGCAGCCTGAAACAAATAGCAAATTGTTAAGCCGAAAACTTCTCATAACAAGCCAACACTTCTTAAGCTAGATTCAGGCGGATGTAAGATCTAAATCTTATCGATTCCCAACGCCCAATTTTCTTGACCACATCTTCGCCCAAGCCCCTCTTAGCTGCCTCTGTCGCCGCGCCGATCCTGAATGAGTGCCCGCTGTAGGCCACAGGCGAAATTCCTCCTGATACCAAACAACGTTTGAATACCGCGATGAATTGAAACCGGGATAAAAATGAACCGTCTTCATGAACCAAAAAAGGATTGGATAAAATGCCACCACGTCTCATAAAATTATTCACACACAAAACTGGACACATGGGGGAACCCGCTACTGTAAACAAAACCACCTTACAACCTTTTCCTTGAACATCGGTCTTAGAGGACTGTATAAAAATCTCCACCCTGTCACTATACGCATTGACATTTTCCCTCCGCACATCCCCTTTATTTACTTTAGAGGGGCTAACCAATTTCCTTAAGCAAAATCCTCCAAAGAAAGCTAGCGCAAAAGCCGCCCTAAAAAGGTCCACCTCCACTTGTGATAGAAACACCGTTGTCAGCTGCTTACCCAAAATTAGTAAAACCTCATAGGAAACCGGGCGTCTCATATCCTTGACCGTCCACCCTTATCTCCAGCCTTTAACGTTTGAATTACCAAAAAGGACTTTGTCATATCTTTGATGCCACGGGCTTTAAAACCAAAAGCCAGCCCAGCTAACAACTTATACAATTTTGACACGGACCAGCCCGATTCCTTAAGGTGCCCGATCAACAACAGCAATCTACTCTCGTCCTGCAGTCCCTCACCTAAAGACCCCTTCCAGTCCTCCCACACACCCCATGCCTGATCATATTGCTTCCAGGACCTAACTGACAGAGTTTGCCAACAAATGATCTACTGCCCGCCAGGAAGATTCCACAATTCCGCCGGGCATTCCAGGCCTGTTGAATCCGCTTGAGGCACCACCTCTCGAAAACGGTCCCCCTGGAGATGAGAAAGAGCAATAATGACGGGGTTACATGCCATCGACCTGACTTCCGCCACAATCCACAAATTAAATGATAACCCCAAGAACACCAGACGCAGCAGTATTTTAATCACCACTGGGGAATCTGCTGACAAAGAATTTATCGCCGCTGCTACCCCTTCCGACAGGCATGGAAAGTGGATTTTCTTATTCGAGACTTCCTTGCCCCACAACGATAGTGCAACCACAATAGGAAACAAATGAAGTAGCACCCGATTCGCCAACCGTCCCGTTCTCTCCAAAAATAAGGCCATTCCGCCAACAACCAACTGCCCTGGAAAAACAAACCGAAACCGCGTTCGTCTACTAGAGCAATGAGCAAGCCTAAAGCAACCGCATCCACCACCGGATCGATCCATATGGATTTACCATTGTAATTCTCCAAAAATTTTGCCCAGACTGCCAAATCTTCCCGTAACTCTTTTTTCAACCTGATGAAATGAACCGGAGATTTAACGCCCGCAGTTGGCAACGATAACCTCTTGCAAAATGCCTGGCCCATCGGCATGATCCGACAAACAAAATTCAATTTGCCTAGCAAAGATTATACCTCGTGTAACCTCAATTTCTTTGCATCACATGCCTTCAACACCTCCTCACACAAGGCGTTAACTTTTTCGTCGGGTAATCTACAAACCATTTCTGCCGTATTAATTTCGATTCCTAAAAAACTCAGAACAGTAACTGGTCCCACTGTCTTGTCTTACGCTAACGGAACCCCAAAACTCTTAGCCACCTTTTCCATTGAATGCAATAGCAATGAGCAGTCAGCGTTTTGAGTCGGACCTATAAACAGAAAGTCGTCAAGATAATGGATACATGATTTTAAACCTGACACGTCCTTCACCACCCATTCCAAAAAATGTGCTAAAGGTTTCAAAATACGCACAAGAGAGAGAACAACCCATGGGAAGACAGCGGTCAACAAAATATCCTCCTGCCCGGGCTTCAGGAAAATGGCTGCCGCGATCTCCATCTGCGCACGCGCGGAATCCCGCGGCCATTTTCCTGAAGCCCGGGCAGCAGAGCGCTCCATCTGCGCACGCGCGGCCACAGGAAAGATGGCCGCGCCCACGGTAAACGGCGAATAGCGAAGACCGCGCTGTTTTGAATCTCCTGGGCAGTGGATCTTCTCTTTGGACATGCGCACACCACTACGCCACCAACGTAATGATGAGCAGGATTCTGGGGGAGAAACAGCGCTGTGACCACGCCCATCCGACCTGACCAACTTGAGTGACAGGACAAAACGGCCACTTCACAAAGGTATTTCGGCAGCCTAACGGGGGTGTAAAGGCACCAAAAAGGCACTAATGTAAAGCCCAGCTTTGCCCCTATTTCACACTATTTTTATCTAATCTTTAAAAAACGGGGTGATAGGTTCCCTTTAAGGAGTTCACCTGACCAGGTATCACAGTCACACTTTACACTTCACATTCTGTCCACCAGGGGGAGCAAGGGGTTCTATATATTAGGCAACTCCTCACAATCTGGTAAAACTGGGGGCTGGATAGGAAGTTAGTCAGAAGCTGACTGGGTTGGATCCAGGCAACATCCTGTGGCAGAGGGTGTTGCAGGGGAAGATTCAGGGGGTCTCTGTCAGGGGTGGGATCCTGACAGTGGCCTAGCGAACAGAACAGAACGTTACGGACCGCGCCTGCACCCGTTGCGGTGGCATCCTAAGAAAGGAAACGAAGTGAGGTTTATTGTGGAGAAGTGAGAAACGAGATCGCAGCAAAAAGGAGATAAAGCCAGTAGGAGTCGTGCCGTAAGATCGAGGCAACATCCTACTGAGGCGCGTAGCCGGTGGCCGGAACGCCGAGGAAGTATTAGGCTCCAAGCAGTACTTCAAACAGCGGCAGGACAGTTAATTTTAGGTTGGCTGTCTCACCTAAATCACCTAAGCAGACATAGGGGGCAATTGTGGGAGAGGGGCGACGCTAGGGTCCCGGAAGAACACCAGGCCTACCCGTCATACGGGTGCGTCCTATCCATATCATCTGGGGGACGGAGAAAGAACATCAGAATAGATACGAGTTGTGAGAGAGAAGAACATCAGAAACAGACACAAACAGTTGTGAGGACTATCCCGTGGTGCTCAGCAGGGAGGTACTACAACACACAGGCGCTAGAAGGTAGGCACTGATTTCCACCTGCAAAGGAAACTCTGGATGTGCCTTCGGACCGGCCGGTCTCAGCCAGCCCTGTTAGCAGTACTCTGGATTGCAGATCCTGAAGCCTTCAGTAAAGAGGTAAAGAGACTGCAACCCTGTGTCCTCGTTATTCATCGCGCCTTGCACCACGCACCACCATCACACCTTTCATTGGACGCCCCTTAGCAGGGTCACGGACCGGGTCTAGCCACCGTGACAACCCCAGGACTGAGACAGAGAGGCCCGGTACCGAGTACCCCGCGGCCCTGCGTCTGGGGGCGCTCCATATCAGCCTGAATTTATTGGGTTCCTTTTTTGGGACTATCCCTAAAGGAGACATCCTCAAATTATGCATGGGAGGTATTGGGAATGGACCAGCCATCCTACCCAGGTTAACTTCCTTCTCCAACTTTTCTGTTACTACCTCAGGAAACTGCAAAGCTGATTTCAAATTCTTCTTATTAAAATTAACTGTTGTTTCAACAGATGGGATTCGAAAGCAAAGCAGCCGCTGCTGCATCTGGATACCTATTTAGGAAATGCACCATCTCGTCCAGTCGAATTGTTGTCATTCCTTTTCTCAACTCCATCTCCCCCTTTTTTTCTGCTTCCCCTGAAACATTTTGATGATCCATGCGTGCCCCCGCATGCTGCACACTCGTGTTTGAATTTGCATTTTGCTCCAAATTTACAAGATCCTTCGTTAAATGCAAAACACAGTCCTCTCTGTATAGCCGCTGAGTGTCCCGACTGACCTGAACCCCCAACGCTTCCTGGAAAGGACTGAGTGCCATACCCTATACGCGATGGGACCATCACCCGCATCCAGAGAGCTATGTCTTTGTGGTCCCAACGAATACTAGGCCTAACCGCCTTCCGTTGGCGAAATTGCTCATCATATCTCAACCAACCTTGTCCCCCGTACACTCGGTAAGCTTCACCTATAGCATCCATATAACAGAAAAGGCCCGAACAATTCTCAGGGGCCCTCTCACCAATTACGCTAGCCAAAATGGCCAATGCCTGTAGCCAATTCGCAAAAGTTCTGGGAATTAATCTATATCTCCTCTTTTCCTCATCTTTTTTAGAATCATCTTTTCTTAATCTATCCAAATTAAATCGCTCCAAGGGTAATAAAGAAAATATTTCAATGTATTCCCCTTTCCATATCTTCTCCCTCGTCTTATTTTTTAAATGTGCCCCTAACGGGCCTTCAAAACATACATATGCCTCGCCCTGTGCCGAATCGTCCAATCTCATCGAATCATCTTTTTCTTTTTCCCCATCCCCTGCCTGACTAGCCACAGATATCGTAGCCGAGGGTGCGGCGGCACCTGCCCCTACATTATCATTCCTCATGCTTTCCAACATTACGTCCCTTGCATTCACATTACTGCACTCTCCTAAAAGACCCCCAAAACCGGAAATCCTCCCAGTGTTCCCCATCCACGCAGCGGACGGGGCCACCCCTACTTGCCCACTTCCGGACCCCCACAAAGAAGCTAGGTCTCTAAGCCCATGCATAAGTAAACTTAACCCCCCGCTAACCCCCCTTGTAAGCATATCCCGACCACCACCCACAGGTGAAGTTAACAAAGGGGGGCAAGGGAAAAAAGGATTGTTCTCACCAAGCTGCCCGAGTGCTGTGGACCCGGCAGCCGAAGATCCTGAAGCCTGGCGTTGTTGTTCCCCCTCTGTATTCCTTCCATGCTGTTCACCGGATATTTTAGCCAGCCGAATGCTGTCTTGTGTCGCCCCCAGCATCGGAACGGAAGCCCCTATAGCCGCCGCTGCAGTGGTGATTGTATCTGGGCCAACCAAAGGTTGCCCGCGCTGGGAATCCCTGCTGCATTGAAAGGGCAATGTGGCAAGTGCAGAACTTTCTACTGGCCTGTGCGCCTGCGCCGAACTCATCCCTGATATGCCCTGCTTTGTCCCAGGCAGAGCGCTGCTGTCTAGGCCGGCATGCCGTCGCCCGTGTTGTGTTCCTCGCTGGGAGACCTGGTGATAAAGCCCCCCATCTCCTGGCTCCTCCTGCCACCGCGCGCCGAGCAGGCTCACCTGAACTGGTGAAGCCTGCCGTTCCTGCTCCAGACACCCCTCGTGTGCCGGTAGATGAGGGAGAAGCCGACGCCTCACCCTGACGCAGGCCCCGCGAGTAGTCGGATTCCTCCCAGCTCTGCAGTGAGACATAGCCGTCCCGCGGCACCCACCACCAGCCAGAGGGTCCCTGGAGGGGCTCCTGATTCGGCGCCGAGCCCGGGGGGTGACCTCAGGGCTCAGGCGCGCCGGAGGCCTAGACCTCCGCGGCCGGCGTCCCTCTGGAGAAACCTGGGCAGATCCCGTCACGACCCCGCTTAGAAGGCTGCTCACCGACTACTGCAGCCATTCAGTGCCCTGCGTGTTCGCTGCCTCCCTCAGACTCTGGAGTAAAGCATCAACCTCCATAACTGTGGACCGCAAAGCTTCGCTCGCTCACGGGCAGGTGAGTGAGTGCTCTGCTAGTGTACTGCAAAATGGCGGTTTTCTGTTAACTGTCCCTATATCCCACTTCTCACTCCTCCTACCTAACCCCCTTCGATCCCGCCCCCTTTTTCAAATAGCTGCACAAATTTAACCCCTTATGACCCACTCAGCCCCAAGGCTCCTATAATCGCTATGACCCCATCATATCAGCCTCCCTTGATGGCCAGGGGCCCAGTACGGCCTTTCTAGACCGACCACCACTGATAGCAGAATGGCAGGCTTCTCCCCCCTCCTTATATACAGACGGCAGTCTTCTCCCCCCTCCTTATATACAGATGGCGGACTTCTCTCACCTCCTTATATACAGCCAGCAGGCATCCACCCCCTCCCCTTATATACAGATGGCAGTCTTCTCCGCCTCACTATACACAAACGGCAGGCTTCTCCCACCTCCTTATATACACACCGAAGTCTTCTCCCCCCTCCTTATATACAGATGGCAGACTTCTTCCACCTCCTTATATACAGCCAGCAGGCATCCACCCCCTTATATACAGATGGCAGACTTCTCCCACCTCACTATACACAAATGGCAGGCTTCTCTCACCTCCTTATATACAGATGGCAGGCATCCACCCCCTTATATACAGACAGTAGACTTCTCCCCCCTCCTTATATACAGACAGCAGACTTCTTCCCCCTCCTTATATACAGACGGCAAGCTTCTTCTCCTCCTTATATACAGATAGCAGGCTTCTCTCCGTTCTTATGTACAGACGGCAGGCTTCTCCCCCCTCCTTATATACAGACAGCAGGCTTCTCCCCCCCTCCTTATGTACAGACGGCAGGCTTCTCTCCTTCTTCTTATGTAAGTTGTCTGACTTATGAATGATGAGAACATGAAGTAAAATGGCCACTTTTGCGCACATAAAATATGTCTGACTTTATTGTATGAAGTCAACTTCCTGAATGAAAAGATCATGACACAAAGTGGTGCAGCCTAGCTAATCTTTCAACATGGCTGACTTCGCTGTATGAAGACAGACTCCAGTGTGGCGAAAACATGAAGTAAAATCGTAGCTTTAACTTTTCTTAAAAATGGCTGACTTCCCTGTGCAAAATCAATTTTATGATCAGAAGATAATGTAAAATGGCTGCCTCAGTTTATCTTACAAACAGCTGCTTCGCTATATACAGCCTGACTCCTGTATGACGAGAACATGATATAAAATGGCCGCCTCAACAATATAACAAAATGGCCACTGTAGTCTGTAGTGTGAACCGTTACCTATCAATCGCTTACACTGCGTGCCAATGTTTCCAGCTGGCAAATTCTCACACGCTTCAGTCTTTCCATCACGTTCTCCAATTTAATTAAACCTGGTTTTACTTAAATAAATTACATCAATTAATTTTATTTTGAAAGATTCAAAATGTAACACTCACCCACAACTTATCTAAAAACAAGTATAGAAAAACGGGCAAAATCCCAATTTACATCCATTAAAAATAAAGAATTAAATAAAAAATAAAAAATAAAAAAAATGCAGTAACAGAAAGTGTGTGTTAATTTTTTAATATCCATTGTGTAAATATCACAAACTATAAGAAATGACTAAAAATAAATAAAATAAATTACAAAAATACATATATATATTTTTATGGTTAGAAACATCTTTCACGGAAAGAATATTTGTGCCGGACTGAAATGCGTCATCATCACCTGTGTGTCCCTCACTCCTTACAGAAGGTTTGCTCAGCTTCGCTTTATAAGTTATTATTTTTGAAACGTTACCATTAAGCAGAGGGCTGGGTGTCTGCTCACGGGTTCAGAAATGTAATTTAATTTTCCACCCTGCACCAAAACACCTGTCTAATCAATATGTCACTGCACTAGCACCTCCCCCCATGGAAACAAAATAAAAGCCCAATTCACTTGATTGAAAGTTATATAAAACCTTTTTTTCTAAATCTTTTTACTTTTTTTTCCTCTTAGGGTACATTTCATTGCGGATACTTGATACTGAAATACTACAGGAATTCAAGGGAGAACGTTATTTTCACTTTACACTGAAGTTCAACCAAAAGTTGGGGGATAACAGGAAAACCAAGATGGCACTTATAGGGACCTTTAGTAGGCCACGATAATCCATTGGCTCCCTGCGACAGTGTTTTAGGGGGCCTATGGGAAGGAGTGCGCCCGGGCACCAGCAATCACGCTATGGTGAGGTCTTAGTTTCTAAGGCTAAGTTCACATTGCGTTAAAGCAGCCCGTTCAACACATGCGTTAACCGGGCTGCATTAACCCCTTCACCCCCGGAGCTTTTTCCGTTTTCGTTTTTCGCTCCCCTCCTTCCCAGAGCCATAACTTTTTTATTTTTCCGTCAATTTGGCCATGTGAGGGCTTATTTTTTGCGGGACGAGTTGTACTTTTGAACGACATCATTGGTTTTACCATGTTGTGTACTAGAAAACGGGAAAAAAATTCCAAGTGCAGTGAAATTGCAAAAAAAGTGCAATCCCACACTTGTTTTTTGCTTGCCTATTTTGCTAGGTTCACTAAATGCTAAAACTGACCTGCCATTATGATTCTCCAGGTCACTACGAGTTCATAGACACCTAACATGACTAGGTTATTTTTCACCTAAGTGGTGAAAAAAAATTCCAAACTTTGCAAAAAACAAAACAAAATTGCGCCATTTTCCGATACTCATAGCGTCTCCATTTTTCGTGATCTGGGGTCAGGTGAGGGCTTATTTTTTGCGTGCCGAGCTGGCGTTTTTAATGATAGCATTTTGGTGCAGATACGTTCTTTTGATCGCCCGTTATTGCATTTTAATGCAATGTCGTGGCGACCAAAAAAACGTAAATCTGGCGTTTCGAATTTTTTTCTCATTACGCCATTTAGCGATCAGGTTAATGCTTTTTTTTAATTGATAGATCGGGCGATTCTGAATGCGGCGATACCAAATATGTGTAGGTTGGGTTTTTTTTTAATTGATTTATTTTGATTGGGGCGAAAGGGGGGTGATTTAAACTTTTATATTTTTTTTATTTTTTTCACATTTTTAAAAACTTTTTTTTTTTTACTTTTGCCATGCTTCAATAGCCTCCATGGGAGGCTAGAAGCAGGCACAGCCCGATCGGCTCTGCTATGCAGCTGTGATCATAAGATCGCTGCAACACAGCAGATTTGCAGGTGTGCTGTGAGCGCCGACCACAGGGGGGCGCTCACAGCCACCGGCAATCAGTAACCATAGAGGTCTCAAGGACCTCTATGGTTACAATGGAGGAGCATCGCCGACCCCCGATCATGTGACGGGGGTCGGCGATGCGCTCATATCCGGCCGCACGGCCGGATGCGGTAGTTAAATGCCGCTGTCTGCGTTTGACAGCGGCATTTAACTAGTTAATAGGCGCGCGCAGATCGCGATTCTGCTCGCGCCTATTGCGGGCACATGTCAGCTGTTCAAAACAGCTGACATGTCCCGGCTTTGATGTGCGCTCACCGCCGGAGCGCACATCAAAGCGGGGGTCCCGACATGTGACGTACTATACCGTCACATGTCGGGAAGGGGTTAATGCAAGTGGCGAAATGTGATCGCACTAGCGCAGATAGAGCTTGCAGATGCTCTATCTGCGCTAGCGGTGACGGACCCGGAAACGCTGCAGCCCGTGTCCCAGGGTCCGTCACTCAATGACGGCACATCGCTAGCGCACGCCCATTTTGGACGTGCGCTAGTGATGCGTCAGAAATAGGGCTTAATGGCAGCGTTAACGGACTACGTTACACCGCGTTATGCCGTCTAACGGACTGCCTATAACGTAATGTGAACCCAGCCTTCGGCTGCTCCATACATCCGCCACAACCACAAGCCATAAATTTATGATATGTGGATATAATCGTGTCAAAAAACACAACTCAATATTTCTTCGTGTGTTTTTACCACAGTTTTTCCCCATCAGAAATCAAGGTTTTCAAGTAGAAACTGGTTGTTGAAATGCAGACGGTTTTCTTTTTTCCCTCAAGGGGTTTTGTCAACGTTTCCTGCAGTGTTTTGTGACCATTTTTCTTGCATTTTTTTTGCCTTCTTTCATCTGCTTTTGGAAGTTTTTTTGCCATCCATTAGGCATCTTTTGGGCTTTTTTTAGCCTTTCTGCTGACTTATATTGTAAAGTATAATGGCCTGTTCATTTTAAAGAGACTTAACAGCCTGAATGTATGAACAGCAACTTGGTTTTATATATGCTCAAAAAATGCCAGGAAAAAAGTCATATGAACACAGCCTAAGAATTGAAATGCACCTAGCACCTACAACAGTATTTATCAATAAAGTACTAAAATATCTAAAAATATAATGGTCTCACTTTAAAATACAATAAAAGTGGAATTTTAAAATATAATAGCTAATTTTTAAGCATAAATAAGGGATGAGATAAAAAATCAGTACCCACTTGAATCATAAAAAATAGGGCAAAAGGGATATTGGTGGGGTGGTAGCTTCCCCTATATGCTAGTTTAGCCCTCTGCTGAGATAGTAGTATAAGAGAAATGCCAACTAGACTGAACACATTTTTGGTTCTCAAAAGTGCTTCCAATGTACTACAAGAATATAACTACTATAATACTGCCCTCTATGTACAGGAATATAACTACTATAATACTGCTCCCTATGTACAAGAATATAACTATTATAACACTTGCCCCTATGTACAAGAATATAACTACCATAATACTGTCCTCTATGTACAAGAATATAACTACTATAATACTGCCCTCCATGTGCAAGAATATTCCCACTATAATACTGCCCCATGAACAAGAATATAACTACTATAATACTGCCCCCTATGTACAAGAATATAACTACTATAATACTGCCCTCTATGTACAAGAATATAACTACTATAATACTGCCCCTATGTACAAGAATATAACTACTATAATAGTGCCCCTATGTACAAGAATATAACTACTATAATACTGCCCTCTATGTACAAGAATATAACTACTATAATACAGACCCCTATGTACAAGAATATAGCTACTATAATACTGTTTTCCTATGTACAAGAATATAACTAGTATAATACTGCCACCTATGTACAAGAATATAACTACTATAATACTGCCCCCTATGTACAAGAATATAACTACTGTAATACTGCCCTCTATGTACAAGAATATAACTACTATAATACTGCCACCTATGTACAAGAATATAACTACTATAATACTGCTCCTATGTACAAGAATATAACTACTATAATACTGCTCCCTATGTACAAGAATATAACTACTATAATACTGCCTTCTATGTACAGGAATATAACTACTATAATACTGTCCTCTATGTACAAGAATATAACTACTATAATACTGCCCTCTATGTACAAGAATATAACTACTATAATACTGCCTTCTATGTACAGGAATATAACTACTATAATACTGTCCTCTATGTACAAGAATATACCTACTATAATACTGCCCTCTATGTACAAGAATATACCTACTATAATACTGCCCTATATGTACAAGAATATAACTACTATAATACTGCTCCCTATGTACAAGAATATAACTACTATAATACTGCCCTCTATGTAAAAGAATATAACTACTATAATACAGCTCCCTATGTACAAGAATATAACTACTATAATACTGCCTTCTATGTACAAGAATATAACTACTATAATACTGCCCCCTGTGTACAAGAATAAAACTACTATAATACTGCCCCCTATGTACAAGAATATAACTACTATAATACTGCCCTATATGTAGAAGACTATTACTGCTCCCTTTGAACAAGAATATATCTACTATAATACTACCCTCTATGTACAAGAATATAACTACTATAATACTGTCCTCTATGTACAAGAATATAACTACTATGATACTGCCCTATATGTACAAGAATAAAACTACTATAATACTGTCCCTATGTACAAGAATATAACTACTATAAGGGTAAGTTCACACAGGACGTTTTTGCTGTTTTTTTTCTGCAGCAAAACTTGATCTTCTTGGCAGGAAAGAAGCTGCATCAAAAATGCAGGTTTAGAGGCGTTTTTGGTGCGTTTTTCGTCGTGTTTTTGGTGCGTTTTTTTCATGCGTTTTTTTTTCTCTTTGTGCATGCCAATAAAGTTGAGTGCCCCAGAGAAAAAAAAAAACTTCCTGTAGATAGACAGAATGACTAGATAGATAGAATTAAAAGATAATAAAAAAATAGATAGATAGATTGATAGAATAGATAGATTACCTGCGGTAACCTCTTCACTGGCATTTTCCCATGGTCCAGAGGTTACCTCAGGTCAGGATGTGAGGGAGCGCAGGCTCGGTGACTCAGTGACATCACCGCTAGTTACTGTGCCTGCGCCCACTGCGTATCATTCATTCCCCAGTAGTTTACAGCCGGGAGAAGTTGCATTTGTAGTGCTATTTTTAGGCTGGGGGGGGCCTATATCAATGGCCCCTTACCAGCCTGAGAATACCAGCCCCCAGCTGTGAGCTTTAGCAAGACTGGTTGTCAAAAATGGGGAGGACCCCACGCCGTTTTTTTAAAATAATTTATTTAAATAATTAAAAAAAAGTGTGAGGACCCCTCTATTCTTGAGAACTAGCCTTGTTGAGCTGACAGCTGGGGGTTGCAGCCCCCAGCTGTGAGTTTTGTCTGGCTGGTTATCACAAATAAGGGGGATCCCACGCCTTTTTTTTCCAATTATTTATTTACTAGATGGTGGCCCGATTCTAACGCATCGGGTAATCTAGAATATGTATGCGTAGTGTATAGCACAGCCCACGCAGTACATTGCGCAGCCCACGCAGTACATTGCGCAGCCCACGCAGTACATTGCGCCGCCCACGCAGTACATTGCGCAGCCCACGCAGTACATTGCGCCGCCCACGCAGTACAATGCGCAGCCCATGCAATACATTGGGCAGCCCACGCAGTACATTGCGCAGCCAACGCAGTACATTGCGCAGCCAACGCAGTACATTGCGCAGCCCACGTAGTACATTGCGCAGCCCACGTAGTACATTGCGCAGCCCACGTAGTACATTGTGCAGCCCACGTAGTATATTGCGCAGCCCACGTTGTATATCGCGCAGCCCACGTAGTACATTGCGCAGCCCAAGTTGTACATAGCGCAGCTCACGTTGTACATTGCGCAGCCCACGTAGTACATTGCGCAGCCCACGTAGTATACTGCCCTCTATGTATAAGAATATTCCTACTTTACTGGCAATAATTTAAGTTTGCAATCACTAATGGCCGCTCTTCCCAAAACATGACAGTTGCTGTTTAGTTGTTTGAACTCTTCCTCATTCCCGTAGAATGTAAGTCCACAAGGACAGGGTCCTCTTCCCTCTGTACCAGTCTGTCATTGTAAATTTGTGTACTGTAAATAATATCTATAACCCTGTATGTAACCCCTTTCTCATGTACAGCACCATGGAATTAATAGTGCTATATAAATAATAATAATAATAATTCTTTCTGATCTCGTCTTATAGGTCGGTGGCTGAGCGGCTTCCATTTCCTTCTGACCTCGAGAGGTGAAGCTATAGGGAGTGCAGCGGTATGAGCTGCACCTGAGCCCTGGTTCCCGAGCAGGCCCAAAAGCCTTTCTGCCCCATCTGAATAGCCCGTGGTGAGTGAGGGGACAGGTTACAGATTTGACGTTGGGGCCCAGGAGCTTCACGCTCTGGACATAACATTGGTGACAGTGTGGAGCTCTGCCTCATCCCTCCTGCATGTCGCTGTGACCTGATCTCTTCACGTAGATGCTGTAATTCTCATCTGGTACAAGCTGGAGGGAATTCTTGGTGAAAGCTGTAAGATAGCGTCCTGTGGGAAAAAAATTACAATATTAAAGGGAGTGTCTACTTTGGTAAAAGAAATCACCTATTAGTAATTAATGAATTCAGAAAGTGGCTGCCGGACTAGGCATCCCCATCTACTAACCATAGCAGGTGGTGGGCTCTCCGTTTAGGACCCAACTAGCTCATAATTTAATGGCACTCTCCTAGATTTCAATGGGCTCAATGTAATGCTTCATTTTGACCTATGGGGGCGCTGCAGGGAAATTAGGCACATGCTGCTGGAGGGCTCCCTTGCAATTACAGCTGACTGTGTGATCTACTTTATTAAAACTAAATGACCCCTTTAAATTAAAGAGAACCTGCCACTTGCCATAAATATATAATTTTTACTACCTGGTGTAAATGCCGCTGTTCTCCTGGATCTGGAATTGTTTTTCTCTTGCTCCTGCTGCTCTCCACTCCTGAAATATGGCCCCATCTTTCCTGTACGTAAATCTAGCCTTTTCTTTACCAAGTGGGTGTGATGCTCAAGAAGACAGCCCACGAGGAGATTGGAACACCACGCCCATTTTGCTTGAAACACTAGATTTCTGTGCAGCGAAGAAGGAGCCATATCTTAGGAATAGAAAGGTACATGAAAAAAAAGAAAAATAACGTCCGATTCGGGAGAACAGCCGCATTTACGCCAGTTAAATATCATTATAAATATATGGCAAGTGGCAGGTCCCCTTTAAATGGAATTAAAGGGTTAATTGTGGTGAAGTATGAGTTCAGAGTGGTGGGGTGTAAAATTCAGGATCCTCATTTATGATTTAGTATATCTAGTGAAGTACAGTCTACCTTTCTCAAGGACCCGGCCAGCCTATGCATTACGTGGCAGGCTAGTAGGTTTCAGTGGTCACAATGCAATCCTTTGCTTCTCCTGCAGGGGCACTGCAGAAAAATGAAACATTTGGAACATTTTGGCTCCCTCACAGACATTGTATGATCAACTATGTTTTAGCGGGATTGTAAAACAAGAACAACCCCTTTACATCAAAGTGAAGGGTTAATTCATTTGAAAAAAGAAAGAAAATAGAAAACAAATAAAATAAATACAAATGAAATGTATATCAAAATATGCCTCCCGCCAGCAAAGGAAACAGTCTATGCATGTCCTGTCGCCATCCATTCTCTTAAAAAGGGCATTCCCATCTCCAAGATCCAACCCCAATATGTAGTAGGTGTAATAATAATAATAATAATATAAAATACCTCCAATTAGAAACGCAGTATAGTTCTCCTGATTAGCTATGTCCCTTACCTCATGTGTAGGAATTGCAGTAACTTAGGTATCCATGGTTACAACCACTAACAACTAACTAACTGTCACTATATAGTGGTCGTACCATGGATACCTGAGCTACTGCAATGCCCTGCACATGGGGTAAGCGGTATAGCTGATCAGGAGAACTATACACCATTTCTAATTGGAGGTATTTGATAATATTATTATTATTACACCTACTAGATATTGGGATAGGATCTTGGGGATGGGAATACTCTTTTAAGTCCAGCTGTTTTGACCACACCTGCTGTTTGGAAGACTTCCCCACCAGGATTATGGAAACAGAGGCTCCAAGTGTTCCTAAACCGCGGTATTCCAAACACAAACAGCCTGGCCTCGAGCCGAGATCCCAATCAGTGCATTTCCAAGCAGGTAACCCTCACTTGGGGACACGGGGCGTAAGTAAGGTAGAGTTTCTCTGCTGAGCACTTTTCCACAGATTAAAAGTGTATACAAAGAGTTCTGAGATATTGTGAACACCATGAGCCCTGTGGCACATTATGTGCTGGCATGTAATAAAAGCCTCCGTAATGTAATCAAAATGTGCCGCTGCCAGGATCCACGTATCTGAAGAGCCATCGCACACCCCAAATATAATTACCAAGATAACTGCCGGGATGGGGATCTAAAGAGCAGCAAGATGCTGGGAAACGCCGCTACGATAAATGAGAATTTACAGTAATTAAGCGTTGAGACCTCGTAAAGTGAAGGACTATAGGAAAATAACAGGAAATTGGAGGAAAAGGGAAATGGCGGGTGAAATAGGGCTAAAATATAGGGGAACGGTATTACTTATACATTGTATGGCACCATTATTACATTACTTTATGCACAGCTTTTATTTGGTCATTATATGGTGGTATTATTTATCCATTATTTGGTATTGTCATGAGGTTATATATGACATTTTTATGTAGCCACTGTAAGGCAATATTATTCATACATTACATGACACAGTTATCTTATTATTTTATGCACGGACCTGTTATATGGTCAATGTATGATGGTATTAATTATACATTATATAGCTTTGCTATTAGATTACTCTATGTATGACGCTGTTATATGGTTACTGTATGACGCTATTATTTATACATTATATAGTGCTGTTATTAGATTACTTTATGCATAGATCTGTTATTTAGTCACTGTACGACGGTATTATTTATACATTAAATGGCGCTGTTAGATTACTTTATGCACAGATCTGTTCTTTAGTCACTGTATGACAGTATTATTTATACAATATATTGGACTGTTATTACGGTACATTACTTTATGCACAGATCCGTTATTTAGTCACTGTACGACGATATTATTTATACATTATATGGTGCTGTTATATGGTGCTGTTATTAGATTATTTTATGCACAGATCTGTTATTTAGTCACTGTACGACGATATTATTTATACATTATATGGCACTGTTATTAGATTACTTTATGCACAGATCCGTTATTTAGTCACTCTATGACGGTATTATTTATACATTATATGGTGCTGTTATTAGATTATTTTATGCACAGATCTGTTATTTAGTCACTGTACGACGATATTATTTATACATTATATGGCACTGTTATTAGATTACTTTATGCACAGATCCGTTATTTAGTCACTGTATGACGGTATTATTTATACATTATATGGTGCTGTTATTAGATTATTTTATGCACAGATCTGTTATTTAGTCACTGTACGACGATATTATTTATACATTATATGGCACTGTTATTAGATTACTTTATGCACAGATCCGTTATTTAGTCACTCTATGACGGTATTATTTATACATTATATGATGCTGTTATTAGATTACTTCATGCAAAGATCTGTTATTTAGTCACTGTACGATGGTATTATTTATACATTATATAACGCTGTTATTAGATTACTTTATGTACAGATCTGTTATTTAGTCACTGTATGATGGTATTATTTATACATTATATGGCACTGTTATTAGATTACGGAACTTTATGCACGGACCAGTTATGTTATTTGTTGACTGTAAAACAATATTATTCATACATTATATAACATTATTGTTAGTTTCCTGATTGTGAAACTGTTACTTGGTCACTACATGACGATAATATTTATACATTACGCAGAATTGTTATTTTCTTTATGTATGATGCTGTTTGCTCGCTGCATAGCGGTATTATTTACACAATAAATAGCATTATTATTAGATTACTTTATGAATGGATTTGATATTTGGTCCCTAGATGGCATACTTTTAGCACTGTATGGTGGTATATACCTAAGCATTGTAGGCAATACTATTATTTTTGCAGTATATGGTGGTGGCACTGTATTAGACATTGTATGACAGTATATTTAGGCCAGTGTATGTTCCTGTTATTTGGGCACCAAACTGTATGAAGCTTATAGGTTTGCCCTGTATGGTTATCTGTACACTGTATGACAGTACACTATATGGAGGAAATGAAATACCAGTCCCAGACTACATACCAGTCCATGTCTTCTGCAGACCAATGACAAAGTTGTGACACTGTGGACGACTGTTGCAGAAGTCGGCAGCCTCTGTCGCACTGTACATGGACAGCAGACATCCCTGGTGGTTATAGGATGGCCAGCACCGGAAATCTCCATCTGTGTCCCTCATGCGGAATCCTCTCAACACTGTGAAGTCTGGAATACAGAGCAGGAGAGGATTAGGGTCATGTATGAAGTGTAACAGTATAATATATATTACAATCAATGGCGCACGCAGAGTGTTGAGGAGGATGTGACAGCATTAGAGTCCATCAGTATTCGGCATCTGTGTACGCTGCATTATTACCAAATCATAGCAACAACCAGGGGTGCACTGCCGTCGTATCAACATTGATAGTTTAGGGTAACCACCCAGTAGGGTTAATGCATGATCACCAGGCCAAAAGAGTAGACTAGATATACTGTAGGCATGCCTATAGATTAGGCATGTTGTGGATGCTATACATGAGGCAAGTGGAGGACACTACTGATGAGGCATGTGGAGGACACTACTGATGAGGCATGTGGAGGACACTATACATGATGCATGTGGAGGACACTATTCATGATGCATGTGGAGGACAGTATTCATGATGCATGTGGAGGACACTACTCATGAGGCATGTGGAGGACACGATTTATGATGCATGTGGAGGACACTACTCATGATGCATGTGGAGGACACTTCTGACAAGGCATGTGGAGGACACTTCATGATGCATGTGGAGAACACTACTCATGATGCATATAGAGGACACTACTCATGAGGCATTTGGAGGACACTACTGATGAGACATGTGTTGAACACTATACAGGAGTCATGTGGAGGATGCTAGACATGAGACACGTGGAGGACAGTATAGATTAGGCATGTGGTAGACACTATACATGAGTCATGAGGAGGACACTATAGGTTAGGCATGTGGTGGACGCTACACATGAGACATGTGGAGGACACTATTCATGTTGCATGTGGTGGACACTATACATGAGTCATGAGGAGGACACTACTGATGAGGCATGTGGAGGACACTACTGATGAGCATGTGGAGGACACTACTAATGAGACATGTGTTGAACACTATACAGGAGTCCTGTGGAGGACGCTAGACATGAGACATGTAGGGGACAGTATAGATTAGGCATGTGGTAGACACTATACATGAGTCATGAGGAGGACACTATAGATTAGGCATGTGGTGGACGCTACACATGAGGCAAGTGGAGGACACTGCTGATGAGGCATGTGGAGGACACTACTGATGAGGTATTTGAAGGACACTATTGATGAGGCATGCGGAGGACACTATTGATGAGGCATGTGGAGAACACTACTGATGAGGCATGTGGAGGACACTATAGATTAGGCATGTGGAGGACACTATACATGAGTCATGAGGAGGACACTATAGATCTATAGATTAGGCAAGTGGAGGACACTACTGATGAGGCACGTGAAGGACACTACTGATGAGGCAAGTGGAGGACATTACTGATGAGGCAAGTGGAGGACACTACTGATGAGGCATGTGGAGGACGCTACTGATGAGGCATGTGGAGGACGCTACTGATGAGGCATGTGGAGCACACTACTGATGAGGCAAGTGGAGGACACTACTGATGAGGCATGTGGAGGACACTACTGATGAGGCATGTGGTGGACACTATACACGAGTCATGAGGAGAACACTATAGATTAGGCAAGTGGAGGACACTATAGATTAGGCATGTGGAGGACACTATACATGAGTCATGAGGAGGACACTATAGATCTATAGATTAGGCAAGTGGAGGACACTACTGATGAGGCACGTGAAGGACACTACTGATGAGGCAAGTGGAGGACATTACTGATGAGGCAAGTGGAGGACACTACTGATGAGGCATGTGGAGGACGCTACTGATGAGGCATGTGGAGGACGCTACTGATGAGGCATGTGGAGCACACTACTGATGAGGCATGTGGTGGACACTATACACGAGTCATGAGGAGAACACTATAGATTAGGCAAGTGGAGGACACTACTGATGAGGCAGGTGGAGGACACTACTGATGAGGCATGTGGAGGATGCTACTGATGAGGCATGTGGAGCACACTACTGATGAGGCATGTGGAGGACACTACTGATGAGGCATGTGGAGCACACTACTGATGAGGCAAGTGGAGGACACTACTGATGAGGCATGTGGAGGACACTACTGATGAGGCATGTGGAGGATGCTACTGATGAGGCATGTGGAGCACACTACTGATGAGGCATGTGGAGGACACTACTGATGTGGCATGTGGAGGACACTACTGATGTGGCATGTGGAGGACACTACTGATGAGGCATGTGGAGCACACTACTGATGAGGCAAGTGGAGGACATTACTGATGAGGCATGTGGAGGACACTACTGATGAGGCATGTGGAGCACACTACTGATGAGGCATGTGGAAGACACTACTGATGAGGCATGCGGAGGACACTACTGATGAGGCATGCGGAGGACACTACTGATGAGGCATGCGGAGGACACTACTGATGAGGCATGCGGAGGACACTACTGATGAGACAAGTGGAGGACACTACTGATGACGCATGAGGTAGATGCTTTTGATGAGGCATGTGGCGAACATTATCGATGTGGCATGTGGAGGACACATTGATGGGGCACTATGGCTGGCACTAATAGGTGACACATACTATATTTTTGGCCACAGCTGTGCCGTTATTCTGGAAAGGTACCGGAGAAGTAACTCACTATGTAAATGATGGTTTATGCTTTGATTCATTCCCGATTTGTACATGTGTAATACGTCTTCAAAAGCCTCGAGGGTCTCATTTATCCCGACATGTAAATTCCCTGCAATAACAACAATGAAAACAGCGTCAGAACCTGTAAAATCCCCAGACATCTGTAGCCCACCCTGCACCTATGGAAGAGACAGCAATACCTGTCACATTCATGATGTCTTCCAGGAGGGGCCGCAGGGCCGGAGGAGCGGTGTGAGGCAAGAGGTAAGTGAAGAAAAATCTGAAATATCAAAAATCACCGTTACCTACGAGGAGTGAATGACCGCAATGTACAAATAACGATAGCCAGGGCTTGGCGGAAAACTCTGGTGATCAGCGGCGGCACCGCACAGCGTCACATGCTAAAGATGTGTTTATTACAGAATTTAGGGTTATGTTTGCTGCTCCCAGACTGTTTATTAGGGGTCAGCGTCATACCTGTACGCATTATAGAGGTTCCTCTTCTCGTTGGACCCCAGGCACTGCCCGGCCTCTGAGCAGCTCATGGAAAATGTTCTGGCCGGGAAGGTGAGAGCGCAGTCTGCATCCCGTCTACACGCCGGCTCCTCGCTACTGGCATCGTCCATGTCAGTCACTTTTAGGCCTCCATCCACCAGGACAAACTGTTGGGGCTGGAAATCCAGGAGGGCAATGGAACCCATGGGGGAATTTGCCAAATAATGCAGCAACTGCACCAATTCCCAACAGACCTGTTCAAAAACAATTAAAATGTCAGAATAAATCTATTATGGCATTGCTGACTAAGAAGTGCTGGAGGAGAGACGCGGGGCAGCTGCCCATAACAACCAATCATCTTCTAGCTCTCATTCTCCAGAGGTCTTTGCTTAAATTAAAGCTGAAATGTGATTGGCTGCCAAGAACAACAACTCAACCGAGTTACAGGAATCGCCATGGTTTCCGGAAACAAAGGCCTCTCATCTCCCCCATACATATGCACGTTCAGCTCAGCTGAGCATACAGGTTATTACAATGGATAGAGAGTTTATAAATGGCCGGCCAAGAAAAATGTTACATGTTTATATAAAAAGTTCATATTCTTCTTGACCAATCATTATTTAGCCATTTAAATACAGAAGTTCAACCTCTGGCCTGGCGGTTACAGCTTTAACGCGTTTGCAATGGTCGTCATACATGCACGGTGCCACAACTGTATGGAATGGCCTTGGGGGCGACACAGTCGGCAGCCGAGGGTCACTGATTGGAGCCAGCTCCGATCCCATCAGTCAAGTGTGATAGCGGCCCCTTGCCTGATGTGATCATGGTGTGCCAATCGGTTGCCAGGCCAGCAGGGGGTCTACTGAAGACCCCTATATTTGCCATGTTAGAACTATGGAGCCCAGCCTTTGCATTGTATAGGGGGTCAAGTGATTTTTGGTTCAAGTCCCCTTAGGGGATGAATTAGAAGTGTAAAAAACGGATAAAAAGTAAACTAATAAAATCTAAAAATAATTATCCCATAAAGTGAATAAAAAATAAATAAAATTGCCAGCTTTTCCCCGTTATTTTTGGACACCACACTTTCCCCACAAGATGCAATTAATCAAAAGCAAAAATTATACTAATATTAGAGATTGATGTGCAAAAAAACAAGCGCTCACGTGGCTCCATCAAAGGGTAAAGTTACAAGTCTCGATAATAGCAACAAAAATTATTTTTTAACAAAGTTCTGAATTTTTTTAAAGACCTATAAGATAGAAAAAGAAAACTCTACAAGTTTGGTATCGCTGTAATCACCACAACCCGGGGAATCGTGTAACCAGGTCATTTTACCGCATAATGAACGCTTTAAAAAACGAAACCTCACCAAAATTGGAAAGAAATTGTGCTGTTGGTTTTTTCCCATTTGGATTTTTTCCCCATTTTTCAGTAGATTATATGATGGATTGAATGGTGTTATTCAGCACTATGACTGGTTACACAAAACATCAAACCCTGACATGGCACTTGGACAAAGTGGAGGAAGAAAGGAGCCCAAACCTTAAGGGGCTCATAAAAATTAATGCAATGTGAAATGTTCTGCAACCTTCTTCATTTTTAAAGATCTCTGCTTGTTGTCAGTGAACGGATGCCTTCTTGGTCAGGGTCTGCCGGGCAAAGGTGAACATTGGCAGGATTCCCTGTGGTGGTAATTGAGGCTTGCAAAGAGGACATTGCAAAACACAGTGTCAAAGTAGCCTCAGTTTCACGCTTCGGTTTCCATAAGTTAATATGAGGAATGTGGCGCCATAAAAATACCCTTTCTGCCCTCTGCATCGTACAGTATAATGGCTTCCCCGTGACCTCTGACCTGTTTACAGGCCACTTACACAAACACAGATCTGAGCTGTGAATTGTAAATGGCAGCCCCCCAGCCCCTGTGTCCTGCAGAGGGGACATTGCAGGCTGTTTGCACACACCTCTATGGTAATCCCTTTTCCTTGACTCATTAACCATTGCACAGCTGGAGGCAGATTGCATTGGGCAGAGGTGCAATGTGCTGCCTGCAGTCCCCCCTGTTTGGATGGGTACTATCACCTTCCATGCATGGCCACTGGAACAATCACCATTGTGCCTTCACTTACTTTAAATCTCTCCTCCCAGGGGGTTTGCAGGAGCTGAATCATCTCCAGGGGAGATCCAAGTTCCAGCATTGCTGTGACCCTGATGTCAGAGGGGGCGCTATTAACATAGCACTGGCCATGCAACTGCAAAGAGAGAAAAACACACTGTAAAGAGGTGGGCGGCCATGAGTAGATGCCTCATCTGTGTGGCCTGACCTGCCTGGTTGGTAATGATGGATCTGCAATAGACTCATTGCTAGTGAATCCATATCTGTAGCTGTGATGCAGAACATCCTCCTACAAGAAAGGCTCCGCCGCGCTACACAGTCACAATGGGACGATTCATTATTGCATTTGGGGGTTTTGTTCCAAATTTTTCTTTTAAATTGTGCCTTTAAGTCTTTTTTTTTTAAATGTTCGCCAATGTTGGCTCATTTTTTGGTTTTCCAGATCTTTGTGGCCAATTCATCAATTGTGACTTTTTAAAAAGTCATTTTTCTTTTTGCTCTAGTCCCCTAATTTAAGCCTGAATTTTTCGGGGGCACAAATTTTACAACATTTAACAGAACAAGCCACTTTTTTTTGCTTTAAATAAATGCAAAAAAACCCACAAAAACATAAAAAAGTCAAGCGTAAAGAGTACGGTGTTTTTAATCTTTGCACAAAATTCACAGACCAAGTTTTATGAAGAGTTTGACACAAATGAATACAAGATAAATAAAAGAATAGTGACTTAAAAATATACAATTGAGGAATCGGGCCCAAAGTCTACATATAACACGAATAATGAAACGTGGGAAGTAGATTGGGTCCTCAGATCATTCACATCATTTTTTTACACCATTAGAAAATAGGAGAGCAAAGCACATGCCAATATTTTTCAAGAAACCCACAATAAATAGAAGGTCTGATAGATTGTTCTAAATCTGTTTTTATATCTCTATTTCTTCTTTATTTTATATTGGTCATTATTTTTTATTTCAGATTATTTAACTTTAGAATATTTGCAGTTCTTTTATCAGTTTTATGTGTTATATTTTATATATTTTTATGTTATATTTTTATTATGGCTTTTTAGACTTTTTTTTAGATTTTTGTTTATTTTATTTATTCCATTTTGATTTATTTATGTTTATATTTGTATTTTATATTATTTTTCAGATATTTTATTTATTTTAGACATATTATTCATGTTATTTAGTTTTTAGATTTGTTTTTTATTTATTTGATGTATATATGTTTTTATGCATATTGTTTTTATAGCTATACCCGGGAAAGCTGGTGGACACCCCATGTAACGGCCATTAAACATAGTTAGCGGCTACTGCAGTATTCCTGTATTGTTAATTTATAGCGATATAACAACTCATCCTGTGCTGAGACGGTGAAAGGCCTTATGAAAAGGCTGGGAAAGCTGGGTGACAACGCCTATAAAAGTAGTAATTGTGGCGATATTAGTAGTCACACAGCTGTCCCAGGCAGATACCGTAATCCTGGTAATTTTCAATGCTTTGTGGAGGGGCTGTAAACTATGTATGTGATATATTCGACATTGGGTGGACCAGTGGCCCTTAGAAAGTGTAAAGAAGCCATGTTTATCTAAGGAAGTGTCCTGATGAGCCATGAGGTTGACATCCAATCTTGGGTCACTTCAGGCCTTGTCGCTCTGGTTGGGGTACATTATGGATGTCATACAGATGTTGGGGGTCTTATCATGTAATACATGCTCACCTATTGATTTCATTAAGCTACATGTAAAAAAAATAAAAAAGTTCCCTGCAAGACGAAGAACAATCCCAAAAAGTATTTGATTCCCAAAGCCAAGAACCGACCAACAGTCCAAGTGGATTGATTTTATATTTCTTATGGCGTCAACCTCAAAAGCAAATGTTCTTCTAATAAGGTTCAAACTCTGTCAACCAGAAGTGGACATGGCGTTAACATCTCAGCCGATGACCATCATTATGGGGCTTCACCACTGCAAGAAGGCTCCCACCCCATACCCTCTAGGGCAACTTGAAAGTCAAAGTGATTGACACCACACAGTTTGGTAGGAGAGGACTCCACATTCTCACCAACCACAGTTAAAGGTGGTGGTTCCTGAGCGATGTCTAGGGCCACCAATCGGGTCTACGAGATCCAAGCCCCCTAAATGGCAAAGGTGTTAGGAAAATCAATATTGGACCATCCACCCAGAACTCCAAGCATTTCTGGGAATTAATGTTGATCCCAATCAATCTCATCAATGTCAATAAAACTCATCGGAAGGCTCCCGCAGATGGAACTAGATGTGAAATCCATGGTTGGCTCTTGTCTTGTACTTACAGCCCCCCTGTCCAGAGCTACTCGGGGGATGGGGGAGTATAAAGATGACAGCAGGGAGGTGAACCACTAATGACTTCTCTCATGTAGCTACATCTGTTACTTTTTGGGGCGGCTTTGATGTGTGGATGCTCTAATCATCTGTAATATCAAGAAGAGACAGCAGCGGATCCCCCCAGTATATGGATCTGAAATAAGGGGGTCTCATCTCATCACTCGGGTGACCAAGTTCAGCTCCAATCATTCATCATGTTACTTTCCTGAGAAGCATCTGTATCTTTATTTATAAGTCTATATTTTGTTTTTCATTCATTTTCTACAGATTTGGGTAAATCTAGAAACAAAATGTACAAATTTTCACTTCAATCATATATGCCCAAAATTGACTTCCTTGGTACCTTATTTTCTCTTAATTTATTAGCTCTTAAAAACTCCCCCTCCCCCAATTTAATATCGTCACAATGCAGATTATTATCCAGTCTGGATCTCTCCATTTTCACGACATTATTTGTCTTTCGAAAATGATGACTGTAGAAACCGCATCAGAAACTCTCTTTCCTTGTAGAAGTTTCTCTTTTCCTGAAAACTTTTGAACAATGTTTTATTTTCTGAAGCCTGTCTTGCAGTTTTCTGATTGGACGCACGGTGCCTATTTTGGGGTAGATTACATCTGGACCCGTTTCATGCACTTTCTTTTTTTCCACCAGGTGAAAAAAGGCTCAAAAAACTCAAATGAACAGCAAAGTGGATTTCCCAGAGAAATGAATAGAATGAGTTTTTGAGGAGGATTTTGGTGAGGATCTGCTCCAAGAAAATCCCCAAAAACGTAGCGTGATCGTAGCCTTATTTTCTGCTCCTGGTGCCACTACTGATGACACTACTTTACCTATAGATCCCATTGGCGGTCGGGCAGCGATCAGCCACGACATCTCTACAAACCAGTGCCCCCTGCACCCGAGCACATAAGCCCCCACAATTAATAGGGGCACAATGCAGATGTTATCCAGTCTGGATCTCTCTGCACCTTCTCTACGGGATGCGACTACATACTGACCTCCCGGACGTGGCCATCGGTGCTGCGGAATGTGTTGGCCCTATATAAGTAAAAATGATTCTTATTTACCTGGATAATCCCCGGATGGCGGAGGATCTGCAATAGAGCAATCTCCTTCTGCAGCTTGTATGTGGCCAGTCGGTGGCACCCAGCGTGGTCCCCATATTGCCGCACACACTGCTGCACGTCACTGCCTCCCCCGTGGACGGACTTAAGGGCGATGGAGTTGCCATTCTGTAAAGTTCCTTTTACAACAACCTTGGTAAAACCTGATCCGATATAATCCAGTCCTGTAATATGGGCAAGATCCTGACAGGTGAGTCTCTGAGGAACCTCCACTGCCTCCTCCATGAATCTCATGGCCTCCTTTGGGCCGGTCCCTTTAGTTTCCAATAGGGTCTGATGCAAAAATACCAAATCCTTGTGTCTCTCCATAATTTCTCGCCTCATTTGCCGGCTGCGTTGGGAAAAAAGGAATGGCTCGTAGAAATATCCTCCAGGGAAGGAGAACTTCAGATATAAAGCTATGAGAGTGAGGGCAGCTGCAGGGAAGATGATTTGTCCTTTCATTGTGCTCTTCTGGGCAAATTGTCACCTCTGTCCTCTTACTGTAAATGAGTTCATTAGGAAAGGAATGCCTGCCCCTGTTTGGTTTAATGGGGTGGGTTAATGGGACTGTGGACACCCACTGAGGAGGGTCTGATGAAACTCATCCCTCACCTGACCTCACTGCAAACTTTACATCCCTGGGTACAGGCAACTCTATGCTGCCACCTGGTGGCTATATGCAGAAACAGCAATGGCAAAGATGCAGCAGGAACATTCCCCTGTCCTGAAAAACACACAGGACAGGCAAATATTTGCACACTTTTATTATCACAAACCTATAGTATTTTCATCCCTCTGTGATGTATGTGACAAGGTTTTTCACTGCCAATAAGAAGTTTGTTAATCACATTACAATTAATATAAATAGTTTACATATAACAGAAGTGCAATAAAATATCAGGCATCAGGCAGCCTGCACATGAAAAATCCAAAGCTTAACTATTGCATAATTTAAAAAAGTTCTGCAACTTTAAATGTACTTTGTAATATACTTTATCTGATCTGATCCAGAAGCTGAACTCCCCCTCCTAACATAGACCTACTGGCACAGCTGAGAGTTTGCTACAATGTATCAAAAGCATGCGGACTCAGTTATGTGCTGCTGCATTTAGTCCACAGAGAATTTCCTGGACAGATACAGTGTAACAAACCTCAGCTGTGTGAACAGACCATACGAAATCTACCAATTTTTCTGGTTGGCCAGTAAATGTTTCACTCCTAAAATACTTCTGTCTTTTTGAGGCATAAGTATTTGCAACAATTCTGCCAATATGCTGATTGACCATGATGTGGTAGTGCCATCTGGTGGCATTTATTAGGTACTACAAATGAAAATTTACCTTCTTAGGTTATGTGACAACACCAATATCTTTGATCCTATGTATTTACACCAAAAAAAAAGCAAATGTGAAATAAAAGATGAAGAAAATGACAAGCTTTGTTTTTAGAAAGGTTAAAATTAATATTTTATTACTAGATGGAGGCCCGATGCTATCGCATCAGGAGGACGGTAATGTCACGATGGGGGCTGGCATGCGGCGCTGTTGTTGCCTAATAGCATCCTGTGATAATCTAATGACTTTTGCATCAGGGGTCTCATGTGCTTGGCGCCTACGCTTATATGCATTGTTTTTGTCCCAGCGATGCTGTTGCTCTTCAAGGGTCTCATTTGCCCTTTGTTGTCTTCGATGTTGTGCCTTTGATGCTTTCCTTTCATTGTCATTGGCATACTTTTTATGAGGAGCCATGTTGGCATTGATATTTGCTTTTTGAAGGGGTTTTCCCACGAACAAAAGTTAATTTTAAAAATTGTCTGTGTCTGACCGTGTACAGAGCATACCACAGCTCCTGGGCAGGGGAGGAAGCAAAAGACAATACTGACATTACAACAGGAGATCGCAGAGGATACATTTTGTGAGGTAAAATATTTTTAAAAAACAGTCAGTGAAATATTTTACCTCACAACATGAATCCACTGTGATCCCCTGCTGCATAGCTCCCAACCGTCCCTCATTGTGCGGGACTGTCCCGCATTTGATGCTTTTCCCCGTTGTCCTGCCCGGGACACTCTGTTCCCGAAAACAACACAGGAGAATTAGCCGTCACACACCCCCTTGTGTTAGGCCACACCCCTTCCCCATGTTCCTGAGTCTTACTCTTAGGGCTTCCTGTGGCATGAAGGAGGCGCTGCCAGCGCTGGGCACGGGGTCATGATCCGCAGGACACGAACGTGGCGAGGAGGATGAGGAGCTCAGCTGGATGTTGTGCAGGACGAGCAGGCACACCGACCCTCATGTCCCCGGTGTGTGCGGTGCCAGGTAGGTGCCAGCAGGATAATGAGCTGGAGTGGGCGTGCTCGGTAGCCATGTGCTGCAGCAGGCTGCTTGTTGCTCTGCTTGTAACAAAGGAAACTAGTTCTCACCGTGCAGAGAAATGTCTCCAGATTTACTGATCTGCACCTAATGAGGCTTTGTGCTGTCGCTACCCCTCCATCACTGCCAGGGAAGCAACACATGCCCTGGTGAGGGCACCCGCAGGTGAGCTCCATGCAGCACTGGCACAGGGCTCACACACCCCCTTCTCTGGAGAGAAGCACGTGCCCTGGTGATGCGCTGCCTGTTATGTGTGGGGTCAGGAGGTGTTACAGTGTGAATGTAGCAGAGCCGTGTGTGTACGAGGTGTATGGAGCGGAGCCGTATGTGTACGAGGTGTACGGAGCGGAGCCGAGTGTGTACGAGGTGTATGGAGCGGAGCTGTGTGTGTACGAGGTGTATGGAGAGGAGCCGTGTGTGTACGAGGTGTATGGAGCGGAGCCGTGTGTGTCATGGATCCCAATGGCTGGGGATCGCACTGGACAAGCAAAATAACATAAATAACGGACGAGCTCTAGGGTGATGGAACCTGGGCTGACCGCTGCCCTACTCCTGACAAACACAACTAGAAATAGCCAGGGAGCGTGCCTATGTTGATTCTAGACGCCACGCGCCAGCCTAAGAGCTAACTAGCACTGCAGAGGAAATAAAGACCTAGCTTGCCTCCAGAGGAATGAACCCCAAAAGGTATAGTTGCCCCCCACATGTATTGACGGTGAAATGAGAGGAAGGCACGCACATAGAGATGAAAATAGATTTAGCAAAATGAGGCCCGCTATAACTAGAAAGCAGAATGATACAAAAGGGGTCTGAGCGGTCAGCAAAAAACCCTAATCAAAAACCATCCTGAGATTACAAGAACCCATGTGCCAACTCATGGCACATGGGGAGAACCTCAGCCCACTAGAGCTACCAGCTAGCATAGAGTCATAATTAGCAAGCTGGACAAAAAACCAAACAACTGAAAAACAAAACTTAGCTTATCCTGAGAGATCTGGGAGCAGGTAGTCAGGAACCAAACTGAGCACATCTGAGTACATTGATAGCCGGCAAGGGAATGACAGGAAAGCCAGGTTAAATAGGAAACACCCAGCCTCTGATGGACAGGTGGAAACCAGAGACCGCAACCCACCAAAGTCACCCAGTACCAGCCGTAACCACCAGAGGGAGCCCAAAAACAGAATCCACAACACGTGTGTGTACGAGGTGTATGGAGCGGAGCCGTGTGTGTACGAGGTGTATGGAGCGGAGCCGTGTGTGTACGAGGTGTATGGAGCGCAGCCGTGTGTGTACGAGGTGTATGGAGCGGAGCCGTGTGTGTACGAGGTGTATGGAGCGGAGCCGTGTGTGTACGAGGTGTATGGAGCGGAGCCGTGTGTGTACGAGGTGTATGGAGCGCAGCCGTGTGTGTACGAGGTGTATGGAGCGGAGCCGTGTGTGTACGAGGTGTATGGAGCGGAGCCGTGTGTGTACAAGGTGTATGGAGCGGAGCCGTGTGTGTACAAGGTGTATGGAGCGGAGCCGTGTGTGTATGAGGTGTATGGAGCGGAGCCGTGAGTGTACGAGGTGTATGGAGCGGAGCCGTGTGTGTATGAGGTGTACGGAGTGGAGCTGAATGTGTTCGAGGTGTACGGAGCGGAGCTGAATGTGTACGAGGTGTACGGAGCGGAGCTGAATGTGTACAAGGTGTTCGGAGCGGAGCTGAATGTGTACGGAGCGGAGCTGAGGTGTACGAGTTGTACGGAGCGGAGCCGTGTGTATGAGGTGTACGGAGCGGAGCTGTGTGTATGAGGTGTACGGAGCGAAGCCGTGTGTATGAGGTGTATGGAGCGGAGTCGTGTGTGTATGAGGTGTATGGAGCGGAGCTAAATGTGTACGAGGTGTACGGAGCGGAGCCGTGTGTGTACGAGGTGTATGGAGTGGAGCGTGTGTGTACGGAGCACAGCCACGTGTGTAGGAGTAGCTATGTGTGGCGATTATACGGTACGAAGTATCATGTGCGGCCAATATACAGTATGGAGCATCATGTGTGGCCATTATACAGTATGGAGCATCATGTGGGGCCATTATACAGTATGGAGCATCATGTGCAGCCAATATACAGTATGGAGCATCATGTGGGGCCATTGTACAGTATGGAGCATCATGTGTGGCCATTATACAGTATGGAGCATCATGTGCAGTCATTATACAGTATGGAGCATCATGTGTGGCCTTTATACAGTATGGAGCATCATGTGTGACCATTATACAGTATTGAGCATCATGTGTGGCCATTATACAGTATGGAGCATCATGTGTAGCCAATATACAGTATGGAGCATCATGTGGGGCCATTGTACAGTATGGAGCATCATGTAGGGCCATTGTACAGTATGGAGCATCATGTGGAGCCATTATACAGTATGGAGCACTGTGTGGCCATTATACAGTATGGAGCATCATGTGGGGCCATTGTACAGTATGGAGCATCATGTGGGGCCATTATAGAGTATGGAGCATCATGTGTGGCCATTATACAGTATGGAGCATCATGTGGGGCCATTGTACAGTATGGAGCATCATGTGGGGCCATTGTACAGTATGGAGCATCATGTGGGGCCATTATACAGTATGGAGCACTGTGTGGCCATTATACAGTATGGAGCATCATGTGGGGCCATTGTACAGTATGGAGCATCATGTGGGGCCATTATACAGTATGGAGCATCATGTGTGGCCATTATACAGTATGGAGCATCATGTGTGGCCATTATACAGTATGGAGCATCATGTGTGGCCATTATACAGTATGGAGCACTGTGTGGCCATATTTTTTTGTTTATAATTATTCTTTATGAAAGTGTGATCAGCAGTGCTAAATGGGTGTGGTTGGGACGTGGATATGGGTGTGGCTAATTATGAATGGGTGTGGTCAGAGGTGTGGCCTAAACTTTGGCCCTCTTTCCCATCTTCAAAAGTTGGGAGGTATGCCTGCTGTAATGTCAGTATTGTCTTTTGCTTCCTCCCCTGCCCTGGAGATGTGGTATGCTCTGTACACGGTCAGACACAGACAATTTTTAAAATTAACTTTCGTTCATGGGAAAACCCCTTTAATGTGACCGGCTTCCTCTGCCTGTAGACACATCGCGCATCTGCTGCCGGGATCAGCCGAAAGATTCACTGCGCATAATTCGCGCAGGCACAGTAAATCAGACCGCCGCCATCTTTGTGCAGACAGATAATGGCGGTCACATTAAAACTGCGCATGCACTCCTTCTGTACAAAGATGGCGGCAGTCAGTGAATCATTCGGCTGATCCCGGCGGCGACGTGTTGACGATGGTGTTCCGCTGGTGGTACCGTGCAAGAGGCTGCGTGAGTGTGAGTGAGTATGGGTGTGAGTGAGTGTGTGTATGTGTGTGTGTGTGAGTGTGTGTGTGAGTGTGTGTTTGAGGGTGTGAGTGTGTGTATGTATGTGTGTGTGTGTGGTGCGATGGTGTTCCACTGGTTGTACCGCGCAATAGGTTGGTACCAGCAGCAATTTCGATATTGAGACATCCATCACTTGGGTGTCCCAATATGGCGGTCAGTGAACTTCTTCCACTTGGAATTCGGGGATAGGTGACATCTGGACAGAACAGGAAATTAAAACATTACAAGGAAATTATATAAATAGATTATAATAATTATAAAAACAACGAAAAAAGTAAAATTGGGGAATACTAGTACAGGAAAGGAGGGTGAGAATACCTGGAAATAAGTGGCGTGTGAGGCCCTGCAATACTGGTAACTCGGCTACTTATAAATAAAACTCTAGTAAATGATCAAAAGGACTCATATTTAGTACTCATAGTAATGAGTTTGAACTAGTGCTAATATTAAAGTAATAAGTTAGTGATAAATCTATTGAAAATCAGGTACAGTAAAATATATAACCACAAAATGTAATATAAGCAAAATCCTAAGTGGATAGTTCAGTCAAAAGATATCCAAAATGAGACCATATTAGAGGGAACAAAAGGAATAACAAAAGTATACAGGCATCATAAGACAGAAAATAATGTCCAAAATGAATTTACCAGCAGTGCAACGTACCAGGGACCCAGCACACCCAACGCGCGTTTCACTATGGAAAGCTTTGTCCAGGGGTGAAGCACTGCGTCCAAACCGCTGCGTTCTATATTACAAGCACCGTGGATGGATTTATAGGAATCGCACACCCTCTGTGCTTCTATTTAATGTTCCTGAAACGTATGCTCATAAACCTGTGTCGCAGCATGTCAATTTCTGATGTCACAATAGAATGTATTGGATGTGGTAAATCCACTTTCTTCAGTGATCACATGCGGATTTACCTGCGTGATTAGAACGCAGCATTTTAGACACAGCGAAAATACGCTGCAGCCAAAACGCTGCTACTCCCTGATGGCGAGCACATAGCCTAAGGCCACGCTCACACCATCAGTATTTGGTCAGTATTTTACATCCGTATCTGTAAGCCAAAACCAGGAGTGGGTGATAATACGGAAGTGGTGACATCTTTTTATTATACTTTCCCACTGATTGCTCCTCTCCTGGTTTTGGCTGATGTAAAATACTGACCAAATACTAAGCGAGGCCTAAGGCCGGCGTCACACTAGAGAGTTTTACGGACGTATGAGAGGTACACAAAAACAATGCATTGCACACGGACCAATGATTTTCTATGGGGCAGCTCCTATCTGCTGTATATTTCTCTGCCGTATTTTACGTGCGGAGAAAATCGCAGCATGCTGTGTTTGTCAGCGTATTGCGCAAAAAATCCGCCAATGAAAGTATATAGGGGCGATAAAAATATGGATTACATACAGACCATCAGTGTGACTTGCGAGAAATACGCCCCGGTGTTCTAGAGAAAAGCCGGCAATTCAGCGCGGTGTACAGTAAAATCACACTGACAGGTTAGAATAGAATAGATCAAATAAATGTCTACACATAGTATAGGGAGATATATATATATATGTCATTGAGACATATTTATATATATATATATACAGTAATACAGTATATATATTTATATTTCATAAAGCGCTAGATAGCAGAAAAGCCAGTAATTCAATTGCCGGCTTTTGCTATCTCCTTATCAAACCTGACAAGATATGAGACATGGTTTACATGCAGTAAACCATTTCATATAACCTTTTTTTTGCATATTCCTCACTACTAATGTTAGTAGTGTGTGTGTGCAAAATTTGGGGGCTCTAGCAGTTAAAATAAAGGGTTAAATCATGGAAAAAAATGGCGTGGGCTCCCGCGCAACTTTTTCCGCCAGAGTGGGAAAGCCAGTGACTGAGGGCAGATATTAATAGCCTAGAGAGGGACTCACTCACATGAACTCTAGTGTGAGAAAATAGTCAGAAAAATTCCCACGCTAGAGTTCATATGCATTTATACCAGCAGGGGGCGCAGCACCGCAAGTCTACGATGCTACGTTCCCCTGCATTCAATTCATTCCCCAGATTTTACAGTCAGGAGCACAGCTGCATTAGCAGGCTCCTGGTTGTTAAATTATTTAACCCCTTCAGATGGATTTACAGCGTGTGACATGACTGAGCGCCGGAAAGGTATGGGATATTGTTGCTTTTTTATTTTTGTTCTTTTACAGAACGAGGGTCTTCAGGTGGATTAAGTGTATAATAAAGATTTTACAACCCCGTGTTTTTAGTTCAATAAAATACTTTATTCTTAATGTGTGTGTATATTATTAACCCTTTAATATTATTGGATTAATAATGGATAGGTGTCTCATTGACACCTCTCCATTATTAACCAGGCTTAATGTCACCTTACATTAGCAAGGTGACATTAACCCTTTATTACCCCATATCCCACCGCTACAGGGGAGTGGGAAGAGAGAGGCTAAGTGCCAGAATAGGCGCATCTTCCAGATGTGCCTTTTCTGGGTGGCAGGGGGGCAGATGTTTTTAGCCTGGGGTGGGCAATAACCATGGTCCCTCTCTAGGCTATTAATATCTGCCCTCAGTCACTGGCTTTCCCACTCTGGCGGAAAAAGTTGCGCGGGAGCCCACGCCATTTTTTTCCGTGATTTAACCCTTTATTTTAACTGCTAGAGCCTCCAAATTTTGCACACAGACTCTACTAAAATTAGTAGTGAGGAATATGTAAAAAAAAAGGGATATGAAATGGTTTACTGTATGTAAACCATGTCTCATATCCTGTCGGGTTTGATAAGGAGATAGCAAAAGCAGGCAATTGAATTACCGGCTTTTCTGCTATCTAGCGCTGTATGAAATATAAATATATACAGTATATATGTGTGTTTCACTGATATATATATATATATATATATATATATATATATATAGACTGTATATATGTTTTCACGAATATTTGAGCCCATGGATCCATTCATATACATACATATACATACATATAGATACATGGATGTCCATTTTGCAAGGTTGCGAGAAAAAAATGCCATACGGATTACATACGGAGGATGAGATGCGTAACATACGCAGCCACACCCTGCATACGGATGACATACGGATCACTGTTTTGGGATAATTTCTGCGTATTACGCCTGTAAAATACGGACCGTATTTCCCTACGCTGAGTGTGACGCCGGCCTAAAGCTGCTCAAGCTTGCTGTTGGTGGATTCTAATTCATGAGATCTGTCAATATTTTCTATAGGGATATTAGGACAATTTTGCAGCATCATCCATCAGGAAAATCAAGATTGTAACTATGGGAGGTGGAGCCGCATATTCATCAACTGTAATGGGCGGCACCACGTGACCGCTCAGTGCAGGAGAAGCTGCGGGGCGGAGAGCAAGCGTCGAGGGAGGCGGGTGAGTATTTTAATGCCGGCGGCCGGGCGCACAGGGGTTGGGAGGGGGGAGGATGCCCTAAAGTTTATTTTAAACACATAAAAAAAAAAAAAAAAAAGATTTTTCATCCCTTCTCCCCAGCGAACGCTGGAGAGAACGGATGAATGGCGGCTTCAGCACCATGCTGGGGGGACAGCGCTTACTGTAGCGCTGTCTCTCCTGCACGGTCCGTGTGGTACCCAGGCGGCACACGGCTGCCGCACGTGTGCCACACGGATGGCCTACGTGAGCTCACGGACACACGGACACGGATAACTCCGGTACCGATTTTTTCCGGTACCGGAATTATCTGGACGTGTGGGACAGGCCTCACATGTATGGGATGTGGATTGGCTCCTGAGGTGTTGCAGATTACTGTGCAGAATCCCCTCTTAAATCTTTATCATTTTTTGATCACATTCACACGGTCAGTATTTGCCATCAGTACTTGTTACCAGGAGTGGTGATAATGCAGAAGTGGTGCATATGTTTCTATTATACTTTTCCTCTGATTGTTCTTCTCATGGTTTTGGCTACAAATACTGACCCAATACTGCTAGTGTGAATGTGGACTAAAACACAGTTTGTTTTATCATTGACTCCTGACACTTTTTGCTTTATCACCATTGTGGTTCAGATTGAAACTTCTTAAAGAAGTTGTCCACTACTATAACCTTTTTTTTTTTTTTCATAAATCTTGCTATTATGTGCCACTGAAAACATCTACTGTGTTTATTTTAGCAATATTACCTTTTATCATGCTGTAGCAGCACATCTTTAGTGCTGGATTCAGCTCTCATGGGGTTAATCGACAACTTCCTTTCTCCTGAGTTATTGTGCTCTAATACTACAAGTTCCATGATGCATTGCACTGCTACTAAGCACGAATCTACCACACCCTCTCCAAAACACACCCCAACCCCTCCCTCCTCTCCCTCCTCTAGCTTCAAAAAGATTTGTGATGTCATTTCTGTCCAACCTCCTCTTTTACATTTGTCCAACCCACACTCCATTACACACAGATAGAGGGATAGATAGATAGATAGATAGATAGATAGATAGATAGATAGATAGATAGATAGATAGATACAGATATATCTATGTCTATTTCCATAGATATGTCCATATCCATGTTTCTAAACCCCTTCACCCCTGGAGCTTTTTTGTTTTCGTTTATCGCTCCCCTTCTTTCCAGAGCCATAATTTTTCCGTCAATATGGCCATGTGGGGGCTTATCTTTTGCGGGACAAGTTCTACTTTTGAACGACACCATTGGTTTTACCATGTCGTGTAACAGAAAATGTGAAAAAAATTCAAAGTGCAATGAAATGGCAAAAAAAGTGCAATCCCACACTTCTTTTTTGCTTGGCTTTTTTGCTAGGTTCACTAAATGCTAAGGCTGTGTGCACACGTTGCGGATCTGATTGCAGATCCGCAGCGTTTTTTGCCGCACTGAATTGCATCAAATCCGCAGTGTAGTGCACAACCAATGTAAGTTTATGGGAGCCGCAGACTTGTTGTGCACATGCTGCGGAAAAAGCCGCACCAAAACCACACCAAGAACTGCATCAAAACCGCACCAAAAACTGCATCAAAACCGCACCAAAACTGCAAAACTGCACCAGGTTTTGATGCAGTTTTTGGTGCAGTTTTGATGCAGTTTTTGGTGCAGTTTTGATGCTTTTTTTGGTGCGGTTTATGCGCGGATTTAATGCCGTTTTTGGAAATAAGTAAATAAACGGAAAATGTGCATGATTTGAATGGAAACATGCCTGAAAAAACGGATTCCAAGGCCGGATTCATCATTTCACAGCTCAGTTTCATACATTTTTTTGCCGGATCCGTCGCTGTGCGTTTTTTCGCCGGACAGAAAAAACGTTCCTCTGTATGTGTTTTCCATCCGGCGGAAACAGCTTTTTTGATGGATCCGGCAAAAAACGGATGAAACGTGTGGCCATCAGGCGCAATCCGGCGCTAATACAACTCTATGAGAAAAAAACGGATCCGGCTGAAAAAAATGGATCCGTTTTTTTCAAAACTCGCCGGATTGTGCCTCACGGCAAAAATCTGATGTGTGAAAGCAGCCAAATATATGGATAGATACATCTATGTATCTATAGATATACAGTGGGGCAAAAAAGTATTTAGTCAGTCAGCAATATTGCAAGTTCCACCACTTAAAAAGATGAGAGGCGTCTGTAATTTACATCATAGGTAGACCTCAACTATGGGAGACAAACTGAGAAAAAAAAATCCACAAAATCACATTGTCTGTTTTTTTATCATTTTATTTGCATTTTATGGTGGAAAATAAGTATTTGGTCAGAAACAAACAATCAAGATTTCTGGCTCTCACAGACCTGTAACTTCTTCTTTAAGAGTCTCCTCTTTCTTCCACTCATTACCTGTAGTAATGGCACCTGTTTAAACTTGTTATCAGTATAAAAAGACACCTGTGCACACCCTCAAACAGTCTGACTCCAAACTCCACTATGGTGAAGACCAAAGAGCTGTCAAAGGACACCAGAAACAAAATTGTAGCCCTGCACCAGGCTGGGAAGACTGAATCTGCAATAGCCAACCAGCTTGCAGTGAAGAAATCAACAGTGGGAGCAATAATTAGAAAATGGAAGACATACAAGACCACTGATAATCTCCCTCGAACTGGGGCTCCACGCAAAATCCCACCCCGTGGGGTCAGAATGATCACAAGAACGGTGAGCAAAAATCCCAGAACCACGCGGGGGGACCTAGTGAATGAACTGCAGAGAGCTGGGACCAATGTAACAAGGCCTACCATAAGTAACACACTACGCCACCATGGACTCAGATCCTGCAGTGCTAGACGTGTCCCACTGCTTAAGCCAGTACATGTCCGGGCCCGTCTGAAGTTTGCTAGAGAGCATTTGGATGATCCAGAGGAGTTTTGGGAGAATGTCCTATGGTCTGATGATACCAAACTGGAACTGTTTGGTAGAAACACAACTTGTCGTGTTTGGAGGAAAAAGAATACTGAGTTGCATCCATCAAACACCATACCTACTGTAAAGCATGGTGGTGGAAACATCATGCTTTGGGGCTGTTTCTCTGCAAAGGGACCAGGACGACTGATCCGGGTACATGAAAGAATGAATGGGGCCATGTATCGTGAGATTTTGAGTGCAAACCTCCTTCCATCAGCAAGGGCATTGAAGTTGAAACGTGGCTGGGTCTTTCAACATGACAATGATCCAAAGCACACTGCCAGGGCAACGAAGGAGTGGCTTCGTAAGAAGCATTTCAAGGTCCTGGAGTGGCCTAGCCAGTCTCCAGATCTCAACCCTATATAAAACCTTTGGAGGGAGTTGAAAGTCCATGTTGCCAAGCGAAAAGCCAAAAACATCACTGCTCTAGAGGAGATCTGCATGGAGGAATGGGCCAAAATACCAACAACAGTGTGTGGCAACCTTGTGAAGACTTACAGAAAACGTTTGACCTCTGTCATTGCCAACAAAGGATATATTACAAAGTATTGAGATGAAATTTTGTTTCTGACCAAATACTTATTTTCCACCATAAAATGCAAATAAAATGATAAAAAAACAGACAATGTGATTTTCTGGATTTTTGTTTCTCAGTTTGTCTCCCATAGTTGAGGTCTACCTATGATGTAAATTACAGACGCCTCTCATCTTTTTAAGTGGTGGAACTTGCACTATTGCTGACTGACTAAATACTTTTTTGCCCCACTGTATCTATCTATAAATATATCTATGGATAGATATATCCATAGATATATAATAGAAAAGCCGATGTTTCTAAGGCCTCTTTCACACTAGCGTCGTGCACTGCACGTCGCAATGCGTCGTTGTGGAGAAAAAACTCGTCCTGCAAAGTTGTCTGCAGGATGCGTTTTTTCTCCATAGACTTTTATTAGCGACGCAGCGCGACGGACCCTTACCGATGCTAGTGTGAAAGCAGCCTAAGGCTACTTTCACACTTGCGTTTTTAGCAATCCGTCTTTTTGGGAAAAAAACGGATCCTGCAAATGTGCTCGCAGGATGTGTTTTTTACCCATAGACGTGTATTAGTGAAGGATCGCGACGGATGGCCACACGTCGCGTCCGTCGTGCAACGGATGCGTCATGTTTTGGAGGACCGTTGGCACGTCCGTCGCGTCTGCCATTTTCTACCGCGCATGCGCGGACAAAACTCCGCCCCCTCCTCCCCGGACTTCAGAATGGGCAGCGGATGCGTTGAAAAACTGCATCCGCTGCCCACGACGTGCACAAATTTCACAACGTGCGTCGGTACGTCGGCCCGACGCATAGCGATGGACCCGTACCGACGCAAGGGTGAAAAAGGCCTTAATGAGCGTTTAATTTAATAAAAAAACGGAAAAAAACGGCATGGGCTCCCGCGCAATTTTCTGCGCCAGAGGGGGAAAGCCGACGGCCGGGGGCCAATATTTGTAGCCTGCTATGAATATCAGCCCGCAGCTGTCTGCGTAGCCTTTACTGGCTATTAAAATAGGGGGACCCTCCAAAAAAAAATGACGTGGGGTCCCCCTATATTTTATAGCCAGAAAGGCTACGCAGACAGCTGCGGGCTGATATTCATAGCCTAGAGAGGGGCCATGGATATTGGGCCCCCCCCCCCGGCTACAAATACCAGTCCGCAGCCGCCCCAGAAATGGCGCATCTGTAAGATGCGCCAATTCCGGCACTTAGCCCCTCTCTTCCCACTCCTGTGTAGCGGTGGGATATGGGGTAATAATGGGTTAATGTCACCTTGCTATTGTAAGGTGACATTAAGCCGGGTTAATAACGGAGAGGCGTCAATAAGACGCCTATCCGTTATTATTCCAATACTAAAAAAGGGTTAATACAACACGCACACATTAGGAAAAAGTATTTTAATATTCTTCATTTAACCATACTTACCATACTTCAGCGCCTGCAAAAAACGTAAAATAATAAACCGCATACTACCTGTCCACCGTAGTCAAATTAATAACGAGGGTCCCACGACGATCCCCCCTATAGAACAGTGACATCGGGTGATGTCACTGCTCTATAGGACCCTCAGTGACACACTGACAGGAGACAATGGATCCTGCAGTGCATCACTGAGGTTACTAAAGTTCACTGGTCTCACTTTATGGCAAAAAGCTGCGTGGGAACTTCCTCACACAGCAATGCCATAAAGTGAGACTAGGGACTATTTTCTCACAGGGGCGTAGGAATACATTGTGGGGAATACATTGTGGAAGGATACCTTCCTCCCCTCATTGTGTTCCTGGAGCCCCTGGAGAGTGGTTGCATCAGCAGATGCTCCAGCTCTCCACGGGAGATCGTCGAGGGACACTCGTTTTAATTGGATTTCTGCGGATCAGGGAGTATAGTGTTTGTTTATTATTTTAATATTTTTTACAGATGACAATGGCTTCGGGGATCAAAGTGACAAGTGATGGTGAGTATGTACTCTATGTTATATGTACTGTATGTATGTATGTACTGTATGTCTGTATGTATGTACGTACTGTATGTATGTACTGTATGCGGCATGCCGCATGTTGTCGCATGCCGTCGCATGGCGCATGTCGTCGCATGCTGCATGTCGACGCATGGCGCATGTCGTCGCATGCCGCATGTCGTCGCATGCCGCATATCGTTGCATGGCGCATGTCGTTGCATGGCGCATGTCGTTGCATGCTGCACGTCGACGCATGGCGCATGTTGTCGCATGGCGCATGTTGTCGCATGGCGCATGTCGACGCATGGTGCATGTCGTCGCATGGCGCATGTCGACTCATGGCACATGTCGTCACATGCCGCATGTCGTCGCATGCCGCATGTCGTCGCATGTTGCATGTCGACGCATGGCGCATGTCGTCGCATGCCGCATGTCGTCGCATGCTGCATGTCGTCGCATGGCGCATGTCGTCGCATGGCGCATGTCGCATGTTCTGTATGTGTTCTATGTATGTATGTACTGTATATGTGTTTTTTTTTTCTTTGTTTTTTTTTTTTACATTCAACACATTAGCCGGATGATGGGACTACTACTGTCCCATCATTGGCTAATGTGTCACTCACTGTCACTGTAGCAGGCAGAGCCCGATGGGACTTGTAGTCCAATCGGAACTGCCTGCACGCAGAGACAACGCCGCCGCCACCACCACCGCACAGCCACCTTCAGCACCACGTAGACCCCCGCCGTCGCACCGGCTGCCGCCGCCATGGCACCGACCGCCGCCGTCGCCACGGCACCGGCCGCCGCCGACACCACGGCACCGGCCGCCGCCGCGGGACCGGCCGCCCACGCACCGGCCGCCGCCGGTACAGTACAGTACACCGGCCACCGCGGCGGGACCGGCCGCCCACGCACCGGCCGCCGCCGGTACAGTGCAGTACACCGGCCGCCGCCGCCCACGCGCCGGCCGCCGCCGGTACAGTGCAGTACACCGGCCGCCAAGGGACCAGCCGCCGCACATCTCGGCAAGCAGATCCCATCCCAGCACCAGACACCTGCAGTGCACAGCCCCGTCCGCCCCCAGCACAGCACAGGCAGCCCACAGTCCCACCCACAGCCCAGTCACTCTTGAGTGACTGCTGACTGTGCGGCTGGGACACGCCTGTTACTGACGTCACGTCAATTTCCAGAGTCTGGAAATTGACGTGACGTCGGCGGAAATTAGCGGTGGCTGCAGCCTCGGGGTCACGTGACCCGGACTCATCCACCAGCATAGCGCCGCTCACAGGCGAAAAAGGCAACGCAAGGTATTTACAAAATTCGTCAGGGGCCCCGGGGGGATACATTGGGGGGATAATTGAAAGTAGTGGACAACCCCTTTAAATTCAAGCATCACCTACCTATAATGTCAGTATTTTGTACGGACACCTTTGGCTGCATGTGGAATTATTTGGAATTCTTCCTCATTTCGTAGTGAAAACCTGAATTGGACAGATGCAAATGTTGTTACACAGACAAACATTAAAACAAATAAACATTAAAAACAACAATAGTGGGAAAAAATACTGTTTTAAGTAAAAATTGAATTGAGAAAACTGATGAAGGTACACCACACGATGCCCAACTGTGTTTTTAGCTGCCGGCGAGGAACAAAGAAGCTGTGATGTGAAGAACAGATGGACAGGTGAGTGTTGTTTATTTTTTTTCCCCAGAACACGTCTGTGCCGGGGTCAGAGAAAGCACCGAGCAGGAAGCAGAGGACGGATTCCTGCGGCTCCACTGCCATTTTCTCCTGTAGGCAGCACACCGCATATGATGACAATCTGGCCACAGGTCCCCAGTGCCTCGGACTCCAAGCAACAGGCCAGATTGCCCTCATTATTACCGCCCTGCAATGGCCCACTCCACCTCTGGCTATAGGTGCTTCTAACAAAATTAGAATATCAACAAAGAGTTAACTGAAATACCAGCACATCCCCCATATTGCATACAAAAGGAATGGAGCATACAATCCAAAATAGAGTAAGAAATCTTTAATAGATAATTAAATACATACAAGGTAATACATTAGTAAAAGACCCTATCAATAGCAGAGCTGTGTAGAACAGAGATCGGATGCACAAGTAAAAATGTGGTGTAGCACAGATATAGTGTGATCAGGGAGAGCCTAGTATTGGAATCAGTTTCTATGTAAAGTAACAGTGCTACCACTTCAAAAATAGTGTTATAGTAAATTCATGAGATCACATCGATGAAGACAGTTTAGTCTGTACACGATCAGATCAAAAACGTCACAAAAGTAATAGCACTGATATCGGTGACATGAATCCTACAATTCACTGCCTCTTACCCATGTTCCTATATATGGTGCCACACACGCTGTCCCAACGCGCGTTTTGCGTTGGCTTCCTCACTGCCCCGAGGGGTGAGGGCATGCCTGAGCTGACCTCCTGTGGCAATTTTCCATTATACAGATAACTATTTAATTGGTGTCCCTTGAATAGCTCTGTACTTGGCTGATCATATAGCATTACTGATGTAAGCATTTATTCTCTGATCCAGCCTCATCTTCATTATGCTATTAGAAGACATACTATGGTATTCATCCTTTGGCTCATTATTAGAATTGCCTGTACTCTTGCCACTTTAATATAGGTCTTTTGAGTGAATTAATTACCGTAATGTATTGTAGTTTGTTATTTTAACCCCTTTCTGTCATTGGACGTACTATTCCGTCCATGTGGGGTGGGCCCTACTTCCCAAGGACGGAATAGTACGTCCAGCACGATCGGCCGCGCTCACGGGGGGAGCGCGGCCGATCGCGGCCGGGTGTCAGCTAACTATCGCAGCTGACATCCGGCACTATGTGCCAGGAGCGGTCACGGACCGCCCCCGGCACATTAACCCCCGGCACACCACGATCAAACATGATCGCGGTGTACCGGCAGTATAGGGAAGCATCGCGCAGGGAGGGGGCTCCCTGCGTGCTTCCCTGAGACCCCCGGAGCAACGCGATGTGATCGCGTTGCTCCGAGGGTCTCCTACCTCCTTCCTCGCTGCAGGTCCCGGATCCAAGATGGCCGCGGCATCCGGGTCCTGCAGGGAAGGAGGTGGCTTACCGAGTGTCTGCTCAGTGCAGACGCTGGTAAGCCTGCAGCCCTGTCAGTGAGATCGGTGATATGACAGAGTGCTGTGCACACTGTCAAATCACCGATCTGTGATGTCCCCCCCTGGGACAAAGTAAAAAAGTTAAAAAAAAATGTCCACATGTGTAAAAAAAAAAAAAAAAAATCCTAAATAAATAAATTAAAAAAAAAAATTATTCCCATAAATACATTTCTTTATCTAAATAAAAAAAAATCAAACAATAAAAGTACACATATTTAGTATCGCCGCGTCCGTAACGACCCCACCTATAAAACTACATAACTAGTTAACCCCTTCAGTGAACACCGTAAAAAAAAAAAAAAAAAAAAAACGAGGCAAAAAACAACGCTTTATTCTCATACCGCCAATCAAAAAGTGGAATAACACGCGATCAAAAAGATGGATATAAATAACCATGGTACCGCTGAAAACGTCATCTTGTCCCGCAAAAAACGAGGTGCCACACACCATCATCAGCGAAAAAATAAAAAAGTTATAGTCCTCAGAATAAAGCGATGCCAAAATAATTATTTTTTCTATAAAATAGCTTTTATCGTATAAAAGCGCCAAAACATAAAAAAATGATGTAAATGAGATATCGCTGTAATCGTACTGACCCGACGAATAAAACTGCTTTATCAATTTTACCAAACGCGGAACGGTATAAACGCCTCCCCCAAAAGAAATTAAAGAATAGCTGGTTTTTGGTCATTCTGCCTCACAAAAATCGGAATAAAAAGCGATCAAAAAATCTCCCGTGCCCGAATATGTTACCAATAAAAACTTCAACTCGTCCCGCAAAAAACAAGACCTCACATGACTCTGTGGACTCAAATATGGAAAAATTATAGCTCTCAAAATGTGGTAACGCAAAAAATATTTTTTGCAATAAAAAGCGTCTTTCAGTGTGTGACGGCTGCCAATCATAAAAATCCGCTAAATAACCCGCTATAAAAGTAAATCAAACCCCCCCTTCATCACCCGCTTAGGCTACGTTCACATTTGCGTTGTGCGCCACAGCGTCGGCGACGCAACGCACAACGCAGGAACACCGCATGCACAACGCATGCACAACGCTGCGTTTTGCGACGCATGCGTCCTTTTTTTGCTTGATTTTGTACGCACAAAAAATGCAACTTGCTGCGTCCTCTGCGCCATGACGCGTGCGCCGCAGTGACGCATGCGTCGCAAAACGCAAGTGCAACGCATGTCCATGCGTCCCCATGTTAAATATAGGGGCGCATGACGCATGCGGCGACTGTCATGGTTCCCAATGGCAAGGGAACGTAAGAAACATATAAGTAACGAACGAGCTCTCGGGTGATGGAAACTCGAGTTGACCGTGAGCTAAATCTACCACACAACTAACAGTAGCCAGGGAGCATACCTACGGCTTCCTATATGCCACGCGCCAGCCGGAGGACTAACTACGCCTGGTAGAGGAAGAAACAGACCTGGCTTACCTCTAGGGAAATACCCCAAAAGATGATAGCAGCCCCCCACATGTAATAACGGTGAATTAAGAGGAAAAGACATACACAGTATGAAAGTAGATTTAGCAAAGAGAGGTCCACTTACTAGATAGCAGAAGGATACAAAAGAGGACTTCACGGTCAACTGAAAACCCTTTCAAAAACCATCCTGAAATTACTTTAAGACTCCTGTGTCAACTCATGACACAGGAGTGGCAATTTCAGCCCGCAAGAGCTTCCAGCTACAGAGAATTACAAAAACTGCAAACTGGACAAAAGGTACAAAACAAAAGGACAAAGTCCACTTAGCTGATCAGCAGACTAGTAGCAGGAACATGCAACCGAAGGCTCTGGTTACAATGATGACCGGCAAGGAAATGACTGGAGAGCAAGGCTAAATAGGAAACTCCCAAACACTGATGGAAGCAGGTGAACAGAAGAAGCAAAGTGCAAACAAGTCACCAGTACCACCAGCAACCACCAGGGGAGCCCAAAAAGCGGATACACAACAGTACCCTCCCCTTAAGGAGGGGGCACCGAACCCTCACAAGAACCGCCAGGGCGATCTGGATGAGCCCTATGAAAGGCACGAACCAAATCCGAGGCATGAACATCAGAGGCAGTTACCCAAGAATTATCTTCCTGACCATAGCCTTTCCATTTAACCAGATATTGAAGTCTCCGTCTGGAAATACGGGAGTCCAAGATCTTCTCTACGACGTACTCCAATTCACCCTCCACCAGCACAGGAGCAGGAGGTTCAGTAGAAGGAACCACCGGTACCTCATATCTCCGCAACAACGAGCGATGGAACACATTATGGATAGCGAAAGATGCCGGGAGGTCCAAACGAAAGGAAACAGGGTTAAGAATCTCCAAAATCCTATAAGGATCGATGAACCGAGGCTTAAATTTGGGAGAAGAAACCCTCATAGGGACAAAACGGGAAGACAACCACACCAAGTCCCCAACGCGAAGGTGGGGACCAACACGACGACGACGGTTAGCAAACTGCTGAGTCCTCTCCTGGGACAATTCCAAATTATCCACCACTTGTCCCCAAATCCGATGCAACCGATCCACCACCGCATCCACTCCAGGACAATCCGAAGATTCAACCTGACCAGATGAAAAACGCGGATGAAACCCTGAATTGCAAAAGAAAGGAGAAACCAAAGTGGCAGAACTAGCCCGATTATTAAGAGCAAACTCCGCCAACGGCAGAAAGGCAACCCAATCATCCTGATCCGCAGACACAAAACACCTCAAATAAGTCTCCAAAGTTTGATTAGTTCGTTCCGTCTGGCCATTGGTCTGAGGATGGAATGCAGACGAAAAGGACAAATCAATGCCCAACCTGGCACAGACTGCCCGCCAAAATCTAGACACGAACTGGGTACCCCTGTCAGAAACGATGTTTTCCGGAATACCATGCAAGCGAACCACATTTTGAAAAAACAGAGGGACCAACTCAGATGAGGAAGGCAACTTAGGCAATGGCACCAAATGAACCATTTTAGAAAAACGGTCACACACCACCCAGATGACAGACATCTTCTGAGAAACAGGGAGATCCGAGATAAAGTCCATAGAGATGTGCGTCCAAGGCCTCTTCGGAATAGGCAAGGGCAACAACAACCCACTAGCCCTAGAACAACAAGGCTTGGCCCGAGCACACACATCGCAAGACTGCACAAAAACACGCACATCTCGAGACAGGGAAGGCCACCAGAAGGATCTAGCCACCAAATCTCTGGTGCCAAAAATTCCTGGATGACCTGCCAGAGTAGAAGAATGAACTTCCGAGATGACTCTAGTGGTCCACTCGTCAGGAACAAACAGTCTACCAGACGGACAACGATCAGGTCTATCCGCCTGAAATTCTTGCAAAGCACGTCGCAAATCTGGAGAGACAGCAGACAAAACCACTCCATCCTTAAGGACACCAGCAGGTTCAGAATTCCCAGGAGAGTCAGGCTCAAAACTCCTAGAAAGAGCATCTGCTTTCACATTCCTAGAACCCGGTAAGTACGAGACCACAAAATTAAACCGGGAAAAGAACAACGACCAACGTGCCTGTCTAGGATTCAGGCGCCTGGCAGACTCCAAATAAATTAAATTCTTGTGATCAGTCAAAACTACCACCTGATGTCTGGCACCCTCAAGCCGATGACGCCACTCCTCAAATGCCCACTTCATGGCCAAAAGCTCCCGATTACCAACATCATAGTTTCGCTCGGCGACCGAAAATTTTCGCGAAAAGAACGCACAAGGTCTCATCACTGAGCAGTCGGAACTTTTCTGCGACAAAACCGCCCCCGCTCCGATCTCGGAAGCATCGACCTCAACCTGAAAGGGAAGAGAAACATCAGGCTGGCGCAACACAGGGGCAGACAAAAAGCGGCGCTTAAGCTCCCGAAAGGCCTCCACGGCAGCAGGGGACCAATTGGCAACATCAGCACCCTTTTTAGTCAAATCCGTCAGAGGTTTAGCAACGCCAGAAAAACCAGCTATAAATCGACGATAAAAATTAGCAAAGCCCAAGAATTTCTGGAGACTCTTCAGAGAAGTAGGCTGCGTCCAGTCGTAAATAGCCCGAACCTTGACAGGGTCCATCTCAATAGAAGAAGGGGAAAAAATATACCCCAAAAATGAAATTTTTTGAACCCCAAAAACACACTTTGAACCCTTTACACACAAAGAATTCTCCCGCAAAACCTGAAAAACCCTCCTGACCTGCTGAACATGAGACTCCCAGTCATCAGAAAAAATCAAAATATCATCCAAGTACACAATCATAAATTTATCCAAATATTCACGGAAAATATCATGCATTAAGGACTGAAAGACAGAAGGTGCATTAGAAAGGCCGAAAGGCATTACCAAATACTCAAAATGGCCCTCAGGCGTATTAAATGCGGTCTTCCACTCATCCCCCTGCTTAATTCGCACCAAATTATACGCCCCACGAAGATCAATCTTAGAGAACCACTTAGCCCCCCTTATGCGAGCAAACAAATCAGTCAGCAAAGGCAACGGATACTGATATTTGACTGTAATTTTATTCAGGAGACGATAATCAATACAAGGCCTCAGAGAGCCATCCTTTTTAGAGACAAAGAAAAAAACGGCTCCTAAAGGTGATGAAGAAGGACGAATATGTCCCTTTTCCAGGGACTCCTTAATATACTCGCGCATAGCAGCATGTTCAGGTACAGATAGGTTAAACAAACGACCCTTTGGAAATTTACTGCCAGGAATCAGATCTATGGCGCAATCACAATCCCTGTGAGGAGGGAGTGAACCAATCTTAGGCTCTTCAAAAATATCACGATAATCAGACAAAAATGCCGGAATCTCAGATGGAATAGATGACGAAATGGACACCATAGGAGTGTCCCCATGAGCCCCCCGACATCCCCAGCTTAACACAGACATAGCCTTCCAGTCAAGGACTGGGTTATGAGACTGTAACCATGGTAATCCAAGCACCAAAACATCATGTAAATTGTACAACACAAGGAAGCGAATCACCTCCTGATGGTCTGGAGTCATACGCATAGTCACTTGCGTCCAGAACTGTGGTTTATTACAAGCCAAAGGTGTAGAATCAATACCCTTCAGACGTATAGGGACTTCCAGAGGCTCTAAATCAAACCCACAGCGCCTGGCAAAGGACCAGTCCATAAGACTCAGAGTGGCGCCAGAGTCCACATAGGCATCCACGGTAATAACTGATAATGAACAAATCAAGGTTACAGACAAAATAAATTTGGACTGTAAAGTGCCAATTGAAATGGACTTGTCAACCTTCCTAGTACGCTTAGAGCATGCCGATATAACATGAGCAGAATCACCACAATAGAAGCATAACCCATTTTTACGCCTATAATTCTGCCGCTCGCTTCTGGACATAACTCTGTCACATTGCATTTTCTCTGGCGTCTCTTCAGAAGATACCGCCAAATGGTGCACGGGTTTGCGCTCCCGCAAACGCTGATCAATCTGAATTGCCATTGTCATGGACTCATTCAGACCTGTAGGCGCAGGGAACCCGACCATAACATCTTTAACGGCATCAGAAAGGCCCTCTCTGAAATTTGCCGCTAAGGCGCACTCATTCCACTGAGTAAGCACAGACCACCTACGAAATTTTTGGCAGTATATCTCCGCTTCATCTTGCCCTTGAGATAGGGCTATCAAAGCTTTTTCAGCTTGAATCTCCAAATTAGGTTCCTCATAAAGCAACCCTAACGCCAGGAAAAACGCATCCACATTGAGCAACGCAGGATCCCCTGGTGCCAATGAAAATGCCCAATTTTGAGGGTCACCTCGCAGCAAAGAGATTACAATCTTAACCTGCTGGACAGGATCTCCTGAGGAGTGAGGTCTGAGAGAAAGGAATAATTTACAATTATATTTGAAATTCCAAAACCGAGATCTATCTCCGGAAAACACCTCTGGTGTAGGGATTTTAGGTTCAGAAATAGGAGCATGTATAACAAAATCTTGTAAATTTTGAACCTTCGTAGCAAGATTATTTAAACCTGCAGCCAAACTCTGAGGATCCATCTTTAAACAGGTGAGCTCAGAGCCATTCAAGGATTATAAGGAGAGAAAGGCAAAGGCTGTAATTAAAGCTGAAATACAACAGATCCAACTATGGAGCAAGCATAGAGGAAAAAGGGAAAAAAAATAAATAAATTTACAGACTTCTTTTTTCTCTCCTTTCTTCTGCCAATAAGTTTAACACTTGGCCGGTCATACTGTCATGGTTCCCAATGGCAAGGGAACGTAAGAAACATATAAGTAACGAACGAGCTCTCGGGTGATGGAAACTCGAGTTGACCGTGAGCTAAATCTACCACACAACTAACAGTAGCCAGGGAGCATACCTACGGCTTCCTATATGCCACGCGCCAGCCGGAGGACTAACTACGCCTGGTAGAGGAAGAAACAGACCTGGCTTACCTCTAGGGAAATACCCCAAAAGATGATAGCAGCCCCCCACATGTAATAACGGTGAATTAAGAGGAAAAGACATACACAGTATGAAAGTAGATTTAGCAAAGAGAGGTCCACTTACTAGATAGCAGAAGGATACAAAAGAGGACTTCACGGTCAACTGAAAACCCTTTCAAAAACCATCCTGAAATTACTTTAAGACTCCTGTGTCAACTCATGACACAGGAGTGGCAATTTCAGCCCGCAAGAGCTTCCAGCTACAGAGAATTACAAAAACTGCAAACTGGACAAAAGGTACAAAACAAAAGGACAAAGTCCACTTAGCTGATCAGCGGACTAGTAGCAGGAACATGCAACCGAAGGCTCTGGTTACAATGATGACCGGCAAGGAAATGACTGGAGAGCAAGGCTAAATAGGAAACTCCCAAACACTGATGGAAGCAGGTGAACAGAAGAAGCAAAGTGCAAACAAGTCACCAGTACCACCAGCAACCACCAGGGGAGCCCAAAAAGCGGATACACAACAGGCGACGCTGCGGCGCAGAACGGTAATGTGAACGTAGCCTTAGTTAGGGAAAAATTAAAAAAATTTAAAAAATGTATTTATTTCCATTTTCCCATTAGGGTTAGGGCTAGGGTTAGGGCTAGGGTTAGGGTTAGGGCTAGGGTTAGGGTTAGGGCTACGGTTAGGGCTAGGGTTAGGGCTAGGGCTTGGGTTAGGGCTACATTTAGGGTTGGGGCTAAAGTTAGGGTTGGGGCTAAAGTTAGGGTTTGGATTACATTTACGGTTGGGAATAGGGTTGGGATTAGGGTTAGGGGTGTGTCTGGGTTAGAGGTGTGGTTAGGGTTACCGTTGGGATTAGGGTTAGGGGTGTGTGTGGATTAGGGTTTCAGTTATAATTGGGGGGTTTCCACTGTTTAGGCACATCAGGGGCTCTCCAAATGTGACATGGCGTCCCATTTCAATTCCAGCCAATTCTGCGTTGAAAAAGTAAAACAGTGCTCCTTCCCTTCCAAGCTCTCCCGTGCGCCCAAACAGGGGTTTACCCCAACATATGGGGTATCAGCGTACTCGGAACACATTGGAGAACAACTTTTGGGGTCCAATTTCTCCTGTTACCCTTGGGAAAATATAAAACTTGGGCTAAAAAATAATTTTTGTGGAAAAAAAAAATATTTTTTATTTGCATGGCTCTGCGTTATAAACTGTAGTGAAACACTAGGGGGTTCAAAGCTCTCACAACACATCTAGATGAGTTCCTTAGGGGGTCTACTTTCCAAAGTGGTGTCACTTGTGGGGGGTTTCTACTGTTTAGGTACATTAGGGGCTCTGCAAACGCAATGTCACGCCTGCAGACCATTCCATCTAAGTCTGCATTCCAAATGGCGCTCCTTCCCTTCCGAGCCCTCCCATGCGCCCAAACGGTGGTTCCCCCCCACATATGGGGTATCAGCGTACTCAAGACAAATTGGACAACAACTTTTGGGGTCCAATTTCTCCTGTTACCATTGGGAAAATACAAAACTGGGGGCTAAAAAATAATTTTGGGGGGAAATTTTTTATTTTTTTATTTTCACGGCTCTGCGTTATAAACTGTAGTGTAACACTTGGGGGTTCAAAGTTCTCACAACACAACTAGGTAAGTTCTTTGGGGGGGTCTAGTTTCCAATATTGGGTCACTTGTGGGGGGTTTCTACTTTTTAGGTACATTAGGGGCTCTGCAAACGCAATGTGACGCCTGCAGACCATTCCATCTAAGTCTGCATTCCAAATGGCGCTCCTTCCCTTCCGAGCCCTCCCATGCGCCCAAAAGGTGGTTCCCCCACATATGGGGTATCAGCGTACTCGGAACACATTGGAGATCAACTTTTGGGGTCCAATTTCTCCTGTTACCATTGGGAAAATACAAAACTGGGGGCTAAAAAATAATTTTGGGGGGAAATTTTTATTTTTTTATTTTCACGGCTCTGCGTTATAAACTGTAGTGAAACACTTGGGGGTTCAAAGTTCTCACAACACAACTAGATAAGTTCCTTGGGGGGTCTAGTTTCCAATATTGGGTCACTTGTGGGGGGTTTCTACTGTTTAGGTACATTAGGGGCTCTGCAAACGCAATGTGACGCCTGCAGACCAATCCATCTAAGTCTGCATTGCAAATGATGCTCCTTCCCTTCCGAGCTCTGCCATGCGCTCAAACGGTGGTTCCCCCCAGATATCAGGTATCAGCGTACTCAGGACAAATTGGACAACAAAATAAAGGGTCTAATTTCTCCTGTTACCCTTGGAAAAATACAAAACTGGGGGCTAAAAAATAATTTTTGTGGAAAAAAAAATATTTTTTATTTGCACGGCTCTGCGTTATAAACTGTAGTAAAACACTTCGGGGTTCAAATCTCTCACAACACATCTAGATGAGTTCCTTAGGGGGTCTACTTTCCAAAATGTTGTCACTTGTGTTTTTTTTTTACTGTTTAGGTACATTAGGGGCTCTGCAAACGCAATGTGACGCCTGCAGACCATTCCATCTAAGTCTGCATTCCAAATGGCGCTCCATCCCTTCCGAGCCCTCCCATGAGCCCAAACGGTGGTTCCCCCCCACATATGGGGTATCAGCGTACTCAGGACAAATTGGACAACAACTTTTGGGGTCCAATTTCTCCTGTTACCCTCGGGAAAATACAAAACTGGGGGCTAAAATATAATTTTTGTGGGAAAAAATTTTTGTTTTATTTTTACGGCTCTGCATTATAAACTTCTGTGAAGCACTTGGTGGGTCAAAGTGCTCACCACACCTCTAGATAAGTTCCTTAGGGGGTCTACTTTCCAAAATGGTGTCACTTGTGGGGGGGTTTCAATGTTTAGGCACATCAGTGGCTCTCCAAACGCAACATGGCGTCCCATCTCAATTCCTGTCAATTTTGCAGTGAAAAGTCAAAAGGCGCTCCTTCCCTTCCGAGCTCTCCCATGCGCCCAAACAGTGGTTTACCCCCACATATGGGGTATCAGCGTACTCAGGACAAATTGCACAACAACTTTTGTGGTCCAATTTCTTCTCTTACCCTTGGGAAAATAAAAAATTGGGGGCGAAAAGATCATTTTTGTGAAAAAATATGATTTTTTATTTTTACGGTCCTGCATTATAAACTCCTGTGAAGCACTTGGTGGGTCAAAGTGCTCACCACACATCTAGATAAGTTCCTTAGGGGGTCTACTTTCCAAAATGGTGTCACTTGTGGGGGGTTTCAATGTTTAGGCACATCAGTGGCTCTCCAAACGCAACATGGCGTCCCATCTCAATTCCAGTCAATTTTGCATTGAAAAGTCAAATGGCGCTACTTCGCTTCCGAGCTCTGTCATGCGCCCAAACAGTGGTTTACCCCCACATATGGGGTATCGTCGTACTCAGGACAAATTGTATAACATCTATTGGGGTCCATTTTCTCCTGTTACCCTTGGTAAAATAAAACAAATTGGAGCTGAATTAAATTTTGTGTGAAAAAAAGTTAAATGTTCATTTTTATTTAAACATTCCAAAAATTCCTGTGAAACACCTGAAGGGTTAATAAACTTTTTGAATGTGGTTTTGAGCACCTTGAGGGGTGCAGTTTTTAGAATGGTGTCACACTTGGGTATTTTCTATCATATAGACCCCTCAAAATGACTTCAAATGAGATGTGGTCCCTAAAAAAAAATGGTGTTGTAAAAATGAGAAATTGCTGGTCAACTTTTAACCCTTATAACTCCCTAACAAAAAAAAATTTTGGTTCCAAAATGATGCTGATGTAAAGTAGACATGTGGAAAATGTTACTTATTAAGTATTTTGTGTGACATATCACTGTGATTTAATTGCATAAAAATTCAAATTTGGAAAATTGCGACATTTTCAAAATTTTCACCAAATTTCCATTTTTTTCACAAATAAACACAGGTAATATCAAAGAAATTTTACCACTATCATGAAGTACAATATGTCACGAGAAAACAATGTCAGAATCACCAGGATCCGTTGAAGCGTTCCAGAGTTATAACCTCATAAAGGGACAGTGGTCAGAATTGTAAAAATTGGCCCGGTCCATAACGTGCAAACCCCCCTGGGGGGTGAAGGGGTTAAGGGGGTCACTGTACTATTATTTATTGGTCATTTTTTGTCTTTATCCTTTATTTTCACCACTCTTCCCTCGCTTTGATCGGCATCGCCTATACAGCATTTCTGCTTTTGTCTTTACATTGTGGCTTTAAATGGATTAAATAAAATTATTATTTTATTACCTTGCTGGATCTCTTCTTATACCCTCATATTTATGTTGTATGTGGGATTTGATGTTCTTTGTTGTTTGGAGTGCCATATTAGGGTGTTTTTTTACTTAATTACTCACTTATTATGTACAGCACAGTCCCTTAGTATACAGTGTACTTGCAGCGCCCCAGAGTCCTGGTCGTTGCAGTACTGTGGCTCCGCCGCTAAGGGGGGCTATGGTATGTCTGATGGCACTGAAGGAGTTCATCTGACCAGGTATCACAGACACCAATACATTTCACAGTCTGGCCTCCAGGGGGAGCTAAGGGTTCTATTTATTAGGCCACTCCTCACAGTCTGGTAAAACTGGGGGTTAGGCAGGAAGTTAGGCTACGTTCACATTTGCGTTGTGCGCCGCAGCGTCGGCGCCGCAACGCACAACGCAAACAAAAACGCAGCAAAACGCATGCACAACGCTGCGTTTTGCGCCGCATGCGTCCTTTTTTGATTGATTTTGGACGCAGCAAAAATGCAACTTGCTGCGTCCTCTGCGCCCGGACACGGGCGCCGCAGGGACGCATGCGGCGCAAAACGCAAGTGCGACGCATGTCCATGTGCCACCATGTTAAATATAGGGGCGCATGACGCATGCGGCGACGCTGCGGCGCCCGACGCTGCGGCGCAGACCGCAAATGTGAACGTAGACTTAGACAGAAAGCTGACTGGGTTGGAACCAGGCAACACCTTATGGCAGAGGGTGTTGTAGGGGAAGATTCGGAGGGGTCCCTGTCAGGGGTGGGATCCTGACAGAGGCCTAGCAACCAGAGAGAATGTTACGGGACCGCGCCTGCACGATATAGCGGCGGTACCCCAAGAAAGGACAAGAAGCGAGATTTATTGTGCTGAGTGAGAAACGAGATCAACGCAACTAGGAGAATACCAGTAGGAGTCGTGCCGTAAGATCGAGGCAACATCCTATTGAGGCGCATAACCGGTGGCAGGAACGCCGAGGAAGTATAGAGCTCCAAGCCAAACTTCAAACCTACGGCAGGACAGTCAGTCACAGGCGGGCTGTCTCACACAGACCCAGGAAGACACAAGGGGGGTAACAACAGGAGAGGGGTGACGATAGAGCCCAGGAAGAACCTCCGAGCCTCCCCGTCATACGGGTGCGTCCTAACCGTAAGATCAGGGGGACGTAGAAGAACATCAGAATCGAGTTGTGAGGGAACACGAGAAACAGACACAACAGTTGTGGGGTACTATCCCGTAAGCACAGCAGGGAAGGACCACAACACACAAGCGCTAGCAGGTAGGCACAGATTTCCACCTGCGAAGGGAACTCTGGAGGTGCCATCGGACCGGCCGGACTTGCGCAGCCCTGTTAACCGTATTCCGGATTGAGGACTCAGAAGCCTTCAGTAAAGAGGTAAAGAGACTGCAACCTGGTGTCCTCGTTATTTACTGCACCGCACCACCACCACCATCCACATCCACTATTGTACGCCCCTCAGCAGGGTCACGGACCGGGTCTAGCCACCGTGACAACCTTAGAGCAAAGACTCAGAGGCCCGGTACCGGGTACCCCTCGGCCCTGCGGCAGTGGGGGCGCTACAATTTGGCGTCACGAACAGGATCTACTTAAGCCTGAAGAATCGGGTCATGTGTGCCTTGGAACTGTGATTTATTATACTTGGACTGTGACTTATTGCAAAGACTGTGTGTTGCTACTTGCCGCCAAATCCGCCGCCATTACAGTGCTGAGGAGAGCGCAGGAGAAGAAGAGGGGCGTGGAGTGGGCGTAGACGAGCTGGAGAGCGCGAAAGACAATGGCCGCCCAGTCTAAGTATTTCTACACCGTGAGGACGTGTCCATCAGCAGCCGAGATCCGCCTCCTAATTCTCAATGGAGGGCGGAGACAACGAAACCGCCCACGAAGGAGAGAGCGGGAAAAGGATCAGGAAGTGACCCACGTGGAGGACGCCGTGGCCAGCAGCTCGGAACCCGAATGTGGGGTTGAAGCAGAAGTCTCCCCCAACTACCCGGACGAGTACCGCAGCCCATTCTCCACGGACAGTGCTGATCTTTTGCAGGCTGAGATGGGAGACCTGATCCACCAGCTCCTTCAGCTAAACGCGAAGGCCCAGGCTCCGCACCAGGTGGCGCCGGAAGGAGGTCCTCTGACATCGGATCTTGTACCACTACCGGAGTTGTTGCTGAGGCCCTCGCCGACACCGCCAGCGGAACCTGCTACGGAGGGGGAACCTGCATCGGCTGGTGAGTCCGTCGACCCTGTCCCGCCAGCAGAGGACTTGGCCCCGTTGCGGCACCCCCTCTCCCTGGGACCCATAGACTCCAACGCCTGTTACCATGGGAGGAGGCAACGGGCATGGAACACCGCCTGAAGGCCCCGATCGCGCCAACCACCCTGTTGTGTGAGACCCGTGCGGAGCGCACGGTATGCCGCTGGGTGAACCCAGGATCCAATCTTATGGGGTTCCCCGGGGTGAAGACACAGGAAGGGGAGATGGTGCAGGCCCTGAGCTGAGAGGAATACCAGGCCCAGCTGGAACAGCAGTGGGAGGACAAGGAAAAGGAGTACCAGGCCGGGCTGGAGGCCCACCATCAAAAAGACCTGGCGGTCAAGGACCGGGCCCGCAAGGACCCCACCGCTCACCAGGCCCCGCGCAGGCAGGGCATCATCACCACCTTCAAGCTCCACGGAGGCTGGGGCTTCATTAAAGAGCCGGGCCTGTATGCGGAGGTGTTTGTAAACCGAAGGGATGTTGAGTCGCATCTCAGAGAGGGACACCCAGACCGGGATCTCTACCCGGGGGATGAAGTCTCGTACACCAGGCACTTTGGGTAAAAGGGGTGGTTTGCCCTGAATGTCCGCAAGAGGCAGAACCCTGTGATACCCCCGATTAAGGTGCCAGTGAAGCTGACCCCTGTAGCAAAGGTGCCCCCTTGTGGTCAGCCCATGGTCATTACCAGGACCACCGAGGTCACTCCCACGTGCACTATGGTCAAGACCACGACATGCAGCATTGTCACCTCCACCACCCTCGTGGCCGAGGAGGCACCTGTTGTGAAATTGATTTTGAGCTCCCCCTGTGGCCACTGGTGGAATTGAACTGGTGTGCATCATCCTCTCTGTTCACCTGTTTCCATCAGGATGTGGGAGTCGCTATTTAGCCTTGCTCCTCTGTCACTTCCATGCCGGTCAACATTGTAATCAGAAGCCTTTCTGTGCATGTTCCTGCTGCTAGACAACTCCCAGCTAAGTTGGACTTTAGTCCTTGTTTGTTTTTGCATTTTGTTCCAGTTCACAGCTGTAGTTTCGTTTCTGTGTCTGGAAAGCTCTTGTGATCTGAAATTGCCACTCTGATGTTATGAGTTAATACTAGAGTCTTAAAGTAATTTCAGGATGGTGTTTTGATAGGGTTTTCAGCTGACCATGAAAGTGCCCTTTCTGTCTTCCTGCTATCTAGTAAGCGGACCTCAATTTTGCTAAACCTATTTTCATACTACGTTTGTAATTTCATCTTAAATCACCGCCAATATTTGTGGGGGCCTCTGTCTGCCTTTCGGGGAAATTTCTCTAGAGGTGAGCCAGGACTATATTTTCCTCTGCCAGGATTAGTTAGTCCTCCGGCCGGCGCTGGGCGTCTAGGGATAAAACGCAGGCAACGCTACCCGGCTACTGTTAGTTGTGTGGCAGGTTTAGTTCATGGTCAGTTTAAGTTTCCATCCTTCCAAGAGCTAGTTCTTATGTTTGCTGGGCTATGTTCTCTTGCCATTGAGAACCATAACAGTTTGACCGGCCCAAAAAGGGTTAAATTAATTGACAGAGAAAGGAGAGAAAGGAGAAGTCTGCTGAAGATTTTTTTTTTTTTTTTTTCTCAGTTCTGAGTGTGCTTGTAATTGAATCTCTTGCAAGTCTGCCTATATTGCAGCCTTTCTCTCTCTCTCTCCTTCTAATCCTGGAATGGCTCTGTGTTCACCTGTTTAAAATGGATATTCAGAGTTTAGCTGCAGGTTTGAATAATCTCACCACGAAAGTTCAAAATTTACAAGATTTTGTTGTTCATGTTCCTATATCTGAACCTAGAATTCCTTTGCCTGAATTTTTCTCGGGGAATAGATCTTGCTTTCAAAATTTCAAAAATAATTGCAAGTTGTTTTTGTCCCTGAAATCTCGCTCTGCTGGAGATCCTGCTCAGCAGGTCAGGATTGTGATTTCCTTGCTCCGGGGCGACCCTCAGGATTGGGCTTTTGCATTGGCTCCAGGGGATCCTGCGTTGCTCAATGTGGATGCGTTTTTTCTGGCCTTGGGGTTGCTTTATGAGGAACCTCAGTTAGAACTTCAGGCGGAAAAGGCCTTGATGTCCCTATCTCAGGGGCAAGACGAAGCTGAAATATACTGCCAGAAATTCCGTAAATGGGCTGTGCTTACTCAGTGGAATGAGTGCGCCCTGGCGGCAAATTTCAGAGAGGGTCTCTCTGATGCCATTAAGGATGTTATGGTGGGGTTCCCTGTGCCTGCGGGTCTGAATGAGTCCATGACAATGGCTATCCAGATCGATAGGCGTCTGCGGGAGCGCAAACCTGTGCACCATTTGGCGGTGTCTACTGAGAAGACGCCAGAGAATATGCAATGTGATAGAATTCTGTCCAGAAGTGAACGGCAGAATTTTAGACGAAAAAATGGGTTGTGCTTCTATTGCGGTGATTCAACTCATGTTATATCAGCATGCTCTAAGCGTACTAAGAAGCTTGATAAGTCTGTTTCAATTGGCACTTTACAGTCTAAGTTTATTCTTTCTGTGACCCTGATTTGTTCTTTATCATCTATTACCGCGGATGCCTATGTCGACTCTGGCGCCGCTTTGAGTCTTATGGATTGGTCCTTTGCCAAACGCTGTGGGTATGATTTGGAGCCTCTTGAAACTCCTATACCCCTGAAGGGGATTGACTCCACCCCATTGGCTAGCAATAAACCACAATACTGGACACAAGTAACTATGCGGATTAATCCGGATCACCAGGAGATTATTCGCTTTCTTGTGCTGTATAACCTACATGATGTGTTGGTGCTTGGATTGCCATGGCTGCAATCTCATAACCCAGTCCTTGACTGGAAAGCTATGTCTGTGTTAAGCTGGGGATGTAAGGGGACGCATGGGGACGTACCTGTGGTTTCCATTTCATCATCTATTCCCTCTGAGATTCCTGAATTCTTGACTGAATATCGTGACGTTTTTGAAGAACCTAAGCTTGGTTCATTACCTCCGCACCGGGAGTGCGATTGTGCCATAGATTTGATTCCGGGTAGTAAATACCCTAAGGGTCGTTTATTTAATCTGTCTGTGCCTGAGCATGCTGCTATGCGAGAATATATAAAGGAGTCCTTGGAAAAGGGACATATTCGTCCTTCGTCATCTCCCTTAGGAGCCGGTTTTTTCTTTGTGGCTAAGAAAGATGGCTCTTTGAGGCCGTGCATTGATTATCGGCTTTTGAATAAAATCACGGTTAAATATCAATAACCGTTGCCACTACTGACTGATTTGTTTGCTCGCATAAAGGGGGCCAAGTGGTTCTCTAAGATAGATCTCCGTGGGGCGTATAATTTGGTGCGAATTAAGCAGGGGGATGAGTGGAAAACCGCATTTAATACGCCCGAGGGCCACTTTGAGTATTTGGTGATGCCTTTTGGTCTTTCAAATGCCCCTTCAGTCTTTCAGTCCTTTATGCATGACATTTTCCGTGATTATTTGGATAAATTTATGATTGTGTATCTGGATGATATTTTGATTTTTTCGGATGACTGGGACTCTCATGTCCAGCAGGTCAGGAGGGTTTTTCAGGTTTTGCGGTCTAATTCCTTGTGTGTGAAGGGTTCTAAGTGCGTTTTTGGGGTTCAAAAGATTTCCTTTTTGGGATATATTTTTTCCCCCTCTTCCATCGAGATGGATCCTGTCAAGGTTCAGGCTATTTGTGATCGGACGCAACCCTCTTCTCTTAAGAGTCTTCAGAAATTTTTGGGCTTTGCTAACTTTTATCGTCGATTTATTGCTGGTTTTTCTGATGTTGTTAAGCCATTGACTGATTTGACTAAGAAGGGTGCTGATGTTGCTGATTGGTCCCCTGCTGCTGTGGAGGCCTTTCGGGAGCTTAAGCGCCGCTTTTCTTCCGCCCCTGTGTTGCGTCAGCCTGATGTTGCTCTTCCTTTTCAGGTTGAGGTCGACGCTTCTGAAATCGGAGCTGGGGCGGTTTTGTCGCAGAGAAGTTCCGATTGCTCCGTGATGAGACCTTGTGCTTTTTTCTCGCGTAAATTTTCGCCCGCCGAGCGGAATTATGATGTTGGGAATCGGGAGCTTTTGGCCATGAAGTGGGCTTTTGAGGAGTGGTGTCATTGACTTGAGGGGGCTAGACATCAGGTGGTGGTATTGACTGACCACAAAAATCTAATTTATCTTGAGTCCGCCAGACGCCTGAATCCTAGACAGGCGCGCTGGGCGTTGTTTTTCTCTCGGTTTAATTTTTGTGGTGTCCTACCTGCCGGGTTCTAAGAATGTTAAGGCGGATGCCCTTTCTAGGAGTTTTGAGCCTGACTCCCCTGGTAATTCTGAACCTACAGGTATCCTTAAGGATGGAGTGATATTGTCTGCCGTTTCTCCAGACCTGCGGCGGGCCTTGCAGGAGTTTCAGGCGGATAGACCTGATCGTTGCCCACCTGGTAGACTGTTTGTTCCTGATGATTGGACCAGTAAAGTCATTTCTGAGGTTCATTCTTCTGCGTTGGCAGGTCATCCTGGAATCTTTGGTACCAGGGATTTGGTGGCAAGGTCCTTCTGGTGGCCTTCCCTGTCTCGAGATGTGCGAGGCTTCGTGCAGTCTTGTGACGTTTGCGCTCGGGCCAAGCCTTGTTGTTCTCGGGCTAGTGGATTGTTGTTGCCCTTGCCTATCCCGAAGAGGCCCTGGACGCACATCTCGATGGATTTTATTTCGGATCTTCCTGTTTCTCAGAAGATGTCTGTCATCTGGGTGGTGTGTGATCGTTTCTCTAAGATGGTCCATTTGGTTCCCCTGCCTAAGTTGCCTTCTTCTTCCGAGTTGGTTCCTCTGTTTTTTCAAAATGTGGTCCGTTTGCATGGTATTCCGGAGAATATCGTTTCTGACAGAGGTACCCAATTCGTGTCTAGATTTTGGCGAGCATTCTGTGCTAGGATGGGCATAGATTTGTCTTTCTCGTCTGCTTTCCATCCTCAGACTAATGGCCAGACCGAGCGGACGAATCAGACCTTGGAGACATATTTGAGGTGTTTTGTGTCTGCAGATCAGGATGATTGGGTTGCTTTTTTGCCTTTAGCGGAGTTTGCCCTCAATAATCGGGCCAGCTCTGCCACCTTGGTGTCTCCCTTTTTCTGTAATTCGGGGTTTCATCCTCGATTTTCTTCTGGTCAGGTGGAATCTTCGGATTGTCCTGGAGTGGATGCTGTGGTGGAGAGGTTGCATCAGATTTGGGGGCAGGTAGTGGACAATTTGAAGTTGTCCCAGGAGAAGACTCAGCTTTTTGCCAACCGCCGGCGTCGGGTTGGTCCTCGGCTTTGTGTTGGGGACTTGGTGTGGTTGTCTTCTCGTTTTGTCCCTATGAGGGTTTCTTCTCCCAAGTTTAAGCCTCGGTTCATCGGCCCGTACAAGATATTGGAGATTCTTAACCCTGTGTCCTTCCGTTTGGACCTCCCTGCATCTTTTTCTATTCATAATGTTTTTCATCGGTCATTATTGCGCAGGTATGAGGTACCGGTTGTGCCTTCCGTTGAGCCTCCTGCTCCGGTGTTGGTTGAGGGCGAGTTGGAGTACGTTGTGGAAAAGATCTTGGACTCCCGTGTTTCCAGACGGAAACTCCAGTATCTGGTCAAATGGAAGGGATACGGTCAGGAGGATAATTCTTGGGTGACTGCCTCTGATGTTCATGCCTCCGATTTGGTCCGTGCCTTTCATAGGGCTCATCCTGATCGCCCTGGTGGTTCTGGTGAGGGTTCGGTGCCCCCTCCTTGAGGGGGGGGTACTGTTGTGAAATTGATTTTGGGCTCCCCCTGTGGCCACTGGTGGAATTGAACTGGTGTGCATCATCCTCTCTGTTCACCTGTTTCCATCAGGATGTGGGAGTCGCTATTTAGCCTTGCTCCTCTGTCACTTCCATGCCGGTCAACATTGTAATCAGAAGCCTTTCTGTGCATGTTCCTGCTGCTAGACAACTCCCAGCTAAGTTGGACTTTAGTCCTTGTTTGTTTTTGCATTTTGTTCCAGTTCACAGCTGTAGTTTCGTTTCTGTGTCTGGAAAGCTCTTGTGATCTGAAATTGCCACTCTGATGTTATGAGTTAATACTAGAGTCTTAAAGTAATTTCAGGATGGTGTTTTGATAGGGTTTTCAGCTGACCATGAAAGTGCCCTTTCTGTCTTCCTGCTATCTAGTAAGCGGACCTCAATTTTGCTAAACCTATTTTCATACTACGTTTGTCATTTCATCTTAAATCACCGCCAATATTTGTGGGGGCCTCTGTCTGCCTTTCGGGGAAATTTCTCTAGAGGTGAGCCAGGACTATATTTTCCTCTGCCAGGATTAGTTAGTCCTCCGGCCGGCGCTGGGCGTCTAGGGATAAAACGCAGGCAACGCTACCCGGCTACTGTTAGTTGTGTGGCAGGTTTAGTTCATGGTCAGTTTAAGTTTCCATCCTTCCAAGAGCTAGTTCTTATGTTTGCTGGGCTATGTTCTCTTGCCATTGAGAACCATAACAGGCACCTCTTCAGGTGGGTGGTGCCCGTGCTGCCCCAGAACTGAAGACAGTGAGTACGCAGACCCCCAGATGGGACAACACGTCCCCTTATGCAGTACCAGGCGGTGCGCAATACCCTAGGGGGTTGCCTCCGCCGGTGCTACCTCCTGAGTGGTTCAAGTAACTCATACACTACAAAAATGCTTTAATGACTGTAAATAAGTTAATTGTTTTCATTGTTTTTCTCTGCTATTTTGCTGCTAAAACCCGTCCAGGGTTAACTCTTAAAGGGATCCCTTTGTTGACCCGGAATCCCTATTGTTTTTGTTTGTTTTCTACGTTTTGCACAAGTTATCAAAGAACTGCTGAATCATGAACAATGCATGATACAAACTCCTTGTATATAGTTTGCACCTTCTTAAAGGTGCTCTCTACTGGTTTTACATAAAAGACGGACTCTTTGCGAAGATACGGTTCTTGGAACCTGCACTGGAGTCCTTGCTGCGTACGGACTTGCAGCTTGAGAAGTTGTACTACCTCATAGAGACTTGGTCCCCTCTTAATGGGGATGTTCATCAAAAGCACTTAAAGAATGATGATGTTTTGAAAGAAAGTACTGATAATGTTGACATGTGAAAGTTATATATAGCTAACTAGTTGGTTGTAAGGAATATTTAATGATGTTGATAAAAGAACGAGGACAGGAAGTGAACCCGTACGGGGTTAGTTAGTGAGTCCTCCTAGGAGCCATACAGAGATGGCTCAGAGATCTTGAACTGAAAGAAAAATGATATGTTCTATACTGTGTATAGTAGTGGAAAGACAGTAGGCCCAGGCAGAAAGGGGCGGTCCTGTAACAGAAAGGAGAGGCAGTAGGTCTGGAGCAGTTAGGACAGGCGGTCCTGCAGATATAAAGAAGGAGAATGCATAAAAGTTAATTAGCCTTATATGTGATATAAGAAGGTCTTTAGTGGATTTAGCGAGTACGTCCTTAAAGGCAATGTTAAATTATTGTTCAAAGATTTTGCACTTAGTAGAATACCCGGTTGGGTAAGAGGAGTTATTCATAGTCTGTTATTGAAAGTATTTAACCATGTTTGTAACGTTCCCATGAAGGGAAGCTCTGCTAAAAAGTTTACTTGTACTTGCATTTTCAAAATTGTATGTCTTTTTGCTGACATGTATTGTTGTTTTCTTCCCAGTCCAGGAGTACTGGATTTAACCGGGGGGAGTGCAGCGCCCCAGAGTCCTGGTCGTTGCAGTACTGTGGCTCCGCCGCTAAGGGGGGCTATGGTACGTCTGATGGCACTGAAGGAGTTCATCTGACCAGGTATCACAGACACCAATACATTTCACAGTCTGGCCTCCAGGGGGAGCTAAGGGTTCTATTTATTAGGCCACTCCTCACAGTCTGGTAAAACTGGGGGTTAGGCAGGAAGTTAGACAGAAAGCTGACTGGGTTGGAACCAGGCAACACCTTGTGGCAGAGGGTGTTGTAGGGGAAGATTCGGAGGGGTCCCTGTCAGGGGTGGGATCCTGACAGAGGCCTAGCAACCAGAGAGAATGTTACGGGACCGCGCCTGCACGATATAGCGGCAGTACCCCAAGAAAGGACAAGAAGCGAGATTTATTGTGCTGAGTGAGAAACGAGATCAACGCAACTAGGAGAATACCAGTAGGAGTCGTGCCGTAAGATCGAGGCAACATCCTATTGAGGCGCATAACCGGTGGCCGGAACGCCGAGGAAGTATAGAGCTCCAAGCCAAACTTCAAACCTACGGCAGGACAGTCAGTCACAGGCGGGCTGTCTCACACAGACCCAGGAAGACACAGGGGGGGGTAACAACAGGAGAGGGGTGACGATAGAGCCCAGGAAGAACCTCCGAGCCTCCCCGTCATACGGGTGCGTCCTAACCGTAAGATCAGGGGGACGTAGAAGAACATCAGAATCGAGTTGTGAGGGAACACGAGAAACAGACACAACAGTTGTGGGGTACTATCCCGTAAGCACAGCAGGGAAGGACCACAACACACAAGCGCTAGCAGGTAGGCACAGATTTCCACCTGCGAAGGGAACTCTGGAGGTGCCATCGGACCGGCCGGACTTGCGCAGCCCTGTTAACCGTATTCCGGATTGAGGACTCAGAAGCCTTCAGTAAAGAGGTAAAGAGACTGCAACCTGGTGTCCTCGTTATTTACTGCACCGCACCACCACCACCATCCACATCCACTATTGTACGCCCCTCAGCAGGGTCACGGACCGGGTCTAGCCACCGTGACAACCTTAGAGCAGAGACTCAGAGGCCCGGTACCGGGTACCCCTCGGCCCTGCGGCAGTGGGGGCGCTACATACTCACCTTTTATGTATAGCACAGTCCTTTAGTATATAGTATACTCATTATGTATAACACAGTCCCTTAGCATATAGTGTGCACACTTTTTATGTATAGCACTGTTCCTTAGTATATACAGGGTGGAGCGCGGTAATTTGCTGATTTGGGAATGAAATAAAAAAATTATGATCATTAGAAAAATTTATTTTATATTTTAATTATACTGAACAGTAATGGAATTTTTAAATTACATGGTTTTAAATAGTGTATCTGGCAAATGTCGACCTTCGCTATCCACACACTGCTGCATACGTTTTCTGAAGTTTTCATGAACTCTAACAAGCATGTCCACTGGTATTCTGCCAATTTCAGCTTCAATATTGTTCCTTAGGTCTTCCAAGGTGTTGGGACGGTTGATATACACCTTAGACTTCAGATAACCCCAAAGGAAAAAATCGCATGGGGCTAAATCTGGTGAGCGTGCTGGCCAGTTCACATCTCCCCTCAAAGAGATAAGCCGTCCAGGAAACATTTGCCTCAAACAATTCATGGTAACCCTCGCTGTGTGTGCAGTGGCACCATCCTGTTGGAACCATGTATCCTCTAGTTCCATTGCCTCAAGAGCCGGCTGAAAATAATCCTGTATCATAGACAAGTACCGTTCGGAGTTCACAGTTATGGCACGACCGTTTTCCTGAAAAAAGTAAAGACCAATGATGCCTACTCGTGATATGGCGCACCACACAGTGACGCGGTCCGAATGCAGAGGTCTCTCGTGAACTTCTCTGGGGTTTGTTTCACTCCAGTAACGCATATTTTGTTTGTTTACACACCCACTGAGGTGAAAATGTGCCTCATCAGAAAAAAACACAATTGCGTCACGGGGTATCATTGCTAACATGTCTTCACAAGAGGTCCGCCGTGTCAAATAGTCCCGTGCTGACAATTGTTGGACCACGCACATTTTATACGGGTGAAAATTCAGTTCATCATGAAGAATCCGGTGGAGAGAACGTCTTGAAATGCCAAGAGCAAATGATTGCTTCCGAGCAGAGCGTTTCGGAGATTGCTGTACTGCTGCTCTAACTCTCTCGATGTTTTGTGGTGTTGTAATCCTTCTCTCAGGTCCCCTTCGTACACATGACACATTCCCTGCTGTTCTGAATGCATTCACCCAATTTACAATTGATTGCCGTCCAGGAACACGTCTGCGTGGAGGAACAGCGAATTGCAAACGAAAAGCACGCTGCACTGCAATGATCGAGTGGGCATTTGAAAAATACGCTTCAACACAAAATGACCTCTCCTCACGTGTCCACTGCATGATGGCAACTGAAAGGCGGAGGAATACAAATCTCCCATCAGCCACTGTAAGCCACACCCACTCTCCCCTCTCTTCGACCGACAGTGCCGCCACAGCATGCAGTGCAAAAAAGCAAATTACCGCGCTCCACCCTGTAGTATACTCACTTATGTATAGCACAGTGTCACGTACCCACTTCTCAGCACGTTACTTGGGGTTGCACCTGCAAGGGTTAATCTATCTTCCCTCTCTCAGTGCAGCATTCAACCTCTGTCCTATGCTGTAATGGGAGCATAAATCACACACCGACCCAGGCCACATACGCGCTCATACATGCTGCCTCCACTCACCGAACACACGGGTGATGGGTCCCGGGAATATTACGACTACTGTCTGCCAATCATAAGGCTTCACACACCTTAAGGCTATGGATTCTTTAGAACATGCAAGGTTCAACTAATTAAAGTTTTATGCTTTAATAGAAAAGGTACATTGCTTGCAATAAAAAAGGTATAAAAATATGGTAATAAAAAGACATACGAATATGCAAAACAGTTATAAAATAAACATGAGAAAACTTACAGAAATATCTAACTTTGTAGTCTGCTTTCTGCTCCCTGAGGGGGGGACGAATATGGAATGGAACACATCAGCTTGGCTGCCCCTCAATCTGTGAACCCAATTCTATGTATACAGGCCTAATTTATAGAGTCACCCTGGAGGTCAGATTTCTAGACCAGCCTCTCAGGTTGATATTATAATTGCTTGTCTCTGATTGGACCATGGCCACTCCATCAATGAATATATTATTCTGTCTGAAATTCTCTGTGTAAGTTTCTCACAGATAGATAGTGTCAGGCTGTAATTGACATCTCTCTTCAAAAGAGACAGAAGGTGTGTAACGCTTCCCCTTCTTGGTTCTTAGCGAGGCCCCCTGGCGATATTGGAGACAATAGACTGCTTCCTCTGGAAAACATATGCTGTGACCCCTGTGAGACCTGCAGTCTCAGGACAGATGTTAAATTACTGCTAGTCACACAATCATACCTATACATATTTCACTACACACAGTCCCTTAGTATATAGTGTGCTCAAGTAATATGCATAGCACAGTCCCTTAGTATTTACTGTACTCACTTACTATGTATAGCCCAGTCCCTTTATATATAGCATACTCACTTTTTATGTATAGCACAGTCCCTTAGCATATAGTGCACTTACTTATTCTGTATAGTACAGTCCCTTTGTATATACTGTACTCACTTGCTACATATAGCAGTCACTTTTTATATAGTGTACTCACAATGTATAGCACAGTCCCTTAGTATATACTGTACTCACTTATTATAAAAATGCACAGTCCCTTAGTATATAGTGTGCTCACTTATTATGTATAGCGCCATCCTTAGTTACATAGTTTCCTCTTTTGCTATGTATAACACCGTCCCTTATTAGGTACCATCCTCTCTAGTTATATACGGTGCCATCCCTTATTATATAACTTCCTCTGCTGCTATGTACAGCACCGTCCCTTACATAGCTTATTCTTGTTAGTGTTAATCACAGCACCCTCTCTTTATTACATAGTCCTCTCTTGTTAGAATATAAAATGACTGCTGATGGAGCAGCCGGTGACCAGACGACCAGTCCATCAGCTCCTCCATTAGAAAAGAAGTGTCTCGATTCCTCCGCTCGGAGTGTCTGGGACTCAGTGATGGACAGCTCTGTCATCCTATCCTGTGCTGGGGCGTGTGGAGCTGTTGCTGCTTTGATTGACAGCTCAGTTGACCTTTGTGACTGGGAGGTGCAGAGATTTCCATAGGTGCTCCCTGTTCTTGGTAATTGCTATTTAGGTGCGCTGTCTGGCCCAGATCACTGCCAGTCAAAAGATAATGCTCTCTGGCAGGTATGGACTGGGGCTGAAATTCAGTCCTGGCATTTGAAATCACACAGGCCCATGTTGTCCCCATCTCCATGAACCAGATGGGATATATTGCTAATATTACCGTGGATGGAGGAAAGGAAGCTTTTCTACAACTTTGTGCTCCATCACAACTCTTAGTGCAGCGCCCCAGAGTTCTGGTCGTTGCAGTACTGTGGCTCTGCCACTAAGGGGAGCCATGGTACGTTCGATGGCACCGAAGGAGTTCCTCCAATCAGGTATCACAGACACCAATATATTTCACAGCTGGGCCTCCGGGGGGAGCTAAGGGTGCTATTCATTAGGCCACTCCCCACCATAGTGGGTAAACTGGGGGTCAGGCAGGAAGTTAGAGAGAACGCTGACGGGATTGAACGGAGCAACACCCTGTGGCAGGGGGTGTTGTGAAGGGAGAGACTGTAGGGTCTCTGCCAGGGGTGGGATCCTGGCAGAGGCTTGGCATTGAAAGAACGTAACGGGTCCGCGCAGGCTCCTGGAAGCGGCGGGACTCAAGAAAGGACTAGAAGCGAGATAGATTGTGCTGAGTGAGAAACGAGATCAAGCAGAAGGAGAATACCAGCAGGGGTTTTGTTGAAAGAGGCAGCACCCTGCTGAAGCGCAATACCGGTGGCCGGAACGCCGAGGGAGTGGATTAGAATACAGCTTCAAGCCATACTCCAAACAGCGGCAGGACAGTCGGTCTCAGGCGGGCTGTCTACCACATATCACCTATGAAGTCTTGGGGGGCAATTGCGGGAGAGGGGCGACTCTAGGGTCCCGGAAGAACTCCAGGCCTACCTGACAAACGGGTGCCATTCCAACCTGAATACAGGGAAGGGGTGGATTACAGAGGAACATCAAATCGAGTTGTGAGGGAACTTAAGAAACAGACACAACCGTTGTGGGGTTACTTTCCGTAAGCACAGCAGGGAAGGACTACAACACATAGCGCTAGAAGGAAGGCACAGATTTCCACCTGAGAGGAGAACTCTGGAGGTGCCATTGGACCGGCCGGACTTGCGTAGCCTGGTGAACCGTGTTCTGGACTGAGGACTCAGAGATCTCCAGTAAAGAGGTAAAGAGACTGCAACCTGGTGTCCTCGTTATTTACCGCGACTTACACCCCACAACTGCACCGCTCCACCGCTATCATTACTACCACCTATTACACCGGACGTCCCCCACTGACGGACAGGGCCACGGACCGGGCCTAGCCACCGTGACAACCTCGAGACTGAGACCCAGAGGCCCGGCTCCGGGTATCCCCTCGGCCCTGCGGCGGTGTGGGGGCGCGCCGCAGACTTGGCGTCACGAACAGGATCTACTTAAGCCTGAAGAATCAGGTCATGTGTGCCTAGAGACTGTGATTTATTGTGCTTGGACTGTACTTTATTGCAAGACTGTGTGCTGTGCCATTTGCCGCCAAAATCCGCCGCCATTGCAGCGCTGAGGAAAGCGCAGGAAGAGAAGAGGGGCGTGGAGTGGGCGTAGACGAGCTGGAGAGCGCGAAGAATAATGGCCGCCCAGTCTAAATATTTCTGTGCAGTGAGGACGTGTCCGTCAGCAGCAGAGATCCGCCTCCTAATCCTTAATGGGGGGCGGAGGCAGAGAAAACGAAACTGCTCACGCAGGAGAGAGCGGGAAAAAGACCAGGAAGCGACCCACGTGGAGGACGCTATGGCCAGCAGCTCCGAACCCGACAGCGGGGTTGAAGTGGAAGTCTCCCCTGACTACCCGGCTGAGCCCAGCAGATTGTCCTCCGTGGATAACACCAAATTCCTGAGAGCCGAGATGGAGGATTTATATAACCAGCTCCTCCAACTGCATGTAAGAGTCCAGGCCCCGCATCAGGTGGGACCGGCAGTGGATTCCCGGACATTGGAAGAACCAGTGGGACCTGTCGCGGAAAGTGGAATCGTACCAGTGGGTGAGTCCGCCGATCCTACCCCACTAGCAGAGGGTGTGTTAGTGGGTCCCGTAGCAGCACCACCTCTCCCGGGGACCCATAGACTTCAGCGCCTGTTACCATGGGAGGAAGCCACGGGCATGGAACACCGTATGCGAGCCCCAATCACCCCTACTCCCTTGCCGTGTGAGGTCAGCGCGGAGCGCACGGTGTGCCGCTGGGTGAACCCTGGATCCAATCTCATGGGGTTCCCCGGGGTGGAGACCCAGAAGGGAGAAATGGTACAGGCCCTAAGCTGGGAGGAATACCAGATCCAGCTAGAACAGCGGTGGCGAGAGGAAGAGAAAACACATCAGGCTAAACGGGAGGCCTATCATCAAAAAGATTTGGCGGTCAAGGACCGGGCCCGTAAGGACCCCACCACTCACCAGGCCCCGCGCAGGCAGGGCATCATCACCGTCTTTAAACTCCAAGGAGGCTGGGGCTTCATTAAAGAACCGGGGCTATACGCAGAGGTCTTTGTTAACCGACGGGATGTCGAGTCACACCTTAGAGAGGGTCACCCCGATCGAGACCTCTATCCGGGAGACAGTGTTACCTACACCCGGCACCTTGGGGAAAAGGGGTGGTTCGCTCTGAACGTCTACAAGAAAGAGAAACCAGCCCCTGTGGCCAAGGTGCCGCCGTGTGACCGATCTGTAACCACCCTGGTCGGCCCCACCTGCCTGACCACAGAACTTGCGATCTGCCACCCGATCGCCGCCACCACTGTCGTGCCTAAGGAGGTGCCCCTTCGAGTGACCGATGTTCCGGATGTGCCAGCACAGAGAGAAGTGGGAACACAGACCTTGATCGCCGCGCACGACCTGGTCGTGCAACAGACCCGAACCCATGGGGTGTATCTGGCAGCGGGAGTGGACCTGAAACCTGGATTGCAGGGGTCCGCCCGCCAGGTGGCGCCTCATGGAAACTTCTGAAAGAAGAGTCACTTTGTGAAAATGTAAATAGTTACTATTTGTTCTTTTGAGTTGCTGCTAAACCCGCCCAGGGTTAATGGATCCCTCTGTTAACCCGGGATCCTCTTTGTTTGTTTTCCTTTTCTGAAGTTGTTGCACAAAAGTTACACGAACTGCAGAAATCATGGACTGTGCATGATTCGAACTTCCTTTGTAAATAGTTTGCACCTTCTTAAAGGTGCACCCTACTGGTTTTAGCCAAAGACACTTTGCGAAGATATTTGCCCTATTTGTTTGAGTCAAAGACACTTTGTGAAGATACCTTTCCTACCGGTTCTAGTTAAAGACACTTTGCGAAGATACCATGCCGGAACCTTTGCATGGGCCGGTAGGCTGAGAAGACGAGCTACCTTAGAAAGACTTGGTCTCCTCTTAAAGGGGATGTGAGAAACTGAACTTGAGAAAGATACTGTTGCAGAACAGTAATGCCATGATGATGCTTTGAAAAGAAATGTAACTGTTTTACATGCTAAGTTATATGTGTTGAAATTGTTGAAATGTCTAAATAATGTTTTGCAGAAAGAAAAGATGCAGAGAGCCCGTAGGGGTAGAGATAGAGGTCTGCATAGTTGAAAGTAAGCGAAGTAATAATGAAGGTGAGGATAGAAGGTAAACCCCGCGTCCCCATTGAAAGTTACTTTGCTACTAAGGACAGAGAATGAACCCGTAGGGGTTAGAGAGTGAGTCCTTAAAGGAGCCGAGTAGAGCTGGCTCAGAGTTCTTTAAACGAAAGGAATGTTATGTCTATACCATGTATAGTAGCGAAAGGCAGTAGGCCCTGGCTGAACGGGGCGGTCCTGTAAAAGAAAGGAGAGGCAGTAGGTCTGGTGCCATAGGGACAGGCGGTCCTGCAGGTTCAAAGAAGGAGAATGTGAAGTTACCTTACCCTGTAATGTGATTATAGGAAGGCCTTTGGTAAACTAAGAGTGTATGTTTCTTAAAGGCAATGTTAATTTATTGTTCCAGAATTTGCACTAAGTAGAATACCCGGTTGGGTAACAGGAGTTATGCATAGCCTGTAATTTATAATGTTGACCATGTTTGTAACGTTAAAAGTGTCCTCACCTCCCATAAAGGGAAGCCTGTTCAAGTATACTTATTGTTTTGCACTCAACAAAATTGTATGTCTGTTTACTAATCTGTATTGTTGTTTTTCTTCCCAGTCCCGGAGTACTGTGTTTAACCAGGGGGGAGTGCAGCGCCCCAGAGTTCTGGTCGTTGCAGTACTGTGGCTCTGCCACTAAGGGGAGCCATGGTACGTTCGATGGCACTGAAGGAGTTCCTCCAATCAGGTATCACAGACACCAATATATTTCACAGCTGGGCCTCCGGGGGGAGCTAAGGGTGCTATTCATTAGGCCACTCCCCACCATAGTGGGTAAACTGGGGGTCAGGCAGGAAGTTAGAGAGAACGCTGACGGGATTGAACGGAGCAACACCCTGTGGCAGGGGGTGTTGTGAAGGGAGAGACTGTAGGGTCTCTGCCAGGGGTGGGATCCTGGCAGAGGCTTGGCATTGAAAGAACGTAACGGGTCCGCGCAGGCTCCTGGAAGCGGCGGGACTCAAGAAAGGACTAGAAGCGTGATAGATTGTGCTGAGTGAGAAACGAGATCAAGCAGAAGGAGAATACCAGCAGGGGTTTTGTTGAAAGAGGCAGCACCCTGCTGAGGCGCAATACCGGTGGCCGGAACGCCGAGGGAGTGGATTAGAATACAGCTTCAAGCCATACTCCAAACAGCGGCAGGACAGTCGGTCTCAGGCGGGCTGTCTACCACATATCACCTATGAAGTCTTGGGGGGCAATTGCGGGAGAGGGGCGACTCTAGGGTCCCGGAAGAACTCCAGGCCTACCTGACAAACGGGTGCCATTCCAACCTGAATACAGGGAAGGGGTGGATTACAGAGGAACATCAAATCGAGTTGTGAGGGAACTTAAGAAACAGACACAACCGTTGTGGGGTTACTTTCCGTAAGCACAGCAGGGAAGGACTACAACACATAGCGCTAGAAGGAAGGCACAGATTTCCACCTGAGAGGAGAACTCTGGAGGTGCCATTGGACCAGCCGGACTTGCGTAGCCTGGTGAACCGTGTTCTGGACTGAGGACTCAGAGATCTCCAGTAAAGAGGTAAAGAGACTGCAACCTGGTGTCCTCGTTATTTACCGCGACTTACACCCCACAACTGCACCGCTCCACCGCTATCATTACTACCACCTATTACACCGGACGTCCCCCACTGACGGACAGGGCCACGGACCGGGCCTAGCCACCGTGACAACCTCGAGACTGAGACCCAGAGGCCCGGCTCCGGGTATCCCCTCGGCCCTGCGGCGGTGTGGGGGCGCGCCGCATTAACAGTATGGGTATCTTGAGAATACTGATTCTGTTAGCAACGTAGCAGACAAGGAAGCCCGCGACCAGACAGGCCCTTCTGGCATTTTCCAGAATTGCCAGATGGCCAGTCCGGCGCTGCTCTCTGGTGTGTGTTCGCCTGATCCCTGTGCTGTAAGTTCTGATCTGCTGCTGCTGTCCTTTGGACCGTGTTCTGACTACCTGTTTGTTATTGCCCTTTTGCTTATCCACTATTTCTCTGGTATTCTGACTCTGGCATGTGACCGGACTTACAACTTTACATTTTCCCTTGGTTTTCTATGTGCTCTTTTGGTATTGACACAGAAACATCTGACTTTGCTGATTCGCGGCCTGGCTGTGGGTTGTGACTAGCGTCACAGAAGCTTTCCCATGCTCCATCAGCCATTTTTGCATTAGAAATCCAGCAAGACAGGATGGTATGTAATAAAGAACAGGGCTCTATATAATCCGATATATAAGGGACAGAGCAGTATATAACAAGAGAGGACACCAGGGCCGGACTGGGACTAAAATTCAGCCCTGGCATATGAAGTTTCACAGGCCCACTTGTTACATGGTAACTGTATAATATCTTTGTACACTTGTAGGCAGGGCCGGTTTTAGGCAAAGTGGGGCCCTACGCCTAGGCAAAGTTTAAAATGGGGCCCCAAATGCTTAACATATTGCACATCACACAAAAGCATTTCGGTTGTATTTACAAGTGCTGAGTTCAGGCCGCTAAATGAGTTTGATCAACAATACTGAAGTTGTTCAACACTTGTTTCCCGGCCTCTTTCCACCAGCTGAGGAATAATGATGGGACAGAACGATCACTAATAGATCACTAACAGATCGCCATACAGTATCATGTTATCAGCAGCACATCTACAGTTTACACCAGCGATGTGCTGCTGAGCAATGATTTTTGTTCCAGCAAAAACAATCTGAATATGCAGCATTTTACTTGTTTAGTAAAATACACCCCATAGTCCTCCATATATTATAATGTGCACCACAGTCCTCCATATAGTATAATACACTCCCTATAGTCCTCCATATATTAAAATACACTGCTCAGTCCTCCATATAGCATAATACACTCCTTATGTCCTCCATATAGCATAATACACTCCTCATAGTGCTCCATATAGTATAATGCACCGCCATAGTCATCCATGTAGTACAATTCACTTCCCATAGTATAATGCACCCCATAGTTCTTCATATAGTATAACGTATTCCCATAATCCTTGATACAGTATAATGCAGCCCACATATAGTATAATGCAGCCACCACCCTACAGAATATAATGCAGCCACCCCAGAGTATAATGCAGCCACCCCAGAGTATAATGCAGCCACCCCATAGAATATAATACAGCCCACCTCCCCATAATATATAATGTAGCCCCCATAGAATATAATGCAGCCCCCCATAGCATAACACAGCCTCCCCCATAGAATATAATATACCCCAACAATAGTATATAACAGCCACATAGTATATAACACGGCCTCCCCCATAGAATATAAAACACCCCCATAGTATATAGCACAACCCACATAGCAGATAACACAGCCCACGTAGCAGTATACAGCACAGCCCATGTAGCAGTATACAGCACAGCCCACATAGTAGTATACAGCACAGCCCAAGTAGTAGTATACACCCAGCTTTCCTTTCAGCACCCGGGGATTACAGGCACGAGCGAGTGCTTTAGCGCAGCTCCTGCCTGTAAATTGATTTAACCCCTTCAGAAGGATTTACATCGTGGGACCTGACAGATCCTCGGATGGTATGTATATTGTGGGTTTATTATTTTGCCAAGCGAGGGTCTTCAGGTGGATTGAGAGAGCAATAAAATACTAAAACAACCTGTGTGTTTATTTCATTAAAATAATTTTTAATAATGTGTGTGTGTTTTTTAACCCTTTCATACAATTGGATTAATAATGGATAGGTGACATAATTGACGCCTCTCCATTATTAACCTGGCTTAATGTCACCTTACAATAGCAAGGTGGCATTAACCCTTCATTACCCCATATCCCACCGCTACATGGGAGTGGGAAGAGAGTGGCCAAGTGCCAGAATAGGCGCATCTTCCAGATGTGCCTTTTCTGGGGTGGCTGGGGGCAGATGTTTGTAGCCAGGGGGGGGCCAATAACCATGGACCCTCTCCTGGCTATTAATATCTGCCCTCAGTCACTGGCTTTACCATTCTGGTGGAGAAAATTGCGCGGGAGCCCAAGCCAATTTTTTCCGCCATTTAACCCTTTATTTTAGCAGCTACAGCAACCAAATTTTGCACATACACACTACTAACATTAGTAGTGTGGAATATGCAAAAAAAAGGGGGATATGAGATGGTTTACTGTATGTAAACCATGTCTCATATCATGTCGGGTTTGGGAAGGAGAAATGAAAAGCCGGCAATTGAATTACCGGCTTTTCACTAACACCGCTGCGTATTTCTCGCAAGTCACACTGCTGGTCCGTGTGGAATCCGTATTTTTCTCGCCCCCATAGACTTTCATTGGCGTATTATTTGCGCAAAACACTGACAAACGCAGCACACTGCGATTTTCTACGGCCGTACAAGACCGTATATTACGGATGCGTAATATACGGCTGATAGGAGCTGGGCCATTGAGAATAATTGTGCCGTTTGTTTGGCGAGTTTTACGGACGTATTTTCTGCGCTCTTACGTCCGTAAAACTCGCTAGTGTGACTCCAGCCTTAGAGAAGATTAAAATCACATCTTGAAAGAAGGATCGGGTGCATGCTGTTTTCTTGTTACTTTTCCCGATATAATACATGTTCTTTATGAGTGCACCACCCAGAAGAGATCTGACTAGGCTATTTCTGAGGATTTGGGTTGAAATGACACACAGAAAAAAAGTGACTTGGTGCCTGGAATAACCCTCCTTTTTTAAATAAGTTATTTCAGTATAGTGTGGTTGTATTTATGCATTTTGTGGCGACATTATTTATTTCAGTATAGTGTGGTTGTATTCATGCATTTTGTGGCGGCATTATTTAAGTATAGTGTGATTGTATTTATGTATTTTGTGGCGGCATTATTTCAGAATAGTGTGGTTGTATTTATGCATTTTGTGGCAGCATTATTTCAGTATAGTGTGGTTGTATTTATGCATTTTGTGGCGACATTATTTCAGTATAGTGTGGTTGTATTTATGCATTTTGTGGCGACATTATTTCAGTATAGTGAGGTTGTATTTATGCATTTTGTGGCGACATTATTTCAGTATAGTGTGGTTGTATTTATGGATTTTGTGGCGACATTATTTCAGTATAGTGTGGTTGTATTTATGCATTTTGTGGCGGCATTATTTCAGTATAGTGTGGTTGTATTTATGCATTTTGTGGCAACATTATTTCAGTATAGTGTGATTGTATTTATGCATTTTGTGGCGACATTATTTCAGTATAGTGTGGTTGTATTTATGCATTTTGTGGCGACATTATTTCAGTATAGTGTGGTTGTATTTATGCATTTTGTGGCGACATTATTTCAGTATAGTGTGATTGTATTTATGCATTTTGTGGCGGCATTATTTCAGTATAGTGTGGTTGTATTTATGCATTTTGTGGCGGCATTATTTCAGTATAGTGTGGTTGTATTTATGTATTTTGTGGCGGCATTATTTCAGTATAGTGTGGTTGTATTTATGCATTTTGTGGCGGCATTATTTCAGTATAGTGTGGTTGTATTTATGCATTTTGTGGCGGCATTATTTCAGTATAGTGTGGTTGTATTATTTATGCACTATATGTTATTATGCTTGACCATGGAAAAATACATTTTATGGATATGAACTCTGTCACAAATTGCACCTAAATACAAAAACTAAAAAAAGTACAATACATGTATGCAATAGTGAAAAGGTGACCCATCGTCAGATCTTTGTGGAAGGAGCTCCGCATTTTATGATGCCTCGTTACGTAGGAGAACATTAGGGGATATATTATTAGCAGCGCAGACGGCTATTTTGTGACATGGAATTGAGCTTTCTAACTTTCAGGTATAATCGGGGGATTAGCTGGATTATTGCTGCTTTTACTGCGCGAGGACTTCAGCCCTATATACAGTGAGCTCGACCATCCCTCCTTTCCCCATAAACATCAGCCTCTTCCTGCTCCTACAGAGCCGTCCCCTCCTCGTTATATCCTGAGTATTTTCCCCTGTGCTGCAGCCTGTGGCCTCTCGCCATGGCCCTGTGGTCTCTGATCTCAGGGGCCCTTCTGCTGCTGCTGGGCCTGGCTGTGGTCTTCTTCCTACTTTACTGTGCTTACATCCAGTACATCCACATGAAGTACGACCACATCCCTGGACCCCCCAGAGACAGGTGAGGGCACAAGCTTTCCTGTACATCCTGTAAAAGCGAATAACCTAGGGCTCTTTCTTCTCCATTACTTTGTAGTGTAGGGAACCCCACTGAGCACGAGATCCGGGTAGAAGTGAGCATGTGCGACCACTGCTCTTTGGGGGACGCACATGCTCAGTACCTCTTTATTCACACAGGGGATCTTTGAGACCCCTGTGCTGGAGATCAGTGAGGGTCTCCGTACCCAGCAATTATACATTTATTATCTACCCTGTAGGTAATTTTAATGATTTTTTTTTTTCTTGCAGTTTTCTTCTGGGTAGTTTACCCACTCTGATGAGATCAATGAAGGATGATAGCCTGGTGCATGAACTGTTCCTGCGCTGGTGAGTCCGGTCCCTTATTGTGGATGGCATATTAACCCTTTTATCACATTACTACAATCCATGCATCTGTCCTGATAGTTTGCTACAATGTGTCAGTGCAGGCAGGTTGTTTTGCTGGGGATGGTGTAAAATCGAGGAATATTAGAGGTTGGTCTGTACAGATTTTTACTCTGGATGAAAACAATTCTTTTTTTGTTCACTGCCAGGAAGCAGAGATCTTGTAAATGCCAGCACAAATTATGTTGGGAAGTTTAAAAAAGTTTTATTATACAATGCTTAACCCCGTCCGGGCACCACGGTAAGTCAGAAGTAGTCGCATGGAGCGGGCGCATTAGCTGAAGCCGTGATTGGAGCTACCTGTGATCAAAACAGTTTAACTCTTTAGATGCAGCCAGTAATAGGAAACGCGGCTGAGTGGCCAGTCAGGGAGAGTTCGATTACAGGACCATGCAGAACTATTTAGACATATTGTACCAGTGATCGAAGGATCGCAGATTTGAGTCCCATGATAAAAAAAACCTTTTTACATAAAAAAAAAATTTAAATCACAAACTATAAAAGTGTAAATTTTTCACCTTTTCCTACTTGTCAAGTAGAAAAAAATAGAAAAATATTAACAGATATGTACTGTAATTTGGTTCCCCCAAAATGGTACTAATAAGAAATGCAGGTCCCCGTTACAGAACACAACTAATCTGATTATACAAGTATTTCAAAATTATTTTTTAAATGTCTATATATATATATTTTTAAAGGTAGACTAACCAAAGAAAACCATCACTATTAGGTCTCGTTCACACAGTCAGTAGTTGGTCAGTATTTTACATCAGTATTTGTAGCCAAAACCAGGAGTGGAACAATCAGGGGAAAAGTAATAGAAACTTGTTATCACTTCTGTATTATCACCCACTCCTGGTTACACATACTGACCGAATACTGAAGGTGTGAATGTGGCCTTGTATAAATAAAACATGGATGGATATACATTAAAAACACCAAAAAAGGCCATGATCCTGGACAATCCTTGAAGGGTAGTACAGTACTCCATCTTTTTAGCTCCCTAGAAATATTCGGCACTTTTCTTTGATCTGTTGGGAATGTGGAGTGTACGTTGCCCTATTTTTGTCACATTTTAGTTGTCTTTATTTTGTGTAGCTACATTTAGGCTATGTTCACACGTTGCGTTTTGCTGGGTTTTTAATGCAAATTTTAAGCTGCATTTTACAGTACCAGCAAAGTCTATGAGATTTCAGACATCTCCTGCACACACGTCTCTGGTACGTGTGGTGATAGTTTTCACACGTAGCGGAGACACGTACACCCATTCAAATGAATGGGTCTGTGCACATGTCAGTGTGTTTCCACGGACCGCGTGTCCATGCTGGTAAGTGTGGCAATGGATACTAGCCCCCCAGCCTAAAAACAGCAGCCCGCAGGTGCCCAGAAAAGGAGCATCTATTAGATGTGCCAATTCTGGCGCTTTGCACGGTTCTTCCCACTTGCCCTGTAGCGGTGGCAAGTGGGGTTACTATTTGTGGGGTTGATGTCACCTTTGTTATTATCGAGGGCTTTGGGGAATTAGGCGAGGTCGTAAGTATGGTTTAATTTAGAATATTAAAGGAGTCTGTGTCATTTTTTCAAATGAAGGATTTTATTCTGGCTGTGTCTTTATTTAACATATAGCTATAGGATTAGTAACGGAGGTGTCTTATAGACGCCTCTCCATTACTAAGCCGTGGGCTTGATGTCACCTGACAAATTACAAAGGTGACAGCAACCTTTTTCAAATATTAACACCACTTGCCACCACTACAGATGCACCTTTTCTGGGCAGCTGCGGGCTGGTCATGGTCATGATTAAGGGAGCTTAGTCTCCAGAAACGCATTGAGATTCTTACCCATATGGTTCGTGCTGAAGTCTGTATCCTCTATGCTTAAAAGTTTGTGAATAAAGAAAATTCTTTTTTACGGATTCGGTGAAGCTGGACATTCTCTTCTCTTTTGGACTTTATACGCCTGGACACAGCGGGGCCGTGCTCCCGAGGTTTGGTTTCTGCATCATGGGTGAGCTGGCTGATATTTCTTCTTACTAAACTTTATCAACACACACAGGAGACAAACGTACCTGATAAAAACGCAGCAAAACCTGTTTTTTGTAAGCTGCTTCTTTATTGCCAGGAGAGCAGATTTTGCCTCCAGAAAAAAACGCAGCAAAAACGCAACATGTGAACATAGCCTTACTATGACCAGTACAGTTTGTTTCTGGTCACTAGGTTTATCGTTGCCGCTATCCATGTGCTTGTTCTCTTATCATTATATATTCTCCGCTAGGAGGCGATTATTGATTCATTTTTCTATCATATTTTTGTTGCATATTTTCCTTTTTGCTACAGGAAATTATTATTGTTAGTATCTATTTAGGGTCTACAGAGGTTCCTAAGGTCGGACCACTCTGAGCGGGCACCTTTTCTCCTGTTGCCTGTTGGGTGCTCACCTCTGTGGACAGGTAGGGCCATTATTTTTTCATAAAAATTGTCAGCCAATTTCCCTTATATTACTTTTTCCTCTATTAACTTTCCAATGCTATATTTTTTTTCTGGTGTTTTTAATATCTATCCAATAAAAGTATTTGATACTTTCATTCATATAACAGGGATTTTTTTCTTTGGTTACTGTGTTTTTTTTACATTTTCGATCCATGGACGGATTATGTTTTGTTAGCTTTTTTTGAAAGTAATAAGAATAGAATAACATAATATGTCATTTGGATGCCATTAAAAAACAAAACCCCAAATTATGGTGGGATTGTTTTGTTTTTTTTCCCATTACACCTCAATTTATTATTTTTTATTATATATTATGCAGTAGATTATTTTGATCCATTAAAAGATACAACACATTTTTTCATTAAAAAAACCCCAAATAAAAACAAGCCCCCCCAATACAGCTATGTGATCACTGACTGTTCTGGGAATATTTAAGTCCTGCCCCTGTCCACAAACCCATCCCCCGAGGAGCAGAGATGGCAATTCTGAGAGTCAGTGGAAATATAGGTTATATGTCCACTAGGGTATTGAGCCAATTAATGGTTTATCATTGTACTTACTTGCCAGGGCTCAGAGATATGGCGCCGTCGTTCGGATAAATGCCTTGCACAATGTGATGATTCTTCTGACTAGTCCTAATGGAGTAAAGGTACTGGACGAACAATGATGGGTCAATAAAGGGGTTGCCCAGGAATAAAATAACAAAACATGTCTGCTTTCCTCCATAAACAGCGCCACCCCTTTTTTTTATTATAATGGTACGCAGGAAATTCTGATGTCACCAAAATACACAAAGGACAACACCTATCGGCGGGCGTTCAGCCTCTTCGGTGTAAGGTTGGTGAACTAGTATTTCCTATGGACGATGGATGGCGCCATCTTGTGATGAAGCTCCCTTATGAAATTTCCGCTTTGTTTTATCCCTTTTCTCTCCAGGTTTCTGGGGTCCGGATTGCTGACTGATTGCGACTATGACCACTGGCACAAGCAGAGGAGAATCATGGACCCCGCGTTCAGCAGAACGTAGGTTAACAGTATCCTCAGGGAAACAGGCAGTCCAGTGTAAAAAAAGAGGACTATTTGTCGGAGGCGATATATGATTAATCTGGTGTCGGATGTTTCTGGATTATCAGGCAATGTGCTGTAACCATGCCGGATAACCAGATGCAATATGGAGGGAAGCATACAGGGGGCGCTGTACAATCAGACCTCTAGATGAAAATCGGCCATATTAATGTCGATCTTCCCTAGTTACATTATAGTCGCCTTCCATCTTCCAAATCTGCAGATACTTGATGGGACTGATGGGGACCTTTAATGAGGAGGCGGAGGAGCTGATGGAGAGATTGTCAGAAAAGGCGGACGGCAAATGTGAGATCTCCATCCACGAGGTGATGAGCAAAGTGACGCTGGATGTCATCGCAAAGGTAAATCCTGCCGGGCATCACATGGGCCAAACAGTGAGAAGAGACTGGGCCGGTGCTGGTCCTGCTGGGGCACCATACTGAGGAGGATCTGTAGGTTGGGGAGACCCGAGGGCTAAATGTTGGGGTCATAGCCCCGGTATAACTGTCTTATGAACTGCAGGTGGCATTTGGGATGGACCTAAAGTCTCTGCAGGATGATCAGACGCCGTTCCCATGAGCAATCTCACTGATCATGAAGGGAGTGGCGGCGACACGAAACCCACTGGCACAGGTTGGTATCAGCACGAACAGCAGGGACTATTGATCGCTATCATACCGCCTGTCAGTGTATCTAATCGGTGGCGTAAAGGTACCTTCACACTGAACAACTTAACGATATCGCTAGCGATCCGTGATGTTGCAGCGTCCTGGATAGCGATATCGTTGTGTTTGACACGCAGCAGCGATCAGGATCCTGCTGTGACATCGTTGGTCGGAGCTAGAAGGCCAGAACTTTATTTCGTCGCTGGATCTCCCGCTGACATCGCTGAGTCGGCGTGTGTGACGCTGATTCAGCGATGTCTTCACTGGTAACCAGGGTAAACATCGGGTTACTAAGCGCAGGGCTTACATACTTACATTGCGGTGTCTGTCGGGTCCCCCGGCGTTCTGCTTCCCTGCACTGTGTCAGCGCCGGCCAGCCATAAAGCAAAGCACAGCGGTGACTTCACCGCTCTGCTTTACGGCCGGCGCTTACAGTGCAGGGAAGCAGAACGCAGGGGGGACCCGACAGACACCGCAATGTAAGTATGTAGTGTTTTTTTTTTTTTACATTTACACTGGTAACCAGGGTAAACATCGGGTTACTAAGCGTGGCCCTGCGCTTAGTAACCCGATATTTACCCTGGTTACCCGGGGACTTCGGCATCGCTGGTCGCTGGAGAGCTGTCTGTGTGACAGCTCTCCAGCGACCACACAACGACGAAACAGCGACGCTGCAGCGATCAGCATCGTTGTCTAGATCGCTGCAGCGTCGCTAAATGTGACGGTACCTTAACTTGAAGCTCATGGGCCCTGATGCGAAAGCGCCAACGGGGCCCCCAAATATTGTAAATCTTTAATAGCAGTAGTCTTTTTCTATAAGCCAAAGGGACTTTTAGGGCCCCCCAGGCTTCAGGGCCCGTGTGTGATTGCAACCCCTGCACCTGTTGTAGTTACACCCCTGTATCTAATCCTGTCACTTGTGACACTGTCTACTGAGCCTCTTAGGGTCCCTTTCCACTTGCGAGGAAAACGGACGCGTGCAATCCGATAAAAAATCGGATTGCACTCGGACCAATGTTAGTTAATAGGTGTCTTTTGATTTGCGATTTTTTTCTCAGCCGAAATCGGACTGAGAAAAATCTGGATCGGCTGAGAAAAAAATCGCAGCCTGCTGCGTATTGCTGCGATTCTCGGACGAGACTCGCCAATGCAAGTCAATGGGTGCGAGAAAAAAATCGCACAGCACTCGCACCATGCGAGTTCTGTCCGATTTTTACGCACCGGTGTCCTTTGAAAAGCCGGTAATTCAGCGCGGTGTAGAGTAAAATCACACTGACAGGTTAGAATAGAGTAGATATATACACATAGAATGTGTCTATATACATATATATATGTCAGTGAGACACCTATATATGTATATTTATATTTAATGCAGCGCTAGAGAGCATTAAAGCCGCTAATTCAATTGCCGGCTTCTCATTTCTCCTGCACAAACCCGACAGGATATGAGACATGGTTTACATACAGTAAACCATCTCATATCCCCTTTTTTTTGCATATTCCACACTACTAATGTTAGTAGTGTGTATGTGCAAAATTTCAGCGCTGTAGCTGCTGAAATAAAGGGTTAAATGGCGGAAAAAATTGGCGTGGGCTCCCGCGCAATTTTCTCCGCCAGAGCGGTAAAGCCAGTGACTGAGGGCAGATATTAATAACCAGGAGAGGGTCCATGGTTATTGGCCCCCCCGTGGCTAAAAACATCTGCCCCCAGCCACCCCAGAAAAGGCACATCTGGAAGATGCGCCTATTCTGGCACTTGGCCACTCTCTTCCCACTCCCTGTAGCGGTGGGATATGGGGTAATGAAGGGTTAATGCCACATTGCTATTGTAAGGTGACATTAAGCCAGATTAATAATGGAGAGGCGTCAATTATGACACCTATCCATTATTAATCCAATTGTAGGAAAGGGTTAAAAAACACACACACATGATTTAAAAGTAGTTTAATGAAATAAACACAGCGGTTGTTGTAATAATTTATTGTTCTCTCAATCCATCAGGAAACCCTCGCTTGGCAAAATAATAACCGCACAAGATACATACCTTCTGATGTCCGATCATGTCCCACGAGGTAATCCATCTGAAGGGGTTAACTAATATTACAGGCACGAGCTGCGATAAACCACTCACTGGTGCCTGTAATCCCCGGGTGCTGAAAGGAAAGCAGGATCTGTACTTACATTGAGTCGCGGTGAGGCGCCCTCTGGTGGATGTTCTCATAAACTGCAGCCTGGGAACTTTTTCCCCACGCTCCAGGTCATATGAGGACATCCACCAGGGGGCGCATCACCGCGACTGAAGGAAATGTAGGTCAATGACCTACATTTCATTCATTCGCCGGGGATTACAGGCACGGAGCACAGCTGCATTTAGCAGGGCTCCTGCCTGTAATATTAGTTAACCCCTTCAGATGGATTACATCGTGGGACGTGATCTGACATCTGAGGGTATGTATCTTGTGCGTTTATTATGTTGCCAAGCGAGGGTGTTCCTGATGGATTGAGAGAGCAATAAATTATTACAACAACCGCTGTCTTTATTTCATTAAACTACTTTGTAATCACGTGTGTGTGTTTTTTAACCCTTTCCTACAATTGGATTAATAATGGATAGGTGTCATAATTGACGCCTCTCCATTATTAATCTGGCTTAATGTCACCTTACAATAGCAAGGTGGCATTAACCCTTCATTACCCCATATCCCACCGCTACAGGGAGTGGGAAGAGAGTGGCCAAGTGCCAGAATAGGCGCATCTTCCAGATGTGCCTTTTCTGGGGTGGCTGGGGGCAGATGTTTTTAGCCATGGGGGGGCCAATAACCATGGACCCTCTCCTGGCTATTAATATCTGCCCTCAGTCACTGGCTTTACCGCTCTGGCGGAGAAAATTGCGCGGGAGCCCACGCCAATTTTTTCCGCGAGTTAACCCTTAAATTTAATAGCTACAGCACCCAAATTTTGCACGTACACACTACTAACATTAGTAGTGTGGAATATGCAAAAAAAAGGGGATATGAGATGGTTTACTGTATGTAATCATGTCTCATATCATGTCGGGTTTGTGAAGGAGAAATTAAAAGCCGGCAATTGAATTAGCGGCTTTTATGCTATCTAGCGCTGCATTAAATATAAATATACATATATAGGTGTCTCACTGACATATATATATGTATATATACCTATTCTATGTGTATATATCTACTCTATTCTAACCTGTCAGTGTGATTTTACTGTACACCGCGCTGAATTGCCGGCTTTTCAAAGGACACCGGTGCATACAAATCGGACAGTAATACGGATGTCATACGGATGATGCGATTATAAAAAACGGATGATGCGATTAAAAATCGCATTGTACTCGCATGACACTCGCATGAAAATCGCATACGTTCCATCCGTTTTTTCGGTCCAGATTACGGACCGTTTTTTATCTCGCAAGTGGAAAGGGACCCTTAGGAGGATATCTGTTTGTGCAGGTAACTATCAGTGTGCAGAATTATTAGGCAACTTAATAAAAACCAAATATATTCCCATCTCACTTGTTTATTTTCACCAGGTAAACCAATATAACTGCACAAAATTTAGAACTAAACATTTCTGACATGCAAAAACAAAACCCCCCAAAATTAGTGTAAAAATTAGTGTATAAATTTCTTTATGATTACACTCAACAGCGTTCCATCCATAGATTGTCAGTTGCTTGATCTGTTTACGACCAACATTGCGTGCAGCAGCCACCACAGCCTCCCAGACACTGTTCCGAGAGGTGGACTGTTTTCCCTCCCTGTAGATCTTACATTTTATGAAGGACCACAGGTTCTCTATGGGGTTCAGATCAGGTGAACAAGGGGGCCAATGTCATTATTTGTTCTTCTTTGAGACCTTTACTAGCCAGCCACGCTGTGGAGTAGTTGGAGGCATGTGATGGAGCATTGTCCTGCATAAAAATCATGTTTTTCTTGAACGATACCGACTGCTTGAAGAAGTTGTCTTCCAGAAACTGGCAGTCAGTCTGGGAGTTGAGCTTCACTCCATCGTCAACCCGAAAAGGTCCCATAAGTTCATCTTTGATGATACCAGCACATACCAGTACCCCACCTCCACCTTGCTGACGTCTGAGTCGGAGGGGAGCTCTCTGCCCTTTTCTGATCCAGCCTCTGGCCCATCCATGTGAAAAGTCAGTCTTAAGATATTTCTTGGCCCAGTCTTGACGTTTTATCCTATGTTTCTTGTTCAGAGGTAGTCGTATTTCAGCCTTCCTTACCTTGGCCATGTCCCTGAGTATTGCACACCTTGTGCTTTTTGTTACTCCAGTATCGTTGCAGCTCTGAAATATGGCAAAACTGATGGTAAATGGCATCTTGGCAGCTTCATGCTTGATTTTCCTCAATTCATGGGCAGTTATTTTGCCCTTTTTTGCCCAACACGCTTCTTGTGACCCTGTTGGCAATTTGCCATGAAACGCTTGATTGTTCGGTGATCACGCTTCAAAAGTTTGGCAATTTCAAGACTGCTGCATCCCTCTGCAAGACATCTCACAATTTTGGACTTTTCAGAGCTCGTCAAATCTCTCTTCTGACTCATTTTGCCAAAGGAAAAGAAGTTGCCTAATAATTAAACACACCTTATATAGGGTTTTGATGTCATTAGACAACACCCCTCCTCATTACAGAGATGCACATCACCTGATTTACTTAATTGGTAGTTGGCTCTAAAGCCTGAACAGCTTGGAGTAGGACAACATGTATAAAAAGTATCATGTGATCAAAATACAACTTGCCTAATAATTTTGCACAGTGTATATATTATATATTTTTTTGTATCTAGTAATATATCTGCATGGTGCTAAGTAGTACTGAGATATCAGCAGACTACTTAGCACCATGCAGCTATATTAGGGAATATCTTATCTATTTATGTGAGTTAAATATCCTGTATAGCACCATTTGTAGCCCAAGGAAGTAAATCATTCATTATTTTTTATTACTTCCTAGGGCGGAAACTAGCCCCTTAAAATGATTTTTTAATTTTTCCTTGTTGTGCACACCTTCTTCACCTTCACTTAATGGGTATTTAGGTTGTTTTATTCCTCTCCAGTTCCATGAGGTTGGATGGTGAACGTTGGTGGACAGCCACTTTCAGGTCTCTCCAGAGATGCTCAGTTGGGTTTAGGTCAGGGCTCTGGCTGGGCCAGTCAAGAAAGGTCACAGTTGTTCTGAAGCCACTCCTTTGTTATTTTAGCTGTGTGCTTAGGGTCATTGTCTTGTTGGAACGTGAACCTTCGGCCAAGTCTGAGGTCCAGAGCACTCTGGAAGAGATTTTCATCCAGGATATCTCTGTACTTGATGTTTCCTTCAATGACAACCAGTCCTTCAATGACAACATAGCATGATGCTGCCACCACTATATTTCACTGTTGGGATTGTATTGGGCAGGTGATGAGCAGTGCCTGGTTTTCTCCACACATACCGCTTACAATTATCACCTAAAAGGTCCATCTTCATCTCATCAGACCAGAGAATCTTATTTCTCACAGTCTGGGAATACTTCGTGTGTTTTTTTAGCAAACTCTATGCAGGCTTTCATATGTCTTGCACTGAGGAGAGGCTTCCGTCAGGCCACTCTGCCATAAAGGCCCAACTGGTGCAGTGATAGTTGACTTTGTGGAACTTTATCCCATCTCCCTACTGCATCTCTGGAGCTCAGCCACAGTGATCTTGGGGTTCTTTACCTCTCTCACCAGGGCTCTTCTCCCACGATTGCTCAGTTTGGCTGGACGGCCAGGTCTAGGAAGACTTCTGGCGGTCCCAAACTTCTTCCATTTAAGGATTATGGAGGCCACTGTGCTCTTAGGAACCTTGAGTACTGCAGAAAATCTATTGCAACCTTGGCCAGATCTGTGCCTTGCCACAATTCTGTCTCTGAGCTCCTTGGCCAGTTCCTTTGACCTTATGATTCTCATTTGGTCTGACATGCACTGTGAGCTGTGAGGTCTTATATAGACAGGTGTGTGCCTTTCCAAATCAAGTCCTATCAGTTTACATTCATGTGAAAAAAATGAACTTTTTTGAATTTACCAAATGGCTGCAATGAAACAAAGTGAAAAATTTAAAGGAGTATGAATACTTTCCATACCCACTGTATGTATCTAATCCTATCCTGTGTAATACTGACTGCTGAGCCAGGTGCCTAATCTTCTCCTGTGTGATACAGTCTGCTGATCTGTGTATCTAATCCTATCCTGCGTGATCTTGTCTGCGGAGCAGTGTATCTGAGCCTATCCTGTGTGATACTGACTGCAGAGGTATGTATCTAATCCTATCCTGTGAGATACTGACTGCTGAGCCGTGTATCTAAGCCTATCCTGTGTGATACTGTCCGCTGAGCTGTGTATCTAATCCTATCCTGTGTGATACTGTCTGCAGAGGTATGTATCTAATCCTATCCTGTGTGATACTGTCTGCTGAGCCGTGTATCTAATCCTATCCTGTGGGATACAATTCTTGAACATGATTGGTGTGTTCACTATTCAGTACACCCCGGGGCGACGAGCTTTCATCAGAGACGTGCGGGAGAGCGTGAGACTGCTGCGCCAAACAGGGAAGAATTGCATAGAGAGGAGACGAAAGGCGATACAAGATGGAGACGACATCCCTGCAGATATACTGTCACAGATACTTACAGGGGCAGGTACCACACCGTAGGAGGAGGGAGTGGGTGATAAGTGGCTGATACAGGAAGAAGACAAAGGGTGTAGAATAAGTGTGGTGTCTTCTGAATCTTTACAGCCACAGAAGATTCATATAACCTGGAAAGTCTGCTGGATAATTTTGTGACTTTCTTCATAGCAGGTCGGTATTTAAGCCATTTCTGGAGGTGTCAAGTTTTCATTGCTATTACCTGACCTCTGCGTGACAACACACTGTTCTGTGCTTCTAGGCCAAGAGACCACAGCAAACCAGCTGGCTTTTGCTGTAATGGAGCTGGCACAGTATCCTGATGTACTGAAAAGGTGAGGCCAAATGTCCACGAAGTCCTGCGTATCAGGTGCTATCCTATCCGCCAGAGCTGCACTCACTATTCTGCTGGTGCCTTCACTGTGTACAAACATTACATTACTGATCCTGTACTGATCCTGAGTTACATCCTGTATTATACTCCAGAGCTGCACTCACTATTCTGCTGGTGCAGTCACTGTGTACATACAGTTAAGTCCATATATATTTGGAGACAACATTTTTCTCATTTTGGTTCTAGACGTTACCACAATGAATTTTAAACAAAACAATTCAGATGCAGTTGAAGTTCAGACTTTCAGCTTTCATTTGAGGGTAACAACATTAAAATTGGATGAAGGGTTTAGGAGTTTCAGCTCCTTAACATGTGCCACCCTGTTTTTAAAGGGACCAAAAGTAATTGAACAGATTCAATAATTTTAAATAAAATGCTAATTTTTAGTACTTGGTTGGTTGAAAACCCTTTGTTCGCATTGACTGCCTGAAGTCTTGAACTCGTGGACCTCACCAGACGCTGTGTTTCCTCCTTTTTGATGCTCTGCCAGGCCTTCACTGCGGTGGTTTTCAGTTGCTGTTTGTTTGTGGCCCGTTTTTGTGTCTGAAGTTTAGTCTTTAACAAGTGAAATGCATGCTCAATTGGGTTGAGATCAGGTGACTGACTTGGCCATTCAAGAATATTCCACTTCTTTGCTTTAATAAACTCCTGGGTTGCTTTGACTTTATGTTTTGGGTCATTGTCCATCTGTAGCATGAAACGACAACCAACCAGTTTGGCTGCATTTGGCTGGATCTGAGCACACAGTATGGCTCTGAATAACTCAGAATTCATTCGGCTGCTTCTGTCCTGTGTCACATCATCAATAAACACTAGTGACCCAGTGCCACTGGCAGCCATGCATGCCCAAGCCATCACACTGCCTCCGCCGGGTTTTACAGATGATGTGGTATGCTTTGGATCATGAGCTGTACCACGCCTTCACCATACTTTTCTCTTTCCATCATTCTGGTAGAGGTTGATCTTGGTTTCATCTGTCCAAAGAATTTTCTTCCAGAACTGTGCTGGCTTTTTTAGATGTTTTTTAACAAAGTCCAGTCTAGCCTTTTTATTCTTGATGCTTATGAGTGGCTTGCACCGTGCAGTGAACCCTCTGTATTTACTTTCATGCAGTCTTCTCTTTATGGTAGATTTGGATATTGATACGCCGACCTCCTGGAGAGTGCTTGGTTGGCTGTTGTGAAGGGGTTTATCTTCACCATGGAGATTATTCTGCGATCATCCACCACTGTTGTCTTCCGTGGGCGCCCAGGTCTTTTTGCATTGATGAGATCACCAGTGCTTTCTTTCTTTCTCAGGATGTACCAAACTGTAGATTTTGCCACTCCTAATATTGTAGCAATTTCTCGGATGGGTTTTTTCTGTTTTCGCAGCTTAAGGATGGCTTGTTTCACCTGCATGGAGAACTCCTTTGACCGCATGTTTACTTCACAGCAAAACCTTCCAAATGCAAGCACCACACCTCAAATCAACTCCAGGCCTTTTATCTGCTAAATTGAGAATGACATAACGAAGGGATTGCCCACACCTGTCCATGAAATAGCCTTGGAGTCAGTTGTCCAATTACTTTTGGTCCCTCTAAAAACAGGGTGGCACATGTTAAGGAGCTGAAACTCCTAAACCCTTCATCCAATTTTAATGTGGATACCCTCAAATGAAAGCTGAAAGTCTGAACTTCAACTGCATCTGAATTGTTTTGTTTAAAATTCATTGTGGTAATGTCTAACCAAAATTAGAAAAATGTTGTGTCTGTCCAAATATATATGGACTTAACTGTACATTACATTACTGATCCTGAGTTACATCCTGTATTATACTCCAGAGCTGCACTTACTATTCTGCTGGTACAGTCACTGTGTGCATACATTACATTACTGATCCTGCGTTACATCCTGTATTATACTCCAGAGCTGCGCTCACTATTCTGCTGGTGCAGTCACTGTGTACATATATTACATTACTGATCATGAGTTACCTCCTGTATTATACTCCAGAGCTGCACTCACTATTCTGCTGGTGCAGTCACTGTGTACATATATTACATTACTGATCCTGAGTTACATCCTGTATTATACTCCAGAGCTGCGCTCACTATTCTGCTGGTGCAGTCACTGTGGACATACATTACTGATCCTGAGTTACATCCTGTATTATACTCCACAGCTGCACTCACTATTCTGCTGGTGCAGTCACTGTGTACATACATTACATTACTGATCCTGAGTTACATCCTGTATTATGCCCCAGAGCTGCACTCACTATTCTGCTGGTGCAGTCACTGTGTACATACATCACTGATCCTGTACTGATCCTGAGTTACATCCTGTATTATACCCAGAGCTGCACTCACTATTCTGCTGGTGCAGTCACTGTGTACATACATTACATTACTGATCCTGAGTTACATCCTGTATTATACTCCAGAGCTGCACTCACTATTCTGCTGGTGCAGTCACTGTGTACATACATTACATTACTGATCCTGAGTTACATCCTGTATTATACTCCAGAGCTGCACTCACTATTCTGCTGGTGCAGTCACTGTGTACATACATTACATTACTGATCCTGAGTTACATCCTGTATTATACCCAGAGCTGCACTCACTATTCTGCTGGTGCAGTCACTGTGTACATACATTACTGATCCTGAGTTACATCCTGTATTATACCCCAGAGCTGCACTCACTATTCTGCTGGTGCAGTCACTGTGTGCATACATTACATTACTGATCCTGAGTTACATCCTGTATTATACCCCAGAGCGGCACTCACGTTCTGCTGCAGTGACATTATGACAGTTTCTACACTTATAACTTCCTTTCTTATAATTAGGGTCCGGGGTGAAATAGACGACGTGTTCGGATCACATAGAGACATTACATATGACGACCTGCACAAGCTGCAGTACCTGTCCCAGGTCAGTGTGAATTGCAGCTTCTATTGAATTAATCATTTCTATTTCTAACCGCTTTCTAATCTCGCCATTAGGTTCTCAAAGAGACCCTCCGATTATATCCCACGGCCCCGGGCACATCACGTCTTCTGGATAAAGAATTAGTGATTGAGGGGCTCCGCATCCCACCTAATGTCTCCTTAGTGGTAAGTGGGTAGACTACTCCACCCATTCTCCTGCCACACATCCATGCACGCTGGTTAGCAGTTATCTTCTGGAACAATAGTATCAGATGATTTTCTGACTCTAGAATTTAATGGCTCCCAAACAGCGGCTGCAAAATGAGTCCCTCCGTCCGACCACGTGTAGTACATATGGTGGGAGGGCCCCCTCGGGTATAGGGGTCCTGTGCGACTTCTACCTCCACATCCCCTGTAGATACACACCTGATACATGATATGATAGACTACTAACTGGCGTTCCCGTTATTGGTCTCTGGTGTCATCCGCTCCACAGTTTAACTCCTATGTCTATGGGAGAATGGAGCAGCATTTTCAGGATCCTCTCAGCTTTGACCCAGATCGATTTGCTCCTGAATCTGAGAGGTGAGTGCACCCTACAATACACATGCTTGACATGTCCTCGTCATTATCCCCGAGTACGGGGGTCTCCAACTACAGTCCCCCGCATATAACAAGACCCGGTATTCATGTATCACATTGCTCCCAGGCCGCACTTCACCTATTTCCCGTTTTCCTTGGGGCCGCGGTCGTGTACAGGACAGGTGTTCTCACAGGTAAGGACACACCTGTATGTGTGAGCCATGTAGTGTGCGTCCAGGCCGCAGACCTGCTGACTGTCTCCCACTACGGCCCAGCAGTCGGCTGGTCACCGCCACTGGTTGCTGGGAAATGAAGGCTAAAGAGGGTTCTTCTTCTAACAGATGGAAGCGAAAGTGGTGATGGCAAAACTTCTGCAAAGATTTGAGTTCCAGTTGACGGACGGGCAAAGCTTTGACATGGTAGACAGCGGGACCCTGCGGCCTAAAGATGGAGTCATGTGCCGGGTGCGGCCACAAAGTACCAAGAATTAAGGAAACCCTGTACTTTATCACACTATTAAAGGATGAGCTGTGTGATAAACAGACAATGGCATTAATAATGGAGTCTGCCTTCTTTTTGTCAAGGGTAATCTATAGCTAGCAGGTAGGATGGATAACAGGAAGTGGGGGCGGAGCTTAGTGTGGCAATATGAAGAGGGCGGGTCTTCGCGCATCTGCATGAGGAGAGGGCGGGGCTTGGCACATCTGCAGAGAGGGCGGGACTTGGCAGGTCTGCAGGAAGCGGGGGTGGGGCTTGGAGCATCTGCATGAAGAAAGGGCAGGGCTTGGCACAGCTGCATGAAGAGACGGCAGGGCTTAGCACATCTGTATGAAGGGCGAGGCTTGAAAAATCTGAATGAAGAGGGCTGGGCTTGGCACATCTGCAGGAAGTGGTGGCGGGGCTGAATGTATCACTTTACAAAAAAGTAGGAGCTTGGATACATCACTCTATAGGAAATTAAGTGTGCTTGTCTCTTTTACAGTAAGTGGGGTGAGGGATTTGTATTTACAGAGAGTGGGTTCTTACTTTTTTGATTAAGGGGCAGGGATTCGCTGCGCTACATGAAGTGGTCCATGGCTGTCTCTGGGAATAGTAGTCTCACAACAGTCGGAGTCACGCAGCCTGGAAACTAAGCAGCATTTACAACATGACACCTGAATTAATACTTACAATGGCTACCGGCTGCTCTTCAGCAAAGTTCCCCTTTATCCCGACCTCTATGTATAAATACATACATGTATACATGTATAAATAAATCTAGCAGATTTATTGCAGGAATTTACAGTGGAGTCCAGTAATGGATTGTGAGGGAAGAGAACTTTGCAGACTGTATCTGCACTGTCACAGAGATTGGAAAAGTCACTAAAAATCGAAAGCCAGTTTCCTGGGAGTCATGAACTCTTTAACCGCTTCCTCTGTCAGCCCTTTCCTCCGCTCCTGGTGCGTTGCGATTATTGGCTGTAAGGTTTCGATCAGGATTTTCTTCAGTTCTCCGGTGAGTAAAGCTCCGCTGGTGTAATCCTGAGGAAGAGATCACAGAAAGGGGGCCGGTGTGACAAGAAATTCAGTACGGGGCAATCAGTGATATCCCAGCGGGTAGGTGAGAAGTAGAGATGAGCGAGGGTGCTCTGATAAGGTGTTATCCGAGCATGCTCAAGTGCGATTAGAGTGTCTTTGGCGCGCTCTAATACTTTGTTCGAGACCCAGTGGCTGTATGTCTCGCGCCTGTTTGCAATACATAGTATTTGAGCATGCTCGCTCATCAATAGTGTTAAGTGCTTCAGGCTAGAAATCAGAGGCGTATCTAGGGGAGGCATCAGCCGGCAGGGGGGCGCAGTCAGACCGCCAAATGCGTGGTCCGAAGAGCTTCCCCTGACGACTGCATTCTGCTGCTCACCCAGACTGGGAGTGAGCCATTCTCTGTGCCGGCTAAGTAAAGCTGCAGCGCGCCGGCCCCCACGCAATAATTGTGCTTGCGTCTTTTAGATGTGAGTACCATTGGAGCTCTGACCGCTGGGTCAGAGTGACGTCAGCAGCGTGATCAGGTCACGTGATCACTTTCCGGACGTCACTCACTGGCGCAGAGAGCATTGGTGGTAAGTGCTCCACATTCGTGGAGCTGAAGACATTGAAGATGGGGGGAGAGATTTAGTGTATTCATTGCTTGGGATGATATTTACTGCCTGTCTATTTACTGTGTTGGCGAGTTTTAGTGTAACGAGGGGGATGATTTGAGGACACAAGTTTAAGGAGCAAACAAAGAGACAGGTGCAGGCACAATATGGGGAGTGGGAGAAATTTGAAGATACAATAAAAGGAAGGTGTGAGATGGAGGCAGACAGAATGGCGGTATGGGCGCGGACACGGTAAGAGGAACTAAGGGAAAATATATGTGGACACAGTATGGGAAGCGAGGGCGATGGGATGAGTGCAGCCCCAGTATGGAATGTGAGAGGGGAAACGTGTGAGGAGACTATTGAAGGGAATAGTGTGCGGAGACAGTATGGGGGAAGAAAAGTGTGAGTGGGTACAGAATAAGACTGAGTAGTGTGTGGGGAGTAGCATGTGGGGAAAGGTATAAGGGCACAGCCAGGAGGGGACAGTGTGATGAGGAGTCACAGTATAGAGAATGGACTCTATAGGGGGTACACAGTATGTAGAGGGGGCAGTGTAGAGAGCATGTGCCATTAGTAGCACAGTGTGGGGTCATATTTTGTGCATGGAATATAGTGAGAGGCAATATTTATTCAGGGGCTCAGCGTAGGGCAGATACTTTTATTCAAGAGCGTTATAATAACACTGCTATCTTTAAGGGCAACATCGGGATGTGCTGCAGGAGACCGGAGAAGATGGAAGTCTGCAGCGACGAGCTGTAGATGAGAAAACTCATCAAGGAGTCTGGAAAAGATGAAGAAAAGAAGAACGACTCCAGAGACGACGTCATCTATAAGGTGACCTTATTTGTGATACTGACTAATTCTGATATTTTTGTTAGGAGCATTAAAGGGGTATTTCAAGTCTGTGATAATTCTGCAGTTATTCCATGTGACTGCAGACTTCTGGATTCTCACAGTGCGCCCTGCACTGGTGATTTGTATACATACATTCACATGCTGACTAGACATGCGTGGCCTCACTAAATGAAAATGAATTGAGTGAGGCCGGACACGTCTCATCGGAATGTGGTCAGAAGTAAACAAATTGCATGCTTGTGCAAGGGAAAATCCTAACAGTGTGCAGTGCATGCACTGTGAGAATTCAGAAGCCTGCAGCCAGCTATAGTGACTTTAGACCTTCACATGTCCTTTAATTATAATATGAAGCCTTGCAGCCAATCCCAACAGTGTGTAATATCCTCACTGTCAGGATTCAGCTCTGCAGGTTCCAGCAGTCATCACATGGCCAAGTCACTCATATGCGATTTTCATACTTAGGGTCACAACAAGCTCCTCTACTGCTTCTCTCAGTTTTACTCTGAACAACTGAATTCTTGCCCCGGATGCCAGAAAACCTAGATACACCTCTGCTGGAAACCATAAGTCCCATGCAGCACTGACAGGTGCAGTCTATCAGTGCATGCTGAGAACTGTAGTTCCAGATGGAGAACTGCTTATTGTAAACCAGTGTTGTAGGAGGAGGGGGTTACATGTTTTAGTGGGGTCTGTATTGTGACTGGTACATATAATCTGCTTTCTTCCCACCTGCTTGATTTTTTCCAGCTTCTCATCATCTTCAAGGAAGAAGGTCAGGTACATATAACAGACGTCGACTTCACAGTTGCCGCCATATTTCCGGTGGTCCTCAATTGTATCTTTACCCCCCGAAAATGCGTGTTTATTGATCTGTAACAGGGAGGAAAAGGGGTTACTGATATAATAGGGCAGAAATCTGGCTCCTCCATGCTGTCTGCAAGTGATGATGGGTACATAGCGTGCCCCGATCAGTTGATGCCATATGACTGAGAACAGTGGTACAAAGCAGCTTGCGCTGGAGGATTTTACCGACAGCTTTTACAAGCGCAGCACCTATGATTTGCGCTTGCACAGCTGGCGATCTAGTGCAGACGCAGAGGGAAATGTCTGGTTACGTAGCCAATGAAGGGGACATGGCTCCAGAAATGGCGATAATGGCACCGTGATCACGCTACTAAATCACTTCTATTTGGTAATATTTGCTTCAACATCACAGATTCCCCCTGGAACTGAAAATGAAATTCGCCCCATTCTCGGAGCTGCACCTTATTCTTGATCTGCTTGGGGGTGTCTGTGAGAAATATGGATGAATTGGCATCGCTGGCACTCATTTTTGTCTGTGCCCCTTGCAACGCGGGAAAGAAGGTTGAATGCAGTAGAGCTGGTTTAAGGTAATTGATCCTGGGCGCCACATCCCGGGTCATTCTGAAGTATGGATCCTGGAAAAAAAGACAGTATTTTAAGGCTTAGTTTTTTTGCAGACTGATCCTACTTTGTAGTACAATAGAAAAGTTTTTTCTTATAATATACTTTTTCACAGCATCCACCCCTCCTCCCTCCATTATGTGTGAACTATAGGCAATTCCACAACATACAAGACAATAGAGGAACAAACCACTGCACACCAATAGGGGTGGCTCGTGTGGGCCAAGACCTGAGCATTTTACCCTTTTTGAACTAGCGCCCTACCTGGTCGATGGCACAGGGAATGAGACACTGAATATCCTTTCTGCCATTGAATATCTGTGGGAAGGAGCTGCTGAAGGATGGAGCGGCCTGAATGGCTGGGAAACTGATTTTCCCTGAAAGACAATGGGACAATGAACAAATTACCACCAAGGACACCATCTGCAAGGAGTTTGTATGTTCTCCCCGTGTTTGCGTGGGTTTCCTCCCACATGCCAAAGACATGGACTGATAGGGAATGTAGATTGTGAGCCCAAATGAGGACAGTGATGATAATGTGTGCAAACTGTAAAGCGCTGCGGAATATGTTAGCGCTATATAAAAAAATTATTATTATTATTACCGAGCACTGCAGGCCAGGACAACTACTCTCAGCAGACAGGTCAGATCTGGGGTATTCACACTTTCACTTACCAATGCAGTCACTGTCTGTGAAGCCGAATATCCCTTTAACCTGGTTGAACGTCACGTGTTTCTGCACTCGGACAACATTTTTGTAGAAACCTGAACTCATCCTGTTGAACCAATGAATGCAGAATGTTATAAAGTGTTCACGAGCCGTCGGCTAATTCTCTATGACTCCTCCACCTCTCCCCATACTCTGCTGCGCTTATTATTATTGTTAACGGAGAAACGATGGAAAGAATTAACTACGTGTACAGTGGATGTTCAGAAAGGGTTAATAATACAATTCTATCTGCCTGCAGCCACCACCAGGGGGAGCTTCCTGAATACGGATTCTGCATTGTACCCAATAATAATTCAGTACTCTGTATACAGGGAGCTCCCCCTAGTGGTGGCTGCAGACAGGATCTTATGTATCTCTGTATACAGGGAGCTCCCCCTAGTGGTGACTGCAGACAGTATCTTATCATGTATCTCTGTATACAGGGAGCTCCCCCTAGTGGTGGCTGCAGACAGTATCTTATCATGTATCTCTGTATACAGGGAGCTCCCCCTAGCGGTGGCTGCAGACAGGATCTTATCATGTATCTCTGTATACAGGGAGGTCCCCCTAGTGGTGGCTGAAGACAGGATCTAATCATGTATCTGTATACAGGAAGCTCCCCCTAGTGGTGACTTCAGACAGGATCTTATCATGTATCTCTGTATACAGGGAGCTCCCCCTAGTGATGACTGCAGACGGGATCTGTTCATGTATCTCTGTATACAGGGAGCTCCCCCTAGTGGTGTGGCTGCAGACAGGATCTTATCATGTATCTCTGTATACAGGGAGCTCCCCCTAGTGGTGGCTGCAGACATTATCTTACCATGTATCTCTATATACAGGGAGCTCCACCTAGTGGTGGCTGCAGACAGGATCTTATGTATCTCTGTATGCAGGGAGCTCCCCCTAGTGGTGGCTGTAGACAGAATCTTATGTATCTCTGTATACAGGGAGCTCCCCCTAGTGGTGACTGCAGACAGGATCTTAGCATGTATCTCTGTATACAGGGAGCTCCCCCTAGTGGTGGCTGCAGACAGAATCTTATCATGTATCTCTGTATACAGGGAGCTCCCCCTAGTGGTGGCTGTAGACAGGATCTTAGCATGTATCTCTATATACAGGGAGCTCCTCCTAGTGGTGACTACAAAGAGGATCTTATTGTGCATCTCTGTATACAGGGAGCTCCCCCTAGTGGTGGCTGCAGACAGGATCTTAGAATGTATCTCTGTATACAGGAAGCTCTTCCTAGTAGTGGCTGCAGTCCCTCCTTGATTATAAGGTTGTAGGGTTAATATCCCTTTAAGTTTTATTCTAAGGACTCGCTCACCCCATATATTCCAGGTCGGAGAAGATGAAGGTTTTATTAACATCGAAGCCACATGCAATAATGTCCTTGGCGTTTTCTATAGTGTATTGATAGGCTTTCTCTAAGGTCAAGTCCTTCCACAGATACTTCTCATCATCGGTCATCTGGACGACCAGCGGGACATTAAAGACGTCCTGTAACCACCTGAAAAAAGAAAAAGCTTGGTACCATCCGAACAAGACCTTAAACCTAACATATACAGGCCTGGGGACCCTTCCCCCCTTTAAGGGGCACTAAACTCAGTTATAAAAACTATGGTGCTTATCACAATTAAAAACTGGATGAAAACAGAGAACAACAGCTTTACATTACCTGCAGAGTTTAACTGGCAGATGGCGCCTGTATAAAATCTCTGCTGCCGCTGTCCAGATGTTACATAAAGGGTTAATAAGTAAGGGTCCGCTACTTACTTGGTGAAGATGAATGGAACGAGGTGACCGACGTGCATCGAGTCTGAAGACGGGCCTCTTCCTGTGTAGAGGTAAAACGGCTGCTTCTTCTCAACAGCATCCAGAATCTGGTGCATGTCTCTGATGTATAAAAATAATCGCATATATAATTATTACTAAGTGTGCTGGGTGTGTAGACTTTTGCAATTATTTCATTTTTGCTTCAAGCGATCCATAGATAACAAATTCAGAAACTCTATAGCCAGTCGCTAGTAAAAATCTCCAGTTGTTTTAGGTACCGAGCTCCTAGACCTATGCGTCTCCATGGTGACAGACTACAAACTCTATGTAGTCTGATCCTGTGGTCACGTGCTTCTAAATACGCTCTTTCCAGAAGCTGCGGAGTATCAGCGTGACTACACAGGATCAGACAGTACAGGCTTGGTCTGTAACCGTAGAGACAAATAGTTTGCACTGGAGCTGTATACACAAAACTCTGCAGGTTTATCATTTTCATAGGATAGTTTACAGTCACTTCATTAAACTGTTGCAAAACTCTACGTAAAGTTTGAAGTGAATCCTAGTTGTGGAGCCAGCCCATAATACAATGCGCCAATAACAAGTTTGCCACCTTTCCTTCAGAGCTGTAAGCAGAGCACAGGCTGGCGCTAAAGGTACCGTTACACTAAGCGACTTACCAACGATCACGACCAGCGATCGTGATCGTTGGTAAGTCGTTGTGTGGTCGCTGGGGAGCTGTCACACAGACAGCTCTCTCCAGCGACCAACGATCAGGGGAACGACTTCAGCATCGTTGAAACTGTCTTCAACGATGCCGAAGTCCCCCTGCAGCACCCGGGTAACCAGGGTAAACATCGGGTTACTAAGTGCAGGGCCGCGCTTAGTAACCCGATATTTACCCTGGTTACCATTGTAAAAGTAAAAAAAAAAACCACTACATACTCACCTTCTGATGTCTGTCACGTCCCCCGGCGTCCACGCGCTGCTGCAGAGAGCTTTCCCTGCACTGAATGTGTCAGCGGCGCCGGCAGTAACAGCGGTGACGTCACCGCTGTGCTCTGCTTTACGGCTGGCGCTCACACAGTCAGTGCAGGGAAAGCTCCCTGCAGCAGCGCGTGGACGCCGGGGGACGTGACAGACATCAGAAGGTGAGTATGTAGTGTTTTTTTTTTACGTTTACAATGGTAACCAGGGTAAATATCGGGTTACTAAGCGCGGCCCTGCGGCGTGTCAAACACAACGAGATCGCTATCCAGGACACTGCAACGTCATGGATCGTTGTCGTTCTCGTTGAGTGTGACCGTACCTTTACAGAAGCCTTGAGTCTGCCAATTAAGTATTCTTATCTGATACATAGATGATAAAGAAGACTGGGACTTGCCATCACTTATTTCCTTGAGCGTGAAGGGGCAGAAGCGCAGAATTAATGCTGGACCCCCTTCAGAGCAGCGCTCCTGCAAACACAGTGTGCCAGAAAGTGCAGAGCGGCTCAATACAGGCGAAGGAGGAGGACTGCAGAGATCGGTCATAAACGCCGCTGTGAGGAAAAACCTCAAGCACTGAAGGCCACCCAATCAATGGGGACCCCAGAGGTCAGACCCCTAATGACAAGGTGGTTACCGTACCTGTGTGAAAAGAAGGTTCCTCTCCGTAAGAAGTGGTGCGCCTTGTTCCCCGTAACTCGCTCGATTCGATCAATCAGATCCTTGTCGATTTTGCTGCTTCCAAACCGAACTGCAGAAAAGTTATAACTATGTAGTACAGGGTATAAAGTACCGAAGTAGCATGGAACTCATGAGAAAGTAAAAAAAACCTCTGAAATTCCTGTAATCTGGCATCCAATTACATTTTCTATGATCATTTCACAATTCAGAATCTGATAGCCCAGCACCTGCTGATGCCAAATTAAATGGGCTGTGTACTTTAAGACAACCTGACCTCATTTGATAGGTAATGTGATAAACAGGCAATCTGCAGATCACTGTTACTCCCCCCCAAAAAAAACTTCCGAAGTGCTGGTCACTAGGTGGCTCTTTTCTGTCTACAGTAACTTGTTGCCCACTGCCTGTCATCAAGTCTCGGACTCTTGGCTCCATCTCTCCTGTCAGAGTCATACACAGAGGCAGCTTTCAGTTCAGCTCCAGTAAACCACTGGTCAATGTAAGGACTAATGCATGCCAGGAAGGCACAGCACCTATAGTGCTGGCAGAATGCTGATAAACAGGAAGTGGCCCCTGAATAAGGACAGATGGCAAGTTACAGAGCAGGAGAATATGGACAGTACCTGCACTTGACGTGTATTGACTCTCACTTACCTATAAGTTTATCATAGTCCACCCCTTTTGCGCTGCCGGTTTGCACAGTCCAGGGATCCACAAAGTCGCTCTCATCACTTGTGGCAGGCAGCCCGTTGTAGGTATTGGGGGCGTCACTTGTGGGTGGGGAGCCCGGCTTGTAGTCCTCTCCTGTGGCATTCTTATATTCGACTTTCAGCGCCAGCAGAAGCTTCACTGCAGCATCGATTTCGGCCTTCAGAGAGAAAACAATGTAGGTTATTCAATAAGCCCCTCCGGCTCAGATAGGAGAGATGGGGGGGGAGAAGGCGGAGGCGACCCTCAGTGACGAGGAGCGAATCTTAAGGTACCTTCACACGAAACGACGCTGCAGCGATAGCGACAACGATGCCGATCGCTGCAGCGTCGCTGTTTGATCGCTGGAGAGCTGCCGAGGTCCCCGGGTAACTAGGGTAAACATCGGGTTACTAAGCGCAGGGCCGCGCTTAGTAACCCGATGTTTACCCTGGTTACCATCGTAAAAGTAAAAAAAAACAAACAGTACATACTCACCATCTGATGTCCGTCAGGTCCCTTGCCATCTGCTTCCTGCTCTGACTGAGTGCCGCCATACAGTGAGAGCAGAGCACAGCGGTGACGTCACCGCTGTGCTGTACTTTCACTTTCACTTTGCGGCGCTCAGTCAGTGTGGGAAGCAGACGGCAAGGGACCTGACGGACATCAGATGGTGAGTATGTACTGTTTGTTTTTTTTTACGTTTACGCTGGTAACCAGGGTAAACATCGGGTTACTAAGCGCGGCCCTGCGCTTAGTAACCCGATGTTTACCCTGGTTACCAGTGTAAAATATCGCTGGTATCGTTGCTTTTGCTGTCAAACACAACGATACACGGCGATCGGACGACCAAATAAAGTTCTGAACTTTATTCAGCGACCAGCGACATCACAGCAGGATCCTGATCGCTGCAGCGTGTCAAACTAAACGATATCGCTAGCCAGGACGCTGCAACGTCACGGATCGCTAGCGATATCGTTACAAAGTCGTTTCGTGTGAAGGTACCTTTACAGTCAAAGCGATCACAATGATGGAACTGTACTGAGAGCCATTAGTGCCCACTGCAGGAGAGATGTGGTATTACATCACACGCAGTCAAATGGAACGGACGTCTGGTCACTCATGGTTGTGGGGAGTCTTTATGCGGAATGAGGATTTACACAGAGGTTTTCTTAATAGGTCAAAAAGTTTCTGATGTACTTAGCTTTTAAAAGGGTTGTCCCCAATCATACAGGACACATGGTAAGCTGCTGATCGCTTCTGGCCTTCGATCACGAAAATAAGGGTCCCATCTCTCCTATTTGAAGGCATCTACAGTTGAGTGTGCAATCTATCCAATATCTACGAGACGGACTGCTATCCCCGTCAGTCCCATACTCAAGAATGGATCAGCAATAGCATGTGACCCCTGTTCTAATTATTTGTGGGGTCTCAGTACACACAGTACAAATATACAGAACCTATAGACACATTACACACATATAGAACCTATAGACACATTACACACATACAGAACCTATAGACAGACGCAGCATACACATACAGAACCTATAGACAGACGCAACACACACATACAGAACCTATAGACAGACACAGCACACACATACAGAACCTATAGACAGACACAGCACACACATACAGAACCTATAGACGGACGCAGCACACACATACAGAACCTATAGACAGATGCAACACACACATACAGAACCTATAGACAGACGCAGCAACCACATACAGAACCTATAGACAGACGCAGCACACACATACAGAACCTATAGACAGACACAACACACATACAGAACCTATAGACAGACACAACACACATACAGAACCTAGAAACAGACACAACACACAACCTATAGACAGACGCAGCACACACACATACAGAACCTATAGACGGACGCAGCACACACACACACATACAGAACCTAGAGACAGACGCAGCACACACATTACACACATACAGAACCTATAGACAGACGCAGCACACACATTACACACATACAGAACCTATAGACAGACGCAGCCCACACATACAGAACCTATAGACGGACGCAGCACACACACATACAGAACCTATAGACAGATGCAACACACACACATACAGAACCTATAGACAGATGCAACACATATACAGAACCTATAGACAGACGCAGCACACACATACAGAACCTAGAGACAGACGCAGCACACACACATTACACACATACAGAACCTATAGACAGACACAGCCCACACATACAGAACCTATAGACAGACGCAACACACACATACAGAACCTATAGACAGACGCAGCACACACATACAGAACCTAGAGACAGACGCAGCACACACACACATTACACACATACAGAACCTATAGACAGACACAGCCCACATACAGAACCTATAGACAGACGCAACACACACATACAGAACCTAGAGACAGACGCAGCACACACACATTACACACATACAGAACCTAGAGACAGACGCAGCACACACACATTACACACATACAGAACCTAGAGACAGACGCAGCACACACACATTACACACATACAGAACCTATAGACAGACGCAGCACACACACACATTACACACATACAGAACCTATAGACAGACGCAGCACACACACATTACACACATACAGAACCTATAGACAGACGCAGCACACACACACACACACACACACACACATATTACACACATACAGAACCTATAGACAGACGCAGCACACACATTACACACATATAGAACCTATGGACAGATGCAGTACACACATACAGAACCTATGGACAGATGCAGTACACGCATACAAAACCTTTGAAAATATATTACACATATTAGACAACCTATAGACACATAGATTACACACATACAGAACTTATAGACAAACAATACTTGCTTTTGTAGCCTTTTCTGTTTTCAATACTCGGACTTTCTCCCCTTGTTCTGACACCCTGTTATACAGTTCCAGGGGTGGGAGTGTGCTACCTGATCCAGGGTCGGCCATGATGGTGTGATGAGAGAATCTGATCAAATGTCAAATAAATTAGCAACACTGGAGATTCTTCCTAAACGGAAGAAAACTTAAAAAAAAAAAAAAAAAATATCACATCTCAGCTTTTATAATGATTTTATGATTATTATCTAATGATCTATAATCTATTATTGTAGAATATATATCTAGATCACATGAAGTAATTATCCCCTCTTCTCCTCCTTGGTCAGGCCTCATCTGGAATACTGTGACCAGTTCTGGGCACCACATTTTAAAAAAAGACATTGAAAAACTGGAGTAAGTTCAGAGAATAGGGACCAGGATGGTGAGCGGACTGCAAAGTATGTCCTATGAAGAACAGTTAAAGGATTTGGGAACGTTTAGCTGCAAAAAAGAAGGCTAAGGCTACTTTCACACTAGCGTTTTTTGCAATACGTCGCAATGCGTCGTTTTGGCGAAAAAACGCATCCTGCAAAGTTGTCTGCAGGATGCGTTTTTTCCCCATTGACTAACATTAGTGACGCATTGCGATGCATTGACACACGTCGCAACCGTCGTGCGACGGATGCGTCGTGCTTTGGCGGACCGTCGGCACAAAAAAACGCTACATGTAACGTTTTTTTGTGCGACGTGTCCGCTTTTTCCGACCGCGCATGCGCGGCCGGAACTCCGCCCCCACCTCCCCGCACCTCACAATGGGGCAGCGGATGCGCTGAAAATCAGCATCCGCTGCACCCGTTGTGCAGCGCAAACAACGCTAGCGTCGGTACGTCGGCCCGACGCACTGCGACGGGCCGAGTACGACGCTTGTGTGAAAGTAGCCTTAGAGGAGACTTAATAGCTGTCTACAAATATCTGAGGGCTGTCACAGTGTAGAGGGATCATTATTCTCATTTGCACATGGAAACACGAGAAGAAATGGGATGAAACTGAAAGGGAGAAGATGTAGATTAGATATTAGAAAAAAACTTTTTGACAGTGAGGGTGATCAATGAGTGGAACAGGCTGCCACGAGAGGTGGCGAGTTCTCCTTCAATGGAAGTCTTCAAACAGAGGTTGGACAGACATCTGTCTGAGAAGGTTTAGTGAATCCTGCTTTGAGCAGGGGGTTGGACCAGATGATCCAGGAGGTCCCTTCCAACTCTAACATTCTATGATTCTATATGTCTGTAGAATTATCAATACTTGACCGACTCCCAATGAAAAAATAACACTGTCAGATTTTCCGCTACGTACTTCATAGACATAAGTGTGTGCACCCCCTCTACTCTGTGACATAAAGGCCAGATTGAACCAAATTATTATTGGTCACATGCAATATCAAATTTCAGATCAAGTCTTGCAGGATGATTGTGTGATTCCTTCTCTTCGGTGGCAGTTACCGCTATTTACTACAAACTGAGAGGGACAGAATTCCTGTACAGAGACCCCTCGGTTCATCACACACCACGCATTGGAGGCCGCAATGCTCAGCTTTGCAGTGTTTTGGAGAACAATGATGAACTGGAATGACCACAAGAGGTGGCATGGAGGTCTGTCCTGTTCAGCAATGACAGCCTATAATTGGTCTGGAGACCATGTGGCAACACCATGATGAAACCTTCACGAGGGATCGTCACAAAGGGCCTACTCGCGGGATTACGGTGCGGGAGGCCTACTCGCGGGATTACGGTGCGGGAGGCCTACTCGCGGGATTACGGTGCGGGAGGCCTACTCGCGGGATTACGGTGCGGGAGGCCTACTCGCGGGATTACGGTGCGGGAGGCCTACTCGCGGGATTACGGTGCAGGAGGCATAATGTATGGTCTTTTTTTCAGATGCACAAACAGCTCGGTGTTACATTAATGTGTTGGTAGAACCAGAGATGTGGATATCTCTCCAGTGTCCCATGAGCCCTTTTCCAAGATGATAACCCCAAGCTGCATGTTGCCGATGCTGTGAGCAGCCTGCGTGGCCTAAACGTGCTCCCATGGCTGCAGCTTCTCCAGTCTTGTCTCCCATCGAGCACATCTGGCCCATCATTGGTTGATTACACAGTAGCTGCCAGCAGAGGATCTTGATGATTTTCCCAAGTGCATTCAGAAGAACCTTCCTCAGACAACCATTAATAACCTCATTGTCAGTGGCCGAGGCTGGAGGTGGCGGCATCTCTTGCACAGGTCTCGGGTTCACCTTTTGCAGATCAGTGACGTCTCCGTCCTGTCACGACTTTTCCTTCCCACTAATGACTGTACTGCACGATGTGGATAATGACCTGTGATTCATCGCTGCCATATGGGAGTTGTGCTGACATGACGGACCCCTCAATGGTGCAGACAGACGGTCGGATAACTCGCACGAGGGTCACATCGCAATGCTCGGACTGGCCGGCGGCTCTCCTAACCTGAGCGTGATGTATTTCTCTGCAGCTGTCACGGTCAGGTCAGGAGAGCAGACAGCCAGTCCGAGCCCCGTGACCCTCGCACGAGTTATACAGCCGTCTGTGTGCACCATAAGGCCACAGTGACACCCTCAGTATTTGTAATGCGGAGTGGTGACAATACAGCAGCGGTGACAATACACAGCAGCGGTGATAATGCAGCAGCGGTGACAATACAGGAGTGGTGACAATATAGCGGCAGTGACAATATTACAGCAGTGGTGACATGTCTTATTACACTCCTCTGATTGTTCCTCTCCTGGTTTGGGCCGCTTAGGTCGCATTATCTGCCTCATCTTTACGAGGCTGAAGTTGGTTTCTTATTCATTCAGTTTCACAGTAATCTGTGAAAATGAGCTGTTTGCCCACTTTGATGCCAGTTCTGGTGCCCAGAACCCATTTGGGCCAGGCTGGAGGGACCTGGGTTTGATGCAGGGCATCACTATCTGTGTATTTTATGTATCAGATCAGTGGCCCAAAGTCATTTAACTCCTTAAAAACATCCGTTACTTATTCAAATGGCCAAAATTGACTGTCTGCCCACTTTGATGCCAGTTCTGATGCCCAGAACCCATTTGGGCCAGTCTGGAGATAACTGATTTTGATGTGGGGTGCTCTGTTCTATATGTCTGCAGTGTGAGATCAGTGGCCCAAAGGCATTTTACCCTTTCTTCAGCACTCTTTGGTGCCCACTTTGATGCCCATTTTTGTGCCAGTTTTATTGTTTTTGTAGCCTTTTTTAAGTGTATTCACATCAGGGCACCTCACTGCATTGTCTTTTATTATTGTGATGCTTATTTTTTTGTTGTTAAACCTATAAAAAAACAGAAAAGAAAAAATTGCCGAATAAGAAACTGAACGATTAACCCTCCGTCAGGGGCAACTGACCTGACAGGCACAGCTCACTTAGTTTCATTTCTCTATTTTCAGTGGTTTGTCTGGGAATCACCCTCCTCCCAGTACCTTCCTAACTTTAAAGGCTGTGTGAAACCTGAGAAGCCTCTTGTGCTGCAGAGCTGCAGGATATCAGATATCAGTGTTTTGGCTTCTCCGGCTCATTGCCCCTGAATGCGTCACACCTTTGATGGTTAGAATTTGCTGTTTTTATTCATCCCAATTGTTTTTTTAGCTTGTTTTATGAATAGCTAGTGCTAAATTTGTGGATTTGTCATAGAAGGTTTTGTTAGAAATAAGAGTGTGTTTCTCAGGCACATTGCGCCCTAACACATATTCTCTCTCTTGCTTCAGCTTTTCTTCTGAAATGGCGAGGAGAATATTTGACTTGTCCAATGCCCTTCATGTTGAGCAAGTGCAAAATATACTGCTTGCTGATGAGACAGACCCCTTACAGCTAGAAGATTTAGGGGAAGAAAGTGACATTGCTTCAGAAGATGATGTGGAAGAATGTCCAGATGTGTCTGATACAGGTCAAGATGGAGAGAGTGAGGAGGATGCTCAAGACATAGAAACATATTACTTTTCTGGTTATTAAACATTTTTTTTCCCACCTGATTATAAGTATTCTCATTTATTACATTCCTATTAAGGTAACTGATCACTTTTAGAGCATTGAAATTTTTCAAAAAGGAAAATATAGCCAATTTTCTAGCCTGTGCCGGACAGGCGCAATGCCCCTAAACTCGTTATGAAACATATTGCCCCTGACGGAGGGTTAAGAAGCCAACTTCAGCCTCGTCTCATCTTTGTACTTTCGCCAGATGTTTTTAGAACTGGAATAAAAGCTGTTTTATCCCTGTGAGAATATTCTGGGGCCTCGGATCTTTCTGAATCCGTGTGAACGTGGCCGAATAGACAGGATCAGACCCGTGACCCCCGTATAACACCCGGACCCCGGCAGGCTGCCCCTATAGAAGCCGCTTTACCTCTCATCAGCCGCCACCTTGCCTTCCCCGTGTGACACAAGCAGCCGGTGTCTGGATGCTGCAATCCCAGGTTCCGCCCACCGTGCACCCTGCGATACGTCCTTGCGGAAACATAGCGATGACAAAGGTTCCTACTCTCTCCCAGGAACCCTTCATAGCGGAACAGCTGCTGAAAGAACTAAAGCATATACCGCGTTATAGAGAACTGAGCTAGAACGGAAGAGATTCCCAGTGCACAGCTTGGTGCTTGCAGATCGGAACTCTTTGCTCAGAGCTCTGTTTTCCGGGGAATGGATTTGCATCTGGACATGATCAGTGCAGTGTCAGTGATGGATTAGAGCCGTTCCCAGCATGCAGTGCAGCTGTCACTGAGTGAGTGGGGTCCTGTGTGTGTACAGTGAGGGGCGATGGTGTCTCTCCTACCTGTCAGTGGCTGCATATGTAATGTACAGTGGTGGCAAAGTGGTGGTCTCTCATTACAGGTGCCTGCAGAGTGGTGGTCTCTCATTACAGGTGCCTGCAGAGTGGTGGTCTCTCATTACAGGTGCCTGCAGAGTGGTGGTCTCTCATTACAGGTGCCTGCAGAGTGGTGGTCTCTCATTACAGGTGCCTGCAGAGTGGTGGTCTCTCATTACAGGTGCCTGCAGAGTGGTGGTCTCTCATTACAGGTGCCTGCAGAGTGGTGGTCTCTCATTACAGGTGCCTGCAGAGTGGTGGTCTCTCATTACAGGTGTCTGCAGAGTGGTGGTCTCTCATTACAGGTGCCTGCAGAGTGGTGGTCTCTCATTACAGGTGCCTGCAGAGTGGTGGTCTCTCATTACAGGTGCCTGCAGAGTGGTGGTCTCTCATTACAGGTGCTGGCAGAGTGGTGGTCTCTCATTACAGGTGCTGGCAGAGTGGTGGTCTCTCGTTACAGGTGCTGGCAGAGTGGTGGTCTCATTACAGGTGCCTGCAGAGTGGTGGTCTCTCATTACAGGTGCCGGCAGAGTGGTGGTCTCTCATTACAGGTGCCTGCAGAGTGGTGGTCTCTCATTACAGGTGCCGGCAGAGTGGTGGTCTCTCATTACAGGTGCCTGCAGAGTGGTGGTCTCTCATTACAGGTGCCTGCAGAGTGGTGGTCTCTCATTACAGGTGCCTGCAGAGTGGTGGTCACTCATTACAGGTGCCTGCAGAGTGGTGGTCACTCATTACAGGTGCCTGCAGAGTGGTGGTCACTCATTACAGGTGCCTGCAGAGTGGTGGTCTCTCATTACAGGTGCCTGCAGAGTGGTGGTCTCTCATTACAGGTGCCTGCAGAGTGGTGGTCTCTCATTACAGGTGCCTGCAGAGTGGTGGTCTCTCATTACAGGTGCTGGCAGAGTGGTGGTCTCTCATTACAGGTGCCTGCAGAGTGGTGGTCTCTCATTACAGGTAGAGTGGTGGTCTCTCATTACAGGTGTCTGCAGAGTGGTGGTCTCTCATTACAGGTGCTGGCAGAGTGGTGGTCTCTCGTTACAGGTGCTGGCAGAGTGGTGGTCTCTCGTTACAGGTGCTGGCAGAGTGGTGGTCTCTCGTTACAGGTGCTGGCAGAGTGGTGGTCTCTCGTTACAGGTGCTGGCAGAGTGGTGGTCTCTCGTTACAGGTGCTGGCAGAGTGGTGGTCTCTCATTACAGGTGCCTGCAGAGTGGTGGTCACTCATTACAGGTGCCTGCAGAGTGGTGGTCACTCATTACAGGTGCCTGCAGAGTGGTGGTCACTCATTACAGGTGCCTGCAGAGTGGTGGTCACTCATTACAGGTGCCTGCAGAGTGGTGGTCACTCATTACAGGTGCCTGCAGAGTGGTGGTCACTCATTACAGGTGCCTGCAGAGTGGTGGTCACTCATTACAGGTGCCTGCAGAGTGGTGGTCACTCATTACAGGTGCCTGCAGAGTGGTGGTCACTCATTACAGGTGCCTGCAGAGTGGTGGTCACTCATTACAGGTGCCTGCAGAGTGGTGGTCACTCATTACAGGTGCCTGCAGAGTGGTGGTCACTAATTACAGGTGCCTGCAGAGTGGTGGTCACTCATTACAGGTGCTGGCAGAGTTGTGGTCTCTCATTACAGGTGCCGGCAGAGTGGTGGTCTCTCATTACAGGTGTCGGCAGAGTGGTGGTCTCTCATTACAGGAGCCGGCAGAGTGGTGGTCTCTCATTACAGGTGCCTGCAGAGTGGTGGTCTCTCATTACTGGAGCTTTACAAATTGTGTTCTCACACTTCTGGGGCCTGGAAAGCACAAACCTTGCCGCAGTGGGGAAGACCTTGCGTCTATATCTGTTTACAGGTTCTGCTCACTTTTTTTGCTGGCTTGGGGCTATGTCCTTGTGGATTGGAACAGGGCATTATATGTTTAATGGGCTGACATGCAGGTCTGTATATGTCTAGTGGTGTTTGTGCAAGGTCTGACTCAATGACTCTTTTTGTTTAGAGGGCTTACCTGGGTCTGTATTGTGTTAAGGGACCTGGTCTGGGGTCTGTATTTGTTTAGGGTGGAGGGTAAGGTTTGTGCCAGCTTACGGTCTGCAGTAATTTCTTACTGTGATGAGGGTGGTCAAGTATACCATTTGTGAATCAATATGTAGACTTATTTCATGCACTGACTGCAAACATGGCTCTTGATAATGGAGAGGATATGCATTAGAAAGCTGCAGTAGGTTTTAATACACCTATCGGGCCCCTGATGCCGAACTATAAGAATGTCATTACGTGTGATGATCTATCCTGTGTATATGCATATATTTCTGTATATGTGTGTATATATACTTATGTTTCTCTGTATCTTTATATCATCAGGGCCTTTCCTTCTTGTTTCCAAGAATGAACTCTTTAGTGGCTTATGACGACTCCGATTCGGAGACAGAAGATGAGGGACGCCCCCATACACCCCAAGTCACTGAAGTTCCTTGCATGAATGTTTTGCATCACCAGACACAAGGTGACCCTTCTGTGCACCCCACAAGCTTTGCTAGGTTGCGTGACTCCTCTTCTTGTGGTACAGACTTCATCCTGACACATCATAACTCTTCGCACAGCTCAAATTATAATCCTACATATAAGAAGGGACTGAGTAATTCTGCAATGGAGACCTCCGTTCTGTCCTCTCAGAAGAGACCTCTGCCCAGCGGTGGAAGGGTGGTGAAGCCTTACGTTCCCAAAAGACTGAGATCGGAACAATCCAATATGGCTGCAGAGATTGAAAGTGATGCATCCACAGCATCTCATGACCACATAAGCCACTCTGCTAGGAACATCTACAGAGTCTCTGATTATCTTGGACCTCATTTACCTCTAAAGTACAGCAGCAGTGGAATTCCTAAAAAGGTGATTTTCCAGATGAAGGGGCACACGGGTCCGGTGAACCGGGTCCAGTGGTGTCCGGTAAAATCATCCAGTCATTTACTGCTCTCCGCATCCATGGACGGAACATGCAAGGTAACAATCTAACGCCTTCTAGATACATTATATAACTTTTTAAAGGGGTATTTCATCTTACAAAGGGATGGCATATCAGTAGGATATGGTGATGGTTTGACAGCTGTGACCCCCGCTGATCCTGAGAACCAAGGGGCTGCAGTCCTGAAAAAATGGTGTCGCCCCTTCATTTTCAGGATTGATGAGGTTAGACCCCCTTCAATCATAAATTCTAGATATCTAGAATTTGCCATTACTTTGAAATGAGAATACTGTTTTTAAGTCATATTGACTATTTTAAAGGGAGTGTGTCACACCCAAAATGCTGACTAATAACCTGTGTTATAGTGTAGATGTTGGTGCACCCTTGGTGTGGCCAAGAGTTCAGTGCACCATTACGCCCCCTCAATTATAATGCTGAGCACTGTCCTATCTTGATTGCTGATGCCTCAACTCTCTAGCCGTACTCATATAGTGTTAGTGCTGGCTCCTGTCTGCAGTACTGTATCGAGCGTTGGTCACTGACAGGAGGCAGCGTTGAAAGGCAACGATGAGAGTCCGCAATAACGCTACGTGAGTGTGGCTCCAGTGTCCATGCGGTGATGCAGAGCCACTGATTGAGTTCAGCGCTGTCAATCAAGATATGATAATCGGTGTCTCTGCACCCCCTGCATGGACACTGGAACCTTCCTAACATAGTGATGCACTTTGTAGAAGCTTCAAATATGAATTGTGGATCAGGCAACCGTGCTCTCCGACCTGTCCCTGTACCCTCCTGTTATGGTTGTGGACAGGGTTCTTTGCCTGTCCTCTTGGGGTTAATTTGTATAGCCTTCTTTTGGTTCGGGGAGGGCTATATTTACCCGCCTTCATCTGGGGATCCTTGTCAGTGATACGTCTGTCTTGGCTGTGTGTCTGACCCCCTGGTGTGCTTGCATACTGTTTAGTCCGATTGCTTTCTTGTGTATGACTCGGCCTGTTTTCTCGTCCTGTGCTTTGCCTTGTGACTCTGTGCTTATTGTCTGTTTCTGGCTCTGACCTTCTGCTTGGTACTTCCCTCCTGTCTGCCCCGTTTGTACTGCACCGCTATCTTCAGTACCTGTTAGCAGGATTGTGCTGAGTAACCTACAGACAGTGTTAGGTTGGCGCCGTTATACTGATTACACTGATACCTGGTGATAAAATCTGTCTTGTGGTTGTTTAATCTTTATTTTCAGTTTTGAGTTAATGATCTGCTTGTGCTCCGTGGCGGGGCTGTGGGGCAGTGCTGTGGGGGAGTCTTCATGTGGTGCTCTGATTAGGTAGTCATAATGCAGCCTGCTGACAGTTCACTGACCCGTCCCCTAGTTTACATAATGAATATTAAAGGGAACCTGTCACCCCCAAAATCGAAGGTGAGCTAAGCCCACCAGCATCTGGGGCTTATCTACAGCATTCTGTAATGCTGTAGATAAGCCCCCTATGTATCCTGAAAGATGAGAAAAAGAGGTTAGATTATACTCACCCAGGGGTGGTCCCGCTGCGGTCCCGGTCCGATGGGCGTCGCGGTCCGGGGCCTCCTATCTTCATCAGATGACGTCCTCTTCTTCTCTTCACGCTGCGGCTCCGGCGTACTTTTTCTGCCATGTTGAGGGCAGGAGCAGGGAAAGGTCAGAGAGGCCCGGCGCCTGCGCACTGCAGTACTTTGCTCTGCCCTCAACAGGACAGACAAAGTACGCCTGTGCCAGAGCCGCAGCGTGAATACAAGAAGAGGACGTCATCATAAGAAGATGGGAGGCCCCGGACCGCAACGCCCATCGTACCAGGACCGCCCCTTGGTGAGTATAATCTAACCTCTTTTTCTCATCTTTCAGGATACATCGGGGGCTTATCTACAGCATTACAGAATGTATGATGTAAGATTACAGGTAACGCCACCCCCATAATTTTGCAATATGCCATAAATTGGAGAATAAATTGTAAAACTCTTGGCGAAACAGTAGCCCCAAATTAAATATTGGTCATTCCACCTCTTAGAGATGACGAGTGTCTACTTTTCTGCACCACCCCTAATACTAAGAACATGATTGCAGCGCTGTACTCTTGAATAAGCCCCTTTTGTAGTGGTAGTCGTCATTCTTGATGGCATAATCGTCAGGATTTGTAGAAGCATTGAAAAATCCTCAGGGCTGTCTCATGTGCTCCTAAATGTTGGCAGCACCCACCAAAGTGTAGAGGCTGGCCGGCCATCTAATGCCTCCTAACCCCCCCTTAATGGCAGACGTCTAAGGAAAGAAAGATTGGGCATGTTCAATTTCAACATGCTTGATCTTTTTTTTTTTTTTTTTTTTTTTAATATTTCTTTATCTTCAGGGGAGATGAGCTGCCGCCAGAGTTATCTAACAGCTGCTAAACCCCTTGTCCTATAAACCAACCTGTGGTGCTGATTGACAGCCACAGTATTAATTACCATGCTAAAGGGATTTTTTTCACTTGGATTTAAAAGTGAATTCTGTCCTAAAAGCCACATAAAAATCCACTTCAGTCTATTGAATATCTTTCCTATTCATCCCAAATGAATGCCCCTGATTCATCAAGTCTGCCGCAGTAAGATGCACCAAATTGTTTAGAAGTGCGCCTTTTGATGAATTTGTCCCGTTGCCCAGTTCTGGGGCGTCAGTGGAAGAAATGTACGTAAGTCAGGAGTGGAGAACACTTTTGATGAAATTTACATCGCTTTTATGGTATAAATTATGATGAATTTGGGGTGTTTATCTTTTACCTCAAGAGGGCGACATTTCATTTAAAATAAAATTGGTATTTTTTTTTACTGTTCTGCATTAGTGACCCTGACCGTGCATCATGGTCAAACTTTGGACCAGTGTCCCATTTCCTTTTTTTTGCTTGAAAAATGTTAACATGTCGCACATTTCTCCGGAAAATACTATGTTGGTTCTTATTAGTCGGGCACAGCATGGTGACGTTTAGTTAAGGCTGTGTGGCCGCCTACATCTTGGGCCTAGCTTCCCTGAATTACCTCAGAAAAGCTGGGACATTGTTGCTTATGGCAACCAATTAGATTGCAGCTTTCATTTTGTAAGCTGCATCTGTAAAATGAAATGTGAGCTCTGATTGGTTGCTATGGGTGATGAGGCCAGCGTTCTCTCTGTACATGAGGCCCTGTGCAGATAATGACAGGGAGGTGTATTTTTTTAAGTCAGCTTAGGCTGCTTTCACATTAGCGTCGTGTGACGCACGTCGCAATGCGTCGTTTTGGAGAAAAAACGCATCCTGCAAAGTTGCCCGCAGGATGCGATTTATTTTTTTTTCTCCATACACTTGCATTAGCGACGCATTGCCACGGATTGCCACATGTCGCATCCGTCGTGCGACGGATGCGTCGTGTTTTGGCGGACCGTCGGCACAAAAAAGTTCCATGTTTTGTGCGTCGTGTCTGCCATTTTCGACCGCGCATGCGCGGCCGTAACTCCGCCCCCTCCTCCCGGGACATTACTGTGGGGCAGCGGATGCGTTGTAAAACTGCATCTGCTGCCCACCGCTTGCAGAAATTTCACAGGTTGTGTCGGTACGCCGGCCCGACGCATTGCGACGGGCCCATACCAACGCAAGTGTGAAAGAAGCCTTATACAGAAGGGACGTCTGAGAGATTCCACAGGGTGAAATAAGGCTATATGTCCTACCTATTTATATAGGGCACGTCTCTGACAAAAGGCATGTAACATCAAAAAATGAATAGGTGGCGCTATAGAGTTCAAGTCCTCTTTTTCTCTGAAGAGGCAATTTGCATATTAGATGTCTTAAACACGCACAGACCCCTTAAATAAACACCACACAGGGAGTTCTCCTAACAACTGTGATCGGACCCCCTAAATAGAGATCCTAGAACAGATACCCTAATAAATTAGACCCTGTATCCATCCGTACCGAAGAAATACAGACCCCAGATCGGACACCCTAAAGAAATACAGTCCCATAAATAATTACCGACCTGATCCCATTAAACCGTACCCTCGGACTAGATCCCTAAACAAAGAGAACAATCACAAGACTTTCTAAAATTACACACTCCATATCGGCCCACCCCTCAAAAATCCTCCTCAGACCAGATCCATTAAACTAAGAGAACACAGATCAGACCCCACCACTGTAAAAATACACACCCTCTAAAAAGGGTAGACCGCAGAGCAGTCTCCCTAAAATAAAAAACATACAACCTCCAACAAAACCCTCTAAAAATCTCAGAACAGCCCCCCCCAAACTAATGCAGACCTAAATCAAGACCCAATTGCAGTCATTCTGATAATTGACCCATATTTTTCCTCTATTCCCAAAGCCCAGGAGCTTTTAGTATGTATTTCAGCAACTGAATCGCCATCGATCAGTCCACTCATAGGAGAACTGCTACCATTTGTGAGGACGTGAGGTTGGTTGTGGTTGGACATCCCCTTTAATCAGCCGTTTAATACCTTGTTCCCTGCCTTCCCTGACTTGCGTGTTGTGCGGATCACTGGAAATTAAGCCATCCAAATAATTTATCTACTGTTTATTTTGCACTTGCAGGACACTTAGTCTTAATGATGGCTGAATTGCTGACTGTTAATATTGCTTGTTTGCAACAGAATAATCGTTACTTTTCTTCTCAAGTGTTTTCTTGATATAAATATGGAGATCAGGTTCTGTGTCGTAATTTCTGTCTCATACAGAAATGCCCAAAACTTACCAGACAAATATAAATCTTTTGGTTGTTTTCTTTTGCAAAACTATGAAAAATGTTATTCTAGCAGAGCTAAGTTTGATACAAAGTTGCGGAACCAGCAGTGATACAGCATAGGATGACGGGCCAGGCTTACAAAGGTAGGGCATGACTAAGCGACTGCCTGGTTTTCGCTACAGCCTCTGATGGTGAGGATGGGCTTGGCCGCAGCTAGTCGCCAGGCATCACCTGCAGCATCTGACCCTCAGGTCAGAGCAGGTATGCAAGGTAAAAAGGGCGAGACAGAAGCGTAGTTACACTGCCAGAGGTTGGGGGCAGGTAGCACGGGTTTACTATACAAAGCTGGGGTCATGAATGGAGAGGTCAAGCAGAACAGGTAAACGAGCCGGGGCAGAAACATTTGAGGTGAGACAAGAAAACACACAGACAGAGCGCTGGAGATGGACAGGAACCTAAGTTCATGCCAAGATCTGGAAGAGGAGCAGCCTAATATATCCACTGCTGGCAGGGGATAGACTGGGGAAGGCAAAGCCTGCAGGACACAGCAGGGTTAAATTCTTGCAGGATCTTGACACTCCTCCTTATAGCCAGGTGGAGACGGCAGGGATATGAAACCGAGTTGAAAATCATGCATGAGGACTCAGTGCCGCTGCCTGACATGGGGAGGAGCAGAGCGGTGAAAGTCGTGAGTAGCACAGGGCCCTGAACTCTTGCGCATTACCGCAGCGACACATGGTTGACTCATCAATGTAGCAGAGATGAGGTTGTAATGGACCAGTGCAGAACTGGCAGCCTTAAAGCAGAGTACTCCGTGATATAGCAGAGCTGGGTTTGTCAGCCAGTGCAAGGCAGTATTGGCCAGCCATATAAGGTACCAAGATATATAGCAGGATTTTTTAGGACGCATATGCAGAACTGGCATAGAGAAGTGGTGTGCGCACCAACTGGACGAGCTCGCTTATATGGCCTGTTAGTCATGTCACACATATGTGCAAGGTTGCCATTGCCACCTGACACATAGAAGAGCATTGGAATCCAACCATGACAGGAAGGTGCATTGCCCAGCACTGGAGCCAGTAACATTAGGTCAGATCAGGAGAAAATCATCTTTTACGTTTGCTTCCAAGTGGAATTTCCCTTTAATCATATCCTTTTAGAGACCTCTAAGGCTACTGATTGACTCCAGGCTAAGGTGGGGGGACTCCCCGATCATCTGACAGCTACTATAGCCAATCGGTAGCTTCAGCTATCAGGTGACTAAACAGATGAGACATCACCACATGCAATCACGGAGGAGACCACTGGAGTGTTGGGACTAGAGTGATGTGGGACTGGAGAGGCAAGTAACACCTTATTATTCTTTAAACGTTTCATCACTCTGGCAAGGTGAGGGATTGCAATGCTCACGCTTTTTTTTTTTATTTTTATGACCCCCTGAACATCCTTGCTGACATGTAATGACTCCCGAGTGGCGAGGGGTTAAAAATCCGTTTTTGGAACTGAAGTTCCCTTGCCAGTTTCACAAACAAGGGCAGACTTCATTAATTTTCAGCTCTATAGTCTAGAAATGATAGCGCAGGATTTCCAAACGTAATTAAAACAGACCATTATTATAACTCTCGGATGAGACTCAATTATGCCCTTAGATCGTGCCAGGGGGGATTGCTGCCTGCCAGTCACTGTGTCACATTTGATGACTTTGTTAGCAGACGTATGCAAATCTTCCGCTTGTTTATGAATTGACAATGAAGCTATAATTTCTTGCAATTAGCGGATAGAACGCCAACTGTTAATAAACCGAGGCTGAGAAATCACAAGAGGTGTGAGGTGTGCCGAATATACGGATATACATGGCTTGTATTTAGGCTTGGGATAAGTTCTTTACAACTAGTGCTTTACGTCAGAAGCCGAAGGTTAAACAAGTTATGGGCACTTTCTAATACTGTATGTATCACATATAGTATCTGTTTTTATTTTCTAATTATTATTTTTATCATTATTATTTATGTACATGATGATCTGGCGGCCACCTTACTTAAATGGTTGTTACTAGCTTTTAGAGATAAAGGGCCAGATTCATCAAAGATTTTACGCGTGCCAGAATTCTGGTGTGAAAAGTTTTGAAAAATCAAAAAGTTTAGGTGCAGTGCGCAACTGCTATAAAATTTTGCAAATATTGGCGTTCTCGTGCCATTTCTACTCGACTCCAACAAAGTAGGCAAAACAGGGGTGTGGCAACCACTGCTCGTCAAATTCATGATGAGTGTCATTGTTTGTTGCACAACAAATCTTATTCCAGTCCCCAAAGAGAGTAAGATTTGTAGCAAGGTAGCAAAAAAAATGGTGTGAGGTCCCCTCCATTTTTGACAGCCAGCCAAGCTAAGGCTGGTTTCACATTTGCGGATGGAGGTGCTGCAGAGGGCTGGGTACGTCCTCCGTGCAGCTCCGCCCACCGTCGCATCTCCTTCTGTCAGCTCCACCTACGTCGGCATGCCGTGTGCGTACCCTATCTTTACCATTAGGTACGCAGGCCATGCCGATGTATGCGGATGCTTCCGCATGCGTCGTTTTGATGCAAAACGACGCATGCGGAGGCATCCGCATATATCGGCATGGCCTGCGTACCTAATGGTAAAGATTGGGTACGCTCGCTGACGTAGGCAGAGCTGACCGGAGGAGGTGCGGCAGTGGGCGGAGCTTTATGAAGGACGTCCGCAGCACCTCCATCCGCAAATGTGAAACCAGCCTAAAGCAGACAGCTGGGGGCTGGTATTCTCATGCTGGTAAGGGGCCATGGATATTGGCCCCTACCAAGCCTAAAAATAGCAGCCCGCAACTACTCAGAAAAGGTGCATCTATTGGAGCCCATGGATTAGTAATGGAGAGGCCTCTATAATATCCTCTCCATGACTGATCCTATAGTTGTATTGTTAATAAAGACGCAGCACAAAAAGTCTTTGATTTGAAATGAAAACAACACACTTTTCCTTTTTTATTTAAAAATAACAAACACCGTTATACTCACCTAATGCCCATTTCAAAAAAATAAAAAACAATAATATCCCTCACCTGTCGGTCGTTCTGTAATCCATGTCTACGGGATAGTTTTTAACCTAGACTGTGCTGAGATGTGACCGTCCAAGCTGAGAACCTGGTGACGTCATCCAGGTTACTGCAGGTCACTAAAGGTGTGTTCCCAAGTGGACCCCTGAACTGTGGTGACCTCAGTGAGCTCACCGCTAGCGCAGTGAGAAAAATGTCTCAAAGTACAGAGGTGAGTTCACCGGGAGAAGAGGTCATGTATTGACCTCGAAACGCGTTGACTTTGTAAACCTGCTAAAAATAAAGTTTTCAAGGAAATTATTCGTTGAATGTAATTATCAGCAGCGCATCCAGTGTCTCTTCACCTGGATATGTTCTTTCTCTAAGTCCTTTTGACTGCTGTCCTGCAGTAGATGATATATGCGTTTGTTACATGTTGCTTTGTTGCAACACCACCAGGTGAGCAGATCCATGTTGGTTTCTGTATTGTTTTAACATTTAAAACCATACTGTGCGCTCTTTTTTTTCCCAGTTTTCCTTACTTCTAACCTGTTGATTCGACTTATTTAAAGAAGTTGGCCAAATCCCTTTAGCCCCTTAACGACCATCGATACGCCTTTTAACGGTGCTGAGAAATAAGGGTATAGTGCCCAGCAGCGTCGGAAAATCTCCAGGATCTCAGCTACAGGGAATAGCTGAGAACCTGAAGAACAAATAACGGCGATCACAAAAAAAAAAAAGGAAAGGACTGATTCATTTGTCTCTCCTCTGGTATGATCTAGCATATCAGAGAAAAAAGAACTGGGGTAACCCAAATGCCCCCGTACTTCCACCTTCCCTGGACCCTCTTGCTCCATTGCCCGGCCCTCCACATCATCTTCCTGGAAGTAAGTGGTGGGCCCATGATCACAGTGATCAAAATAAAAATAATATATCAAGACCACTTTGTCACCCCCTTAGTTAAAAATAAGAAAATAAAATTTTTTTAATTTACTCTGTCGCCTCATTGGGGGACACAGGACCATGGGTGTTATGCTGCTGTCCACTAGGAGGCGACACTATGCATAATCTGAAAAAGATTAACTGTGGCTCCTCCTGTGCAGTATACACCCCTGGACGGCATCAGCCTTCTCCAGTTTTTGCTTAGTGTCGCATAGGAGGCACACCTAAAAGATTTTTACTCCGTTTTTTCCGACGGGATTACAGCTGGGTTTTTTACTCAGCTGTGAATCCATATTACCTATAAGGCTCCCCTATACATTTCTCTACCCCTGTAAGGTCCTCTGCTGGCAGCACTTCTGCACTCTGTGCACTATGCCGGGCTCAAGGTCCAAGAGAACCAGGCAGAACTGCTACTATGCATTCTGCACAGCCTGCGGGACCGCTCTCCCCAGTAGTAGCACGTACCCGCATTGTCAGAACTGTATACAAACTAATGTGTCAGAGCCCCAAGAAGCCCCTGCCAATGCCTCGGTGTCTAATGCCACGCCGGAATGGGCTACTCAGATATCGCAATCTATGACGCAGTCTATAGATAACCTAACCTCCACATTGCTTCAGGCTCTGCAGGGTCATGCCCTGGCTATGACCGTTACCCAGCAAAGGGAGAGCTTGACTCAGGAACAAGATGATCCTGGCACATCCACGTCTAGGTCAGGACGCAAGCGGTCCCATAGATCAAGTCCATCTGCGTCATCCCATAGCACACGGTCATCCCCCTCTAGGGATAGACACCGTAGCTCCAGGTCATCTAGACCATCCCATTCCAGGGACAGACAATGCAGATCTCCGCAATCCCCGACCAGAGAAGGCCTCCTCCCCGGCCCACTCAGCAGGGGACGTCTCAGTGATACACAGGATTCGGACGGCATCTGCGACTCTGACTCAGACAGAGAAACGGAGGGGTCCCTGATCCCAATCCCTCCTAGCAATACAGCGCTAGTTGAGGACATAATTTCATCCATCCATCGGGTGCTGGACAATTCTGATCCGCCACCAGAGGCCCCAGAACATAAGATTTCCTTTGAAGGACCTCTGAAGCCGCCTAAGGTTTTCTCTAACCACCCAGAGTTTAAGGCGATCCTTAAAAAGCAGCTCTCACAGCCTGAGAAAAAATTCGCTAATCGCAAATATCTGGAGGCGAGGTACCCCTTCCCACAGAAGGACACCAAGGAATGGACAGATCCACCTGAAGTGGACCCCCCAGTCTCTAGGCTAGCAGCACAGACCCTCCTTTCACTGCCAGATAGCTCAACCCTCAGGGACGCAGCAGACCGGCAGGTAGAACGCATGGCTCGTTCAATTTTCGAGGCAGCAGGGGCATCCTTGGCTCCCGTGTTCGCCTCAGTTTGGGCTGCCAAGGCCATTCTGGCCTGGGCAAAGAATTTACAAGCTCTCCAAGCATCCGCTCCTGAGCTGTCGGACCAAGCGGTTCAAATAGCAGTTGTAGCAGACTACATGCTCCATGCAGCTCTGGATTCAGCAAGGGGAGTAGCGGGGATAGCATCAAACGCCATCATGATTCGGCGTATCCTCTGGCTGCGGGAATGGAAAGCGGACGCAGCCTCAAAGAAGTCCATCACGCACCTCCCCTACCTCAGTGGGAGACTTTTCGGTGAACAGTTGGACACTATGATATCCAACGCCACCGGGGGTAAGAGTACTTCTCTTCCCCAACTGAAACCTTAACGCACTTACAAGAAGCGTAACCAAACTCGATTCTGATCCTTTTGGAATTCCTCCGGCTGGTCCGTCTCGCGTCCAGCACAAAATCGTAACCGTTCCCCACGCAGGGACAACTCACGATCGACGCAAAGGTCGGACAAGACCTGGCAGTCAAAAGCAGGCCAGCCTAAGCCCAGAGGAGGAAAATCTCAGACTTTCTCCTCATCATGACTCACGGACTCCGGAAGACTCCACACCAGTAGGCGGCCGACTTTTGCTCTTTCATCAAGTCTGGCTGCCTATTACAGAAGACAGGTGGGTCATGGAACTAGTGTCTTCCGGATACAAAATAGACTTCACCTCCAACCCACCGGACCGATTCTTCCTCTCCTCTCCAAAACCGCCAGCCAAGGCTCATGCCTACCACCAAGCGGTCTCCTCGCTTTTTCAAGCAGGAGTCATAGTACCGGTACCCACGACCGACCGCTTCCGAGGGTTCTACTCCAATCTGTTCGTAGTTCCCAAGAAAGGAGGCAGTGTACGGCCCATACTAGACCTAAAACAGCTCAACAAATATGTACGGGTCCGTCATTTCCGCATGGAGTCCCTTCGGTCCATCATTGCGTCCATGGAGAAGGGAGAATATCTCGCCTCCATAGACATACAAGACGCATACCTGCATATACCCATTGCACCTGCCCATCAGAGGTTTCTCAGGTTCGCAATAGGCCAGGACCACTACCAATTCGTGGCTCTCCCTTTCGGACTCGCCACGGCTCCCAGAGTGTTTACCAAGGTCATGGCAGCCACCATGGACGTCCTGCACTCCAGAGGCATAGTAGTCGTTCCATACCTGGACGATCTACTCATCAAGGCTCCCACCTTCAAGGACTGCGAGCTCAGCGTCTCAATCACAACCGATACTCTCAGTCGCATGGGCTGGTTAATCAACCTACAAAAGTCATCACCAACCCAGAGTCAGTCCCTGACCTTCCTGGGAATGTTATTCAACACCTCCAGGGGTCTAGTGCTCCTTCCCAAGGACAAGGCACTGGCTCTCCGACTAGTACCCTCCTCCGCAAACCCCCTCGATCTCTCCGGTTTGCCATGAGAGTCCTCGGCAAGATGGCAGCAGCAATAGAAGCTGTCCCATTTGCCCAGTTTCACCTCAGACCTCTCCAACTACCCATTCTCAAGTCCTGGGAGAGGAATCCTTTTTCTCTCGACAGGGAGTTCTAGCTAACGTCGTCAACCAGGAGGTCCCTGCACTGGTGGCTCAAGCCAACCTCGCTAGCAAAGGGTAAATCCTTTCTCACAGGTCAATGGAAGGTTCTGACCACCGACGCGAGCCTGACGGGTTGGGGTGCGGTGCACCTATACCACAGGGCAAGTGGTCCCCAGTGGAAGCGACCATGCCCATCAACATCCTGGAAATTCGTGCCATCCTTCTGGCATTGAGGGCCTTCCATCACTTACTGGCAGCCTCTCACATCAGAATACAGTTGGACAATGCCACGGCTGTGGCATATGTGAATCACCATGGGGGGACCCGCAGTACCCAGGCGATGCGAGAAGTGTCACACATCCTCCGCTGGGCGGAGGACACAGGGTCGGTTCTTTCGGCGGTCCACATTCCGGGTGTGGACAACTGGGAAGCAGACTTCCTCAGCCGACAAGGAATAGACTCGGGACAGTGGTCTCTCCATCCCGAAATTTTTCAACAGATCTGTCCGCTGGGGGACCCCGGATGTGGACCTAATGGCATCCCACTTCAATGCCAAGGTCTCCAACTTCATGGCCAGAACACACGATCCGCGGTCGCTCGGAGCAGACGCTCTGGTTCAGGACTGGACCCAGTTCCAGCTTCTGTATATTTTTCCACTTCTCCCCCTGATATCCAGAGTGGTGAGGAAGATCAAACAAGAGGGAGTTCCAACCATCCTAATTGCACCGGACTGGCCCAGACTCACATGGTACGCCGACATCGTACAACTCACAGCAGACGCCCCCTGGCGTCTCCCCGACCGCCACGATCTTCTATCACAAGGCCCGTTCTACTACCAGAACTCAGGGGCTCTCAATTTGACGGTGTGGCCCTTGAGACCTGGGTTCTAACCCAGGCAGGGCTCTCGACGGACGTCATTGGAACCATGATCAGAGCACGGAAACCAGCCTCTGCCAAGATTTATTACCGTACCTGGAAAGGTTTCTTTACCTGGTGCAAATCTCTTGGCCAGATCCCACTTCCTTATTCCCTACCCAAAGTACTTGGTTTTCTCCAATCGGGTCTGGAGGCCAGGCTGTCATTGGGCTCGCTTAAGAGCCAGGTGTCAGCCCTCTCAGTGCTTTTTCAAAGGCGCATTGCTACCAAGCCGCAAGTAAGGACTTTCCTTCAGGGGGTTTCCCGATTGGTTCCCCCCTACAGATGACCACTAGAAACGTGGGACCTCAACCTGGTCGTGACAGCATTGCAGGAACCACCCTTCGAACCCCTTAAGGAGGTCCCGCTCCGCCTTCTTTCCCAGAAGGTGGTTTTCCTGGTGGCAATCACCTCGCTACGCAGGGTGTCTGAACTGACAGCACTCTCCTGCAGATGGCCCTTCCTGGCTTTTCACCAGGACAAGGTAGTTCTTCGTACGGTCCCATCCTTCCTTCCGAAGGTTGTGTCCGACTTCCACCTCAATGAGGAAATTTCACTACCATCCCTTTGTCCGGTTCCGGTTCATAGAGTGGAGAAGGCTCTGCATACGCTTGACCTTGTCAGGGCATTGCGTATATACGTGTCTAGGACTGCGTCCTTCCGGAGGTCTGATTCTTTTTTCCTCCTTCCGGAAGGCGGCCACAAGGGTCTGCCAGCTTCCAAAGCTACCCTTGCCAGGTGGATCAAATCCACCATACAAGAGGCCTACTGCCTTAAGAATTCTCCTCTTCCAGCCGGTATTACGGCACACTCTACACGGGCGGTAGGGGCCTCCTGGGCCATTCGGCACCAGGCTTCGGCACAACAAGTGTGTAAGGCGGCCACTTGGACCAGCTTACACACGTTTACTAAACACTACAGGGTTCATACCCAGTCCTCAGCGGACGCGAGCCTGGGTAGATGTGTCCTGCAGGCGGCGGTGCCCTAAGTATAGGGGCCTGTCTGCACAATATTCGTCCATTGCTTCCCACCCAGGGACTGCTTTAGGACGTCCCATGGTCCTGTGTCCCCCAATGAGGCGACAGAGTAAAGGAGATTTTTGTGTACTCACCGTAAAATCTCTTTCTCTTAGCCTCTAATTGGGGGACACAGCTCCCACCCTGTTGCCCTTTCCGGGCCGTTGTAACTGTTGAGTTCTCATATTGTTTGCTTGAGCTCGTACATAGTTGCCTTCTTACAGGCATAATTATGTTATTCATGTTACATAGTTGCCTTCTTACAGGCATAATTATGTTATTCATGTTACGTTCCTCCTACTGCTTTTGCACAAAACTGGAGTAGGCTGATGCCGTCCAGGGGTGTATACTGCACAGGAGGAGCCACAGTTAATCTTTTTCAGATTATGCATAGTGTCGCCTCCTAGTGGACAGCAGCATAACACCCATGGTCCTGTGTCCCCCAATTAGAGGCTAAGAGAAAGAGATTTTACGGTGAGTACACAAAAATCTCCTTTTTTCCATTGTTTGTGGTTAGGGTTGTGTTAGAGTTGGGATTAGGGTTGGGTTGAGGTTAGGGATGTGTTAGGGTTGGAGTTAGAATTGGTGGATTTTCAAAAGTAAAAAAAAAAAGATGACAATATGACGGCTAGTGTTGAGCGCAAGTGTTCGCTACTCGAGTTTGCATCAGGTGCTCAGGTATGCACCGAGTATTGCAGATCCCCGCATATTTTTTTTGGGTGTCTTAACAGGGAGGAAACATGCGGAGCCGAGACTCGAGCCCCCTCGATATTTGGTGCTTATCCGAGCACCCGATGGAAACTGGAGTATCGAGTACTTGGCTGAACACTAATGACGACATATTCAATATAATGACCTAATGTTATCAAATTCTGTGACGTACCAGTTGGCTCACAATGCTCACTATACCCCTGGATAAAATCCTTGAGGAGTTTGGTTTCCAAAATAGGGTCATTTGTGGGGGGTTTCCACTGTTTAGGTACATCAGGGGTCTCCAAACGCGACATGGCACCAGCCATCGATTCCAGCCAATTTTGAATTCAAAAAGTCAAACAGTGCTTCCTCCCTTCTGAGCCCTGCCATGTGCCCAGACAGTGGATTTACCCCACATATGGGGTATCGTTGAACTCAGGAGAAATTGCACAAGAAATGTTGGGGTCCATTTTCTACTGTTACCCTTGTGAAAATAAAAAAGTTTGAGTCGAAAGTAATTTTTTGTGAAAAATGTAAATTTTTGCCTTCCACATTCCTTTAGTTCTCGTGAAGCACCTGAAGGGATAATAAACTTATTGAATGTGGTGTTGAGTACCTTGAGGGGGTGCAGTTTTTAGAATGGTGCCACTTTTGGGTATTTTCTATCATATAAACCCCTCAGTCACTTCAAATGTGATGTGTCACTAAGGGGTTAAACTAGGGGACTAAGGTCTGCTTAGTTTGGTTGTAGGCATTCTGGGGTGTGGTCTATTTAGAAATGGGTGGAGCATGTGTCAAATTAATTTCTTTCTTCCTCCCCTCTCCCCAGTTGTCCAGATAAGGATTAATCCCTTAGTAACAGAGCCAATTTTTACAATTCTGAAACCTGTCACTTTATGAAGTAATAACTCTGGAATGCTTCAGCGGATCCTGGTGATTCTGAGAATGTATGTTCTTTTGTGTCACATTATAATTTATGATAATGATAAATTTAGGTTGATATGTTTTTGTGTTTTATTTATAAAAATATCATTAAATTGACAGAAATGTAAAAAAAATTGCAATTTTCAAACTTTGAATTATTATCCCTTTAAGGCCGGAATCACACTTGCGAGTGCAATGTGAGAAACTCACGCGAGACTCTCGCATCAATACTCGACACTGCCGCCGGCGGCTCAGACCGGAGCGACTCTGGGGGTCCTATATATTGGAAAAACCCCAAACGTGATAACATTTTAAAAACCGCTCCAACCAACGTATTGAAAATTGTTGTCAGGTAGTTTATTTACCCTTCAGGTGCTTTTCAGGAATTAATGCAAAGTGGCATGGCAGGAATGAAAAAGTGTATTTTTACCACCTAAATATCATAGGCTATGTGCACACGTAAGAAAAGAGGTGCAGAATTTTCTGCACAAAATCCGCAGCTCCTAGCCGAATCCGCAGCCGCGGATTTGCCGCAGTTTTTATGCAGATTTTGTGCGGTTTTTATGCGGAATTGCTGTGGATTTTGTGCGGATTTTGCCACTGCAGATTTTTAACATGGAGGGGTGCAGAAACGCTGCAGATCCGCACAAAAGAAGTGACATGCACTTCTTTGAAATCCGCAGCAATTCCGCACTGATTATTCCGCAACGTCTGCACAGCTATTTTTTTTCTCCCATTCATTTACATTATACTGTACATCACAGTGCGGATCTGCAGCGTTTCTGCGCGGAAAAATCCGCTGCTGATCCGCAGCAAATCCGCATCGTGTGCACATAGCCATAGAATCATAGAATGGTAGAGTCTCGGAAGGGACCTCCTTGGGTCATCTGGTCCAACCCCCTGCTCAAATCAGGATTTACTAAATCATCCCAGACAGACGTCTGTCCAGCCTCTGTTTGAAGACTTCCATGGAAGGAGAACTCACCACCTCTCGTGGCAGCCTGTTCCACTCATTCATCACCCTAACTGTCAAAAGGTTTTTTCTAATATCTAATCTGTGTCTCCTCCCATTCAGTTATATCCCATTGCTTCTAGTCTTTCCTTGTGCAAATGAGAATAAAGATGATCCTTCTACAATGTGAGAGCCCTTGAGATATTTGTAGACAGCCATTAAGTCTCCTCACAGTCTTCTTTTTTGCAACCTAAACATTCTCAAATCCTGCAACCGTTCCTCGTAGGACATGGTTTGCAGACCGGTCACCATTCTGGTCGCTCTTCTCTGAACTTGCTCCAGTTTGTTGATGTCTTTTTTAAAATGTGGTGCAAAAACTGGACACAGTATTCCAGATGAGGTCTGACCAAAGAGGAGTAGAGGGCAATAATTACTTCATGTGATCTAGACTGTATGCTTCTGTTAATACATCCCAGAATTGCATTTGCCTTTTTTTGCTGCTGCACCTCACTGTTGACTCATGTTCAGTCTATGATCTATTAGTATACCCAAGTCTGAACAGGTCACTACAGCCGGCAGACTCTAAGGCTGCTATTTGGCCATGAACTACCATGGCAAATATCAGGATGACACAATCATGATCTCAGGGTGCCGATGGGGATAAATAGGAAGCCTCCACACTCTGTTGACCATTTGTATGATGTAGTCACTATTGACAGCAGCATCTAAGGGGTTAAACAGATATGGACGGCGCCAACACTGATCGTGGCTGATGCAGCAAGTCAGCTATAGCGTACAGCCGACATCTACTGGATTGTCACCTGTATGAGGATGCTAGTCTAATGTCTCAGGTCAGTAAAAAGACGTATTGGCGGTCATTAAGGAGTTGATAAAAAACAAAACCCAGTTGAGCAATGCTCTCCCCTTGGCACATATGAGGCTGTGACGTTCGGGTCAGAAGACCTGTGGCTGCAGTAAATGTCACAGCCCATCCTCGGACTGTGTGACATGGATGTTTGAATGGAGCATAAGAGTTTTCATGTGATCACTGGGTTTATTCAGCCATACATACTGAGGAGAGATATATTCTCTTCCCCGGTCACTATTGGCTGTGTGTATATACATACTGAGGAGAGAGACGTTCTCTTCCCCGGTCACTATTGGCTGTGTGTGTATACATACTGAGGAGAGAGACGTTCTCTTCCCCGGTCACTGTTGGCTGTGTGTATATACATACTGAGGAGAGAGACGTTCTCTATCCCGGTCACTATTGGCTGTGTGTATATAGATACTGAGGAGAGATACGTTCTCTTCCCCGGTCACTATTGGCTGTGTGTATATACATACTTAGGAGAGATACGTTCTCTTCCCCGGTCACTATTGGCTGTGTGTATATACATACTGAGGAGAGAGACGTTCTCTTCCCCGGTCACTATTGGCTGTGTGTGTATACATACTGAGGAGAGAGAAGTTCTCTTCCCCGGTCACTATTGGCTGTGTGTATATACATACTGAGGAGAGATACGTTCTCTTCCCCGGTCACTATTGGCTGTGTGTGTATATACATACTGAGGAGAGATACGTTCTCTTTCCCGGTCACTATTGGCTGTGTGTATATATATACTGAGGAGAGATACGTTCTCTTCCCCGGTCACTGTTGGCTGTGTGTATATACATACTGAGGAGAGATACGTTCTCTTCCCCGGTCACTGTTGGCTGTGTGTATATACATAATGAGGAGAGATACGTTCTCTTCCCCGGTCACTATTGGCTGTGTGTATATACATACTGAGGAGAGATACGTTCTCTTTCCCGGTCACTATTGGCTGTGTGTGTATATATACTGAGGAGAGATACGTTCTCTTCCCCGGTCACTATTGGCTGTGTGTATATACATACTGAGGAGAGACACGTTCTCTTCCCCGGTCACTATTGGCTGTGTGTATATACATACTGAGGAGAGAGACGTTCTCTTCCCCGGTCACTATTGGCTGTGTGTATACATACTGAGGAGAGATATATTCTCTTTCCCGGTCACTATTGGCTGTGTGTATATACATACTGAGGAGAGAGACGTTCTCTTCCCCGGTCACTATTGGCTGTGTGTATATACATACTGAGGAGAGAGACGTTCTCTATCCCGGTCACTATTGGCTGTGTGTATATACATACTGAGGAGAGATACGTTCTCTTCCCCGGTCACTATTGGCTGTGTGTATATACATACTGAGGAGAGAGACGTTCTCTTCCCCGGTCACTATTGGCTGTGTGTATATACATACTGAGGAGAGATACGTTCTCTATCCCGGTCACTATTGGCTGTGTGTATATACATACTGAGGAGAGATACGTTCTTTTCCCCGGTCACTATTGGCTGTGTATATATACATACTGAGGAGAGATACGTTCTCTATCCCGGTCACTATTGGCTGTGTGTATATATACATACTGAGGAGAGAGACGTTCTCTATCCCGGTCACTATTGGCTGTGTGTATATATACATACTGAGGAGAGAGACGTTCTCTATCCCGGTCACTATTGGCTGTGTGTATATACATACTGAGGAGAGAGACGTTCTCTTCCCCGGTCACTATTGGCTGTGTGTATATACATACTGAGGAGAGATACGTTCTCTATCCCGGTCACTATTGGCTGTGTGTATATATACATACTGAGGAGAGAGACGTTCTCTATCCCGGTCACTATTGGCTGTGTGTATATACATACTGAGGAGAGAGACGTTCTCTTCCCCGGTCACTATTGGCTGTGTGTATATACATACTGAGGAGAGAGACGTTCTCTTCCCCGGTCACTATTGGCTGTGTGTATATACATACTGAGGAGAGATACGTTCTCTATCCCGGTCACTGTTGGCTGTGTGTATATACATACTGAGGAGAGAGACGTTCTCTTCCCCGGTCACTGTTGGCTGTGTGTATATACATACTGAGGAGAGATACGTTCTCTTCCCCGGTCACTATTGGCTGTGTGTATATACATACTGAGGAGAGAGACGTTCTCTTCCCCGGTCACTATTGGCTGTGTGTATATACATACTGAGGAGAGATACGTTCTCTATCCCGGTCACTGTTGGCTGTGTGTATATACATACTGAGGAGAGAGACGTTCTCTTTCCCGGTCACTGTTGGCTGTGTGTATATACATACTGAGGAGAGAGACGTTCTCTTCCCCGGTCACTATTGGCTGTGTGTATATACATACTGAGGAGAGGTACGTTCTCTATCCCGGTCACTGTTGGCTGTGTGTATATACAGTTAGGTCCATATATATTTGGACAGAGACAACATTTTTCTAATTTTGGTTATGGACATTACCACAATGAATTTTAAACAAAACAATTCAGATGCAGTTGAAGTTCAGACTTTCAGCTTTCATTTGAGGGTATCCACATTAACATTGGATGAAGGGTTTAGGAGTTTCAGCTCCTTAACATGTGCCCCCCTGTTTTTAAAGGGACCAAAAGTAATTGGACAGTTGACTCCAAGGCTATGTCATGGACAGGTGTGGGCAATCTCTTCGTTATGTCATTCTCAATTAAGCAGATAAAAGGCCTGGAGTTCATTTGAGGTGTGGTGCTTGCATTTGGAAGGTTTTGCTGTGAAGTAAACATGCGGTCAAAGGAGCTCTCCATGCAGGTGAAACAAGCCATCCTTAAGCTGCGAAAACAGAAAAAACCCATCCGAGAAATTGCTACAATATTAGGAGTGGCAAAATCTACAGTTTGGTACATCCTGAGAAAGAAAGAAAGCACTGGTGAACTCATCAATGCAAAAAGACCTGGGCGCCCACGGAAGACAACAGTGGTGGATGATCGCAGAATAATCTCCATGGTGAGGAGAAATCCATTCACAACAGCCAACCAAGTGAAGAACACTCTCCAGGAGGAGGTAGGTGTATCAATATCCAAATCTACCATAAAGAGAAGACTGCATGAAAGTAAATACAGAGGGTTCACTGCACGGTGCAAGCCACTCATAAGCATCAAGAATAAAAAGGCTAGACTGGACTTTGCTAAAAAACATCTAAAAAAGCCAGCACAGTTCTGGAAGAACATTCTTTGGACAGATGAAACTAAGATCAACCTCTACCAGAATGATGGAAAGAGAAAAGTATGGCGAAGGCGTGGTACAGCTCATGATCCAAAGCATACCACATCATCTGTAAAACACGGCAGAGGCAGTGTGATGGCTTGGGCATGCATGGCTGCCAGTGGCACTGGGTCACTAGTGTTTATTGATGATGTGACACAGGACAGAAGCCGGCGAATGAATCCTGAGGTATTCAGACCCACACTGTGTGCTCAGATCCAGCCAAATGCATCAAAACTGATTGGTCGTCGTTTCATACTACAGATGGACAATGACACAAAACATAAAGCCAAAGCAACCCAGGAGTTTATTAAACAAAGAAGTGGAATATTCTTGAATGGCCAAGTCAGTCACCTGATCTCAACCCAATTGAGCATGCATTTCACTTGTTAAAGACTAAACTTCAGACAGAAAGGCCCACAAACAAACAGCAACTGAAAACCACTGCAGTGAAGGCCTGGCGGAGCATCAAAAAGGAGGAAACACAGCGTCTGGTGATGTCCATGAGATGAATTCAAGACTTCAGGCAGTCATTACCAACAAAGGGTTTTCAACCAAGTACTAAAAATGAACATTTTATATAAAATTATTGAATCTGTCCAATTACTTTTGGTCCCTTTAAAAACAGGGTGGCACATGTTAAGGAGCTGAAACTCCTAAACCCTTCATCCAATTTTAATGTGGATACCCTCAAATGAAAGCTGAGAGTCTGAACTTCAACTGCATCTGAATTGTTTTGTTTTAAATTCATCGTGGTAATGTCTATAACCAAAATTTGAAAAATGTTGTCTCTGTCCAAATATATATGGACCTAACTGTACATACTAAGGAGAGAGACGTTCTCTTTCCCGGTCACTGTTGGCTGTGTGTGTATACATACTGAGGAGAGATACGTTCTCTATCCCGGTCACTATTGGCTGTGTGTATATACATACTGAGGAGAGAGACGTTCTCTTCCCCGGTCACTATTGGCTGTGTGTATATACATACTGAGGAGAGGTACGTTCTCTATCCCGGTCACTGTTGGCTGTGTGTATATACATACTGAGGAGAGAGACGTTCTCTTTCCCGGTCACTGTTGGCTGTGTGTATATATATACTGAGGAGAGATACGTTCTCTTCCCCGGTCACTATTGGCTGTGTGTATATACATACTGAGGAGAGATACGTTCTCTTCCCCGGTCACTGTTGGCTGTGTGTATATACATACTGAGGAGAGATACGTTCTCTTCCCCGGTCACTGTTGGCTGTGTGTATATACATACTGAGGAGAGATACGTTCTCTTCCCCGGTCACTGTTGGCTGTGTGTATATACATACTGAGGAGAGATACGTTCTCTTCCCTGGTCACTATTGGCTGTGTGTATATACATACTGAGGAGAGAGACGTTCTCTTCCCCGGTCACTATTGGCTGTGTGTATATACATACTGAGGAGAGATACGTTCTCTTCCCCGGTCACTGTTGGCTGTGTGTATATACATACTGAGGAGAGATACGTTCTCTTCCCCGGTCACTATTGGCTGTGTGTATATACATACTGAGGAGAGAGACGTTCTCTTCCCCGGTCACTGTTGGCTGTGTGTATATACATACTGAGGAGAGATACGTTCTCTTCCCTGGTCACTATTGGCTGTGTGTATATACATACTGAGGAGAGAGACGTTCTCTTCCCCGGTCACTATTGGCTGTGTGTATATACATACTGAGGAGAGATACGTTCTCTTCCCCGGTCACTGTTGGCTGTGTGTATATACATACTGAGGAGAGATACGTTCTCTTCCCCGGTCACTATTGGCTGTGTGTATATACATACTGAGGAGAGAGACGTTCTCTTTCCCGGTCACTGTTGGCTGTGTGTATATACATACTGAGGAGAGATACGTTCTCTTCCCCGGTCACTATTGGCTGTGTGTATATACATACTGAGGAGAGATACGTTCTCTTCCCCGGTCACTATTGGCTGTGTGTATATACATACTGAGGAGAGATACGTTCTCTTCCCCGGTCACTGTTGGCTGTGTGTATATACATACTGAGGAGAGAGACGTTCTCTTCCCCGGTCACTATTGGCTGTGTGTATATACATACTGAGGAGAGATACGTTCTCTTCCCCGGTCACTGTTGGCTGTGTGTATATACATACTGAGGAGAGATACGTTCTCTTCCCCGGTCACTATTGGCTGTGTGTATATACATACTGAGGAGAGAGACGTTCTCTTCCCCGGTCACTGTTGGCTGTGTGTATATACATACTGAGGAGAGATACGTTCTCTTCCCTGGTCACTATTGGCTGTGTGTATATAGATACTGAGGAGAGAGACGTTCTCTTCCCCGGTCACTATTGGCTGTGTGTATATAGATACTGAGGAGAGATACGTTCTCTTCCCCGGTCACTGTTGGCTGTGTGTATATACATACTGAGGAGAGATACGTTCTCTTCCCCGGTCACCGTTGGCTGTGTGTATATACATACTGAGGAGAGATACGTTCTCTTCCCCGGTCACCGTTGGCTGTGTGTATATATATACTGAGGAGATGTAGTATTACATGCTGAGATGATCATTTTTAAAGCAAACCTTGACCTCCCAACATGTGATCACGGTAGCTGCTACTCTGTGAAGTTATCTTGTATGACCCCGTAGCAGCGCACGTTATATCTGTGTGGTTTTAATGCTGCTCATTGATTTGCAGCCGTGTGGAAATGATGACAAAATCTCTTTTCTTTTATCTTCGTTCTGGATTGATGTTGATTCTGTGTTGCTATGGCAACACAAGCTTCCTTCAGCTGTGGCGGCAGAGGTGGGAACGGAGGAATATGTTGGGCTCCGGTTTGTCCTCTAGTCGGCACCCTGAGCGTAGTTTTTTATATTTTCTCCAACTTCTCTTTTATCTTGTTCTGTGAAATAAAGATCATCTCCCCATAGAATAAATTAATCCTCTGTAAACAGAAGTTGCCAGCCGCCGCTCACTATTCCATTACCGTTGGTTCTTCATTGAATCAGTTTCTGGAAAATCTTTGATGCTGCCATCACTGAAGTCATTATAACCCAGTTAGTAGCATTCAGCTTTACCTGAGTGTTATGTAGTAATTATACCCTCCCCAAAAAACTCATGAAATGTCCCGAAGTATCCCAATAAAAAAAGAAATCTCCTTGCCACCTTGAAGAGCTGGCCTGTCTTCTGTACACCCAGACATTCATCAATCCTTATGTCTGCAAATCACTCTGCTTCCGGGATTAAGGGGGTGCAGGCACTGTTTGGATCTGTAGTCTGTAATTGTTGAGATGGCGGTTCTTGTCTGTGGTTTGTTAATAAGGAGGGGTGGCGAGGATAGGTCCTAAGTCTGTATACTAGTGAGATTTGGCATCTGGAGTTTGTAACCAGAGGGATATGGTCTCTGTAAATGGATGGTTGTGGTCTGGGGTCTGTAAATGAAGGGTTGCGGTGTTGTCTCTGTAAATGGAGGGTTGCGGTCTTTTGGCTGTAAATGGAGGATTGTGGTCTTCGGTCTGTAAATGGAGGGTTGCGGTCTTTGGGCTGTAAATGGAGGGTTGTGGTCTGGGGTCTGTAAATGGAGCAGGTTCTGGTCTGGGGTTTGTAAACTATGATGGTTGTTTCTAGTCTGCAGCCTATGAGTGGGGATGGTCATCTGTCATGTTATACAGTAGAGGCTGGTGTATGTGTCCAGAATTGGTATTCTAGGGTCTCTTGTCTAAATTGAATGCTCTGGTCTTGGGTCTGTAAATAAGTGTGTGGGGGGATTGCTGCACTTTTTTTGTTTTCATTAAAGGGAACCTGTCACCCCCAAAATGGAAGTTGAGCTAAGCCCACCAGCATCAGGGGCTTATCTACAGCATTCTGTAATGCTGTAGATAAGCCCCCGATGTTTCCTGAAAGATGAGAAAATGAGGTTATATTATACTCACCCAGGGGTGGTACCGCTGCGGTCCGATAGGCGACGCGGTCTGGTCCGGGGTCTCCCATCTTCTTACGACGACGTCCTCTTCTTGTCTTCACGCTGCGGCTCCGGTGCAGGCGTACTCATCTGCCCTGTTGAGGGCAGAGCAAAGTACTGTAGTGCGCAGGTGCTGGGCCTCTCTGAGCTTTCCTGGCTCCTGCACACTGCAGTACTTTGCTCGGTCCTCAACAGGGCAGATGAGTACGCCTGCACCGGAGCCGCAGCGTGAAGACAAGAAGAGGACGTCGTCGTAAGAAGATGGGAGACCCCGGACCGGACCGCGTCGCCTATCGGACCGGACCGCCCCTGGGTGAGTATAATCTAACCCCTTTTTCTCATCTTTCAGGATACATCTGGGGCTTATCTGCAGCATTACAGAATGCTGTAGATAAGCCCCTGATGCTGGTGGGCTTAGCTCACCTTCGATTTTGGGGGTGACAGGTTTCCTTTAAATATTTGAACTGTTTTGTTTCTGCAGCCTGCATGCATTACAATACAATCTTATCTGCTTGGTGCAATTCAGCTTAAATTTTGATAACAAGATACTTTTCTAAGTTCATTTTTGATTTTATCAAGTCATAGTTGAGTTTAGAATTGCATTCCTGAGGAAAGATAAAGGACTGGTGACTGAGCTGCACAGGTAGCCAGCTACCTGAATAGACACTGAACAGTCTTGAGCAGCTTGCAGTGTATCGTAATTCCTGCTTATTGCAGAAGCCAAAAGGTTAACGATTTAATGGAAATGAATGCCGAAATTGTTTGTTTTTCCCAAATTGTTGTGTAATGTTTAAAACTTATAACTTTCTCCATAGAAATTAGAAATGCCACTTCTACCCTAAATCTTATGGAAAGTAATGAGGGAACGCAAACAGTTAAACATCACACTTCCTTGCTGTCAACTATTTGTGCCGCTTGATTAAAACAGTTTGTCAATGCCTTTTGTCAGCACCATATGGCGGTCCAAGTTTCACAAATGTTTCAAATCTATGAAGAGAGACTAAGCAGTAACCGGATGGAGAAATACAAGGCTACAGCGAGGTGGAAACATATGTTATCGCACCACCACAATAATGACCTAATCAGGGAAAGGATCATTGTTGAGATTTTTCACGTCAAGGAAAGCCCGCTACAAAATGTTTATGTAGATGTGAAGCCACTTCATTGCATGATCACCAACTTTCTCTGTCCGTGCAGAGCTGACAATTTGCATAGCATGGGGATGCTGCTGCATCCCCATGCTATACAGGAGATCAGCCTGCAAAAAAGGATAGTCCTATAGTGGGACTAAGTAAAAAAAATGTTTTTAAATAATTGTAAAAATAATACAAAAATCCAAATATGTTGTATCTATAAATAAAATATATTTCTATAAATAAAAATAAGTAAGCAATAAAACTACACATATTTTGTATCGCCGTGTCTGGAACGACCCGACCTATAAAACTGTCCAACTATTTAACCTCTTTAGTGAACACCATAAAAAAAAACCAAAAAGCAATGCTTTATTATCATACTGCTGAAAACAAAAAAATTGAATAAAACGCAACCAAAAAGACAGATATAAATAAACATAGTGCCACTGAAAACCATCTTGTCCCGCAAAAAAACAGCCGCCATACAGCTCCATCAGTGGAAAAATAAAAAAAGATATAGCTCTCAGAATAAAGGGTCACTATTGGCTGTGTGTATATACATACTGAGGAGAGATACGTTCTCATTCCCGGTCACTATTGGCTGTGTGTATATACATACTGAGGAGAGATACGTTCTCTTTCCTGGTCACTATTGGCTGTGTGGAAAAATAATTATTTCTATATAAAATAGGTATTGCTGTAATCGTACTGACCTGAAGAATAAAAACTGCCTTATCAATTTCCCCACACATGGAACAGCATAGCCCCCCTCCCCCAAATCAAAATGAAAAGCAATCAGAAAATGTCACGTGCCCGAAAATGGTACCAATAAAAACGTCAACTCGTCCCACAAACAAGCAGTCACATGACTGTCGGCCAAAATATGGAAAAATTATAGCTCTCAAAATATGGTTATGCAAAAACTAGTTTTTGCAATAAAAAGCGTCTTTTAGTGTGTGACAGCAGCCAAACATAAAAACCCAATATTAATCTGGTATCGCTGTAATTGCACCAACCCGAAGAGTAAACATACCTCCCAACTTTTGAAGATGGGAAAGAGGGACAAAGTTTGCGGCTAATTTTAGGCCACACCTCTGACCACACCCATTCATAATTAGTCACACCCATATGCACGTCCCAACCACACCCATTTAGCACTGCTGATCACTGTTTCACATACAATAATTATAAACAAAAAAATATAGCCACACAGTGCTCCATACTGTATAATGGCCACACATGATGCTCCATACTGTATGATGACTGTACATGATGCTCCATACTGTATAATGACCGCACATGATGCTCCATACTGTATAATGGCCACACATGATGCTGCATACTGTATAGTGACCCCACATGATGCTCCATACTGTATAGTGACCCCACATGATGCTCCATACTGTATAATGACCCCACATGATGCTCAATACTGTATACTGGCTGCACATGATGCTCCATATTGTATAATGACCGCACATGATGCTGCATACTGTATAGTGACCCCACATGATGCTCCATACTGTATAATGACCCCACATGATGCTCCATACTGTATAATGGCTGCACATGATGCTCCAAACTGTATAATGGCTGCACATGATGCTCCATATTCTATAATGACCCCACATGATGCCCCATACTGTATAATGACCCCACATGATGCTCCATACTGTATAATGACCCCACATGATGCTCCATACTGTATACTGGCTGTACATGATGCTCCATATTGTATAATGACCGCACATGATGCTCCATACTGTATATTGGCTGCACATGATGCTCCATATTGTATAATGACCCCACATGATGCTCCATACTGTATAATGACCCCACATGATGCTCAATACTGTATAATGATTCCACATGATGCTCCATACTGTATACTGGCTGCACATGATGCTCCATATTGTATAATGACCACACATGATGCTCCATACTGTATATTGGCTGCACATGATGCTCCATATTGTATAATGACCCCACATGATGCTCCATACTGTATATTGGCCGCACATGATACTTCGTACCATATAATGGCCACACATAGCTACTCCTACACACGCGGCTGCGCTCCGTACACTTTGCACACACGGCTCCGCTCCGTACACACGCGCTCCGCTCCATACACCTCGTACACATTTAGCTCCGCTCCGTACACCTCATACACACACGGCTCCGCTCCGTACACCTCGCACACACACGGCTCCGTACACATCGTACACACACGGCTCCGCACACCTCGTACACACACGGATCCGCACACCTCGCACACACACGGCTCCGCTCCGTACACCTCGCACACACACGGCTCCGCTCGGTACACCTCGCGCACACACACGGCTCCGCTCGGTGCACCTCGCACACACACGGCTCCGCTCGGTACACCTCGCGCACACACACGGCTCCGCTCGGTACACCTCGCGCACACACACGGCTCCGCTCGGTACACCTCGCACACACACGGCTCCGCTCGGTACACCTCGCACACACACGGCTCCGCTCGGTACACCTCGCACACACACGGCTCCGCTCGGTACACCTCGCACACACACGGCTCCGCTCGGTACACCTCGCACACACACGGCTCCGCTCGGTACATCTCGCACACACACGGCTCCGCTCGGTACACCTCGCACACACACGGCTCCGCTCGGTACACCTCGCACACACACTGCTCCGCTCGGTACACCTCGCACACACACGGCTCCGCTCGGTACACCTCGCACACACACGGCTCCGCTCGGTACACCTCGCACACACACGGCTCCGCTCGGTACACCTCGCACACACACGGCTCCGCTCGGTACACCTCGCACACACACGGCTCCGCTCGGTACACCTCGCACACACACGGCTCTGCTACTTCCACACTGTACACCTCCTGACCCCACAGACAGCATTACTTACCTCATCCTGCAGCGGCAAGTTGGCAACCAGCACAACTTCGGAGGTCCCGATCATGTGACCCCTGACTCCTCCCCTCCTGTGACCTCATCACAGGTCCTGTGCGCAGAAAGCAGGCAGCCATACGGAAGGGTAAGGGCCCGGGGCATGGCTTGACACAAGGGGGCGTGTCGGTCCTGCTGTCTGCGGGTGCGGGATCAGAGCGTCCTGCGCTGGACAGCGGGGCACAGGCTCCAAACCAGGACAGTCCCGCACAATGCGGGATGGATGGGAGCTATGGAGTAAAGTCACTTATACCGCATGAGGAACGGCGTAAAAAAATAAATAAAACCAATTCTTCACCTGCTGTTGATTTTTTTTTCATTCTACCTCCCAAATATCGCAGTAAGGCTCGGCGCACATTTATCCTGTGCTCTGCACTGAGCACGTTCCCCTGGTTCTCGGTTTAAATCTCTGAAATACTTGATTCAGACAGAAAGCCCGGCGGAAAATTTCTTATAATGAGGCAGATGGAGGCACAGTGGATGCCGTCTGACCAGTGATCCGGCGGTGTCTGTCCTTTTCAGGATTGCATAAAAGTGCCGTCTGTCACAGCTTTGAGCACATTTGAAAAGAAAGCGCCGATGAACAGAGTAACTCTGCTGCCTCAATATAGTAAATGGACCGCACAGGAGTTTCATCTGAATCATGACACTCGGAGATGGAAACCACAAAGTAAGTGCTCAGCGCAAAACTTTGGATAAATGTGATCCCAAACATTATGTAAACTGTTCCCAATAAAAGTTTCAACTCAATCCACAAAAAAAAGCAAGTCCCCACTCAGGTCCGTCATCTGTTAATGAAAATATAGGGGCTTCCACATTACTGGTAGCACAAAGGATCTGGAAAAGCAAAATAGCTCCTCACCCACCAAAAGAAAATTCAGCAAATTCTCTGCTCCCAAATCCAAATGCCCCCCCTCCCTTCTGAGCCCCACAGTGTACCCAAACCACATATAGCATCCACTTTTGGCATTTCTGAAGCAATGAGAGCCTGCCTAACTTACGAATGCATGCCTCCAGAAGCACGGGCTGGGCATAAAGTACTGGTAACTGCAACACACTGGTCACTACAGTGTACTGGACACTACAATGGCAGTTTGCAATTTTCACTCGCCAACAGTCATTGCTGCTTGTTTCGGGAAAACACCCATAGAGTCAAAATCATCACTACATCTTTAGATAAATTCCCCAAGAGGTATAGTTTCCAAAATGGGGTCACTTGAGGGGGAATTCTGCTCTTCTAGGAATAAGAGGCTCTGTATATTGAGTCCGCAAACTGTTCTAGGAAAATCTGCGCTCCAGGAGGCAAATAGCGCTCCGTCCCTCCTGAGTCTCTCCATATGGCTAAGTAGCACTGTACAGCCACATATGGGGTATTGCCACGTTCAGTAAAAATTGTGGGACAAATTTTGGTGCCATTTTTACCCACATATTGTGTGAAAATGTAAAATCTGGGGCTAAAACAAAATTTTGGTGGTAAAAATGTAGTTATTTTGTCTTCACTGCCCAATGGTATAAAATTCTGTTACACACCAGTAGGGTCAATATGATCACTGCACCCCTAGATGAATTCACTGAGAGGTGTAGTTTGTAAAATGGGGTCCCTTATGGGGGGTTCTGCTGTTATAGCACCTTATGGGCTTTCCTTGTGGGTCATGGCACCTGCAAACCATAACCGTAAAATCTGGCGCTCATCGCCTTCTGAGCTTTGCACTGTGTATGAAAAATATTTCCCGATTACATGTAGGGTATTGGCGCACTCAGGAAAAAGTGGACCTCAGTCTGTTGTAAAAAATCCTATTAGCCTTTAGAAAAAATAAAAACTTGGGGCTAAAACAACATTTTAGTGGTAAAAATGTAATTTATCCTTTCTTCACCGCTCAATGATATAAACTATTTTGTGTGACATATCTCTGTGATTTTAAGGACATGAAAATTCATAGTTGGAAAATTGCAACATTTTCAAAATTTTCTTTAAATTTCCCTTTTTTCACAGATAAACGCTAGTCATACCAAAAAAATGTTACCACTATCAGCAAGTACAATATGTCCTGAAAAAAAACAGTGTCAGAATCACCAGGATCCGTTGAAGCGTTCCAGAGTTATAACCTCGTTAAGGGACAGTGGTCAGAATTGTAAAAATTGGCCCGGTCATTAACGTGCAAACCACCTTTGGGGATAAAGGGGTTAAAAGTCAACTGCTCTTTCAATTCCCGATTTCTTTAATTAATGATGGTTACAGGTTGTCATTGCAGATATTGATGATACCATGATAAGCTCCAGACCTCTAAGGGTTAAAATTGTGTTTAATTTGCCTGAAGCGAAGTGGAAATGTATAATGAATATGCGGGAACATGCCTCCAATCCGACCATATGCCACATAGTGCTGCCGCGGTGGAATAATATCCTTGTGGTGGTCCTGCGTTCTCTCCGGCGATGCTGTTGTCATAGTTACGGGGATTGGTGTGCAATTTGTCTGGAGATATTTACATGTTTATCTGTTGTCTCTTATTTATCTTGAAGACAACCCCTTGTAAATGAAGGGACGGTGCGACCATCAGCTGTTACAACCGGGACAATGCCCCACTTTGTAATGCATGGATGAATTGAGCCCATCAGATCCAATCTTCAGTTTCAAGAAAATGTAGTTTTTTTTTTTTGTTTTTTTTCATTTATCTTACCTGTTTCAAATTTAGTAAGACATGCCCTCTAATGCTGCATTCATTGCATATGGTGCTGCCATAGAAAGCCGAGTATAGAGCTCCATAGTTTCCAGCAGTCCCATGAGCAATGAATTGGTGGAAAGTGGTGTGCATAGTCAATCCCGTCCTTGGTATCTCTGGGGGTCTGCACAATTGGACCCCAGCAACCCAAAAAACATGCTGACCTGTGACCAGTGATTAATTTTGCTGCAGGATGTGATGTTCGCTGTGATCGTATGATCCAGCCTCCAACAGCTGAAAAACTGTCTTGGGGTAACCTGCTTATTTTACTAGTATCACGCTGGGGAGTCACTTGTATATTGCAATCCTCTAATGTAATATTCCAAGCTGGTTGAGTGATGTTGGTCAACGAGACGACTTCAATGTGAGCAGCCAGTATACAGATTATCAAGGCCGAGCTGTCAGAAGTGTCAGGAGCCGCTCATCTCCAGTGACAGCCTGTCATTTCATTATGATGCGTGGTATTTTAATTTCCGGTCTCGGGGCAATCATGGTAGCGTCTAATTAGTTTAAATTTGCATTTACCGGCAGTGTCAAAAGAGACATGAAATTCTGACGCTGCCTCTAAGTCTTTTCAAACAGCGATTCCACCCAGTTTATAAATGCATACGCCTGTAAACAGAATATATAAGATTATAGATGGTTGGCTGCTGTGGCTGCAAGATCTGGAAAGTGCCAAAGAATTTAGAAAGTTACAGAACGTTTAGTTTTGAAATGATTTATCCTGGGAAAGTGGCGGAGTTTCGGCAGAGTATACACATACAACCTGGCACACTTTTTAATCAGTTTGTGCGGACCGTTATCGGAAATTTTGCCCAATTTATCTATAAATACCGTAGTTGTCCAGTTTCTATGACAATTCAGTTCTTGTATGCTCAATACTCCTGTCCAGCGGAGAACAACCTATCCGTGGTATTGTATTTATTGATAGTCTCAGTGCATTACACACTATATCAGCAAAAAATATGTGCCCCCCACATATTCCACCTCCCAGGAGGTTTTATAACCTCCTGTTCTACATCCATAGGCATTAATACAGAGTTGGTCCCTTTGCAGCTTTAACAGCTTCCACTCTTCTGGGAAGGATTTCTACAAGATTTTTGGAGGAGTCTGTGAGAATTGTTGGCCATTTATCCACATGAATATTTGCAAGGTCAGACACAGAGAGTGTCTGGCCCATAATCCTGATTCTAGTTAATCGCACAGGTGTTGAATTGGGTTGCGGTTAGTTAGGTCTCTGAGCAACCGATCATATTCTTCCACCCCCCCCCCAAACTCCTTCAACCATGTTTTTACTGATCTTGGACAAAAAAAGGTCCTTCTCCAAACTGTTCCCACAAAGCTGGAAGCTACAGTTATTCAAAATGTCTTATACTGAGGAATTACGATCTTCCTTCATGTGAATTAAGGGGTCGAGGTCGACCACTGCAAAATAAGTCCATTGTATTATCTGTACTCCACCAAACTGTACGGGGGACACAATGCAGTCCTCTGCTCTAGTGGTCTAGTGGTGTCTGCTTTACACCACTCCATCCGATGCTCGGCATTGTGCTTGGTGATGTGTGGCTGCATGCAGCTACTCTGCCATGAAGCAGTATTTGTGCTGATCTTAATCCCAGAGGAGGTCTGGACTCTGCAGTTGTGGGGTCAGTATATCGTTGGTGACTTTAATGCCCTCTGCTCCTCCACACTCACTCTGTAACTTTACGTTAACTCCATATTGTGGCTGAGTTGCTGCTGTGGTCTTTAAAAATGTTCAAATTGGTAGTACCCACTACCGTCGGCCTTGTGAAAGGCTGCATGAGTGCAGCTGTTGTATTACACATTTCTGTGGTCCCACTGGACTGTGCAGTAAGTGGTCTGTACAGATCTGTGAATCTGGCCGGCGATAACCTCTGCAGTGCGATATAGAGCAGCAGTCCCATCCCCATAATGTCACTCGTATCATCATGTCTAGCCCTGAGCATTGTATCACAGTCTAAGCAGCCGCTTCCTCTAATGCTGCAGGTTCATGTGCAGGTTCCTGGACCCACATCAAGTTCTGCGCTCTCCAAGGAGATCCGTATCCCCAAATGCAGCTTTGTTCCTCTACTCCATACTTGTCAGGTTAGGGATTCACTTTTCTCACTCCAATTTCTGATCATCTTGTTAGATATCAGAGCATATGGCCCCTGGGGGCCAACGAGGCCCTACTACTTCACTGTGCACTAGTCTCAGGAAAGGGATGTTCAAATCTGATGGTAAGCAGCAATCTGACCACTCATGATGTCAATGAGGACATTAGTATCAGGGTGTAAAAAGAGGTCATCCGGGCTAGTGGGAGCTCACATACAAGTATGTTTTGGGAGGAGCTGGGTCACGGCAGGTAGAAATGGAAGCAAAATACTTTCTGCTGTTCAGGAAAAGCTTATTATAAGTGCAAGGTGAAATCAGCCCTCTTTCTGAAATACCTTACTGCTTTCGGCTCTGCCCTTTTACCATTGCAGCTCTGTGATGCCCCACCTGTCTTTGTTCCTCTTGTGACAGCGGGACTTCTTCTACATGCATGTTTCCTTGCAAGATGGGGTCTATGACCAGATAAGGTGGTCTCAGGGATGTCTTTGTCTAAAGACATAGAGATAACAGAGAAAAAGGAAACTAAGGGTTTGGTAGGACCGAAAAGCTGGGTGTCAATAATGTTAACTTAGCCAATTAGAAGTATTTATGCTAATGCCAGCACATATTTAGAGATAATCTGAGCCAATTATATTGTTACAATGTATGAATACTAATAACCTCTATAAAGACTGACCGAACGATTCCCTAAAGAGAGATCTGCTTTGATGCTCAAAGTATCAGCGTAGTTTTTTCGTGCATGTATTTGAATTTTACAGTGTCTCAGAGCGTTCCACATTACGTGGTGACAACACTCCAGATATTTAAGTCCTAGAGAAGTGACCGTGCAACAATCCTGCAGTCAAACTTCTTTCTTTCTGCAAATGCAGTCAAATTAGATGTGGGAAATATGACCACAGGATCAGACTACAAAGGGCTGACTTGTCTGTTACCATGAAGATGCACAAGCGTGCTATAGACACAGAATAGCAGAACTTACCATTAAGACCATTTTAATTTTAGCATTGACTGCAAAGGTGGAGACAACCTGACATGCAGCATTAATCGAGCACCTGCCAAACTGGAGAGAGAGGGGCTAATGATGAATGTTTAAGAGCAAAATGATTAATGGATTGAGCTGCCCACGCAGGAACATTGGGTTCGGGGCTAAGCTGAGTAAATGTAGAAAAAAAAATTGCAAAAATATCTAGGGACTGATGTACAGCAAGTCTAAGAGCAGAAACAATGGGGGATGCTGTTGGGTACATGTGTCACCGGTGGACGGGAAAACTGAACCTGTAACACACAAGGACGCAGCACGAAGGGCTTAATTTTCACTTTTTATTAGCCTTGGACTTGGGATCCGACGGTGGTAATCCATTATTATTTCTCACGGATACGTTCTCTTTTCTCTGCGGCTTTTGACCCACGTTCGAAAATAAAACCTGCGAATAATAGAGGCTTGTGTAACACACACTGGTACTGAGTCTATAGGAAACTTAGTGGCAAGTTGATAATAGCTGCCGTGCTGGTATCGCAACTCCCCTCTCGTACGGAGAGAAGAAAAATCTATTTATAACGTCGGATTAAATACTGAATTAGAGGCCATTAATGGAAAAAACCTTCTATGATGCTGTTTTACCAGGTTGGACATGTGGCTGTGAATCAGTTATAGAAATCTCATGTGAAACCCCATTAAAGTGTCGATATTTGGGGTCCTTCTGTCACTTTTGCCTGATTTCCATCTCCAGCAGTGGCCACGGATGTTGAGGTCGCTTTTCACTTCTTCCACAAAGCTTCTCCATGTTACAATAAAAAAAAGTTATTGAAAGTTCATGAAGAATTGCTCAAGGTCTCTGATTGCTGTAAGTGAATGGAAACTTCTATTTATTTATTTTTTTCATTCGGAGATTGAAACCCCTCCTGACCAAATCTTAACTTCTTTTGTTTGTTTTTTAAATTCACTTTAAAAAAAAATTGCATACATGCACATTGTAGATGGGCTTAACCTAAAGGGGTGTTCTTTGCTTTGGTCTTTGGCTGATTCTAAACCATTTATTATGGAGGTGTTTGTTTCATCATCAAACGCAGATCTATACAATTCTCTACTTTATGTATGTTATGTAAACAGGTGCTGTCCCAAATCTAAGATCATAGAAAATAGACAATTTATGTCTGGACAATGATGGTGGTCTATAGAAACCCTGAAACAAGTTTTCTACTCCTATCAACTCCCAGTGCCAGCCCCTATTTTAGAGAAGCTTGGTATATGGGTGGCCAAAGTGTTCAATATAATTCATGCCCAACATTGATAATTCAACTTAGATATGTTTACTGCTTTGAAAAGCATCTTTGAACAGGCTGTAATGTGACAGATCTTGTTGCTGTGTTCTGAGAAAATCCTAATCAGGGCTGAAGGATCACTGGCTGGGAAATATTGCACTAACTTCAAGCAAACCGCCCACTAAACACAAATAGGTCAGTACTGGTATATTGTATTTTAGTGTCTACAATTCATGAGGTTGCTTCCAGGTGTGCTGCTCTAACCAACAGCTGTTGCTGGATGGCTGTTCCCCTCCCCCCCCCCCCCCCCCCCCCAAGGAAAATGTAGTTGGCAGATCAGATTCCTGCCGACTCTTAGGCTGTGTTCACACGTTGCAGATTATTCGCGGTTTTTTTGTGGTTTTTCCCTATAAAAACGCTATAAAACCGCAAATAATCTGCATACATTATGCATCCTATCATTTTTAATGAATTCCGCATGTTTTGTGCACATGATGCGTTTTTTTCCGCAAAAAAAAACGCATACCGCACAAAATCCGGACATGCTCTATCTTTTTGCGTTTTTTTTGCGGATTTCCCCCTCCAAAATGCATTGGGAAGTGTCCGGAAAAACCCGTGGCAAAAACGCGTCAAAACCGCGGCAAAATCGCGGCAAAAACGCATGCGGTTTTCTTGCGGATTTCTTGCAGAAAATGTCCGGAATTCTCAGGAATTTTCTGCAAGAAATCCTGAACGTGTGCACATAGCCTTAACCTTCATGCTTTTGCTTCTGAACATAACCTACATAAAGACAGGAGAGCAGAAATCCCTCATGTCGGTGTGCTACATAGAGAGAGCAGACAAGGGATCCCATCCCTCATATGTGTGATATGTACAAAGGAGACAAGGAATCCCTCATGTCTGTGTGCTACATAGAGAGGAGACAAGGACTCCATCATGTCTGTGTGCTACATAGAGAGAGGAAACAAGGGATCCCTCACGTCTGTTTGTTACATAGACAGGAGACAAGGAATCCCTCGTGTCTGTGTGCTACAGTGCCTACAAGTAGTATTCAACCCCCTGCAGATTTAGCAGGTTTACACATTTGGAATTAACTTGGCATTGTGACATTTGGACTGTAGATCAGCCTGGTAGTGTGAAATGCACTGCAGCAAAAAAGAATGTTATTTCTTTGTTTATTTTTTTTTTAAATTGTGAAAAGTCTTTTCAGAGGGTCATTTATTATTCAACCCCTCAACCCACCAGAATTCTGTTTGGTTCCCCTAAAGTATTAAGAAGTAGTTCAGGCACAAAGAACAATGAGCTTCACATGTTTGGATTAATTATCTCTTTTTCCAGCCTTTTCTGACTATTTAAGACCCTCCCCAAACTTGTGAACAGCACTCAAACATGGTCAACATGGGAAAGACAAAGGAGCATTCCAAGGCCATCAGAGACAAGATCGTGGAGGGTCACAAGGCTGGCAAGGGGTACAAAACCCTTTCCAAGGAGTTGGGCCTACCTGTCTCCACTGTTGGGAGCATCATCCGGAAGTGGAAGGCTTATGGAACTACTGTTAGCCTTCCACGGCCTGGACAGCCTTTGAAAGTTTCCTCCCGTGCCGAGGCCAGGCTTGTCCGAAGAGTCAAGGCTAACCCAAGGACAACAAGGAAGAAGCTTCGGGAAGATCTCATGGCAGTGGGGACATTGGTTTCAGTCAATACCATAAGCAACGTACTCCACCGCAATGGTCTCCGTTCCAGACGAGCCCGTAAGGTACCTTTACTTTCAAAGCGTCATGTCAAGGCTCGTCTACAGTTTGCTCATGATCACTTGGAGGACTCTGAGACTGACTGGTTCAAGGTTCTCTGGTCTGATGAGACCAAGATTGAGATCTTTGGTGCCAACCACACACGTGACGTTTGGAGACTGGATGGCACTGCATACGACCCCAAGAATACCATCCCTACAGTCAAGCATGGTGGTGGCAGCATCATGCTGTGGGGCTGTTTCTCAGCCAAGGGGCCTGGCCATCTGGTCTGCATCCATGGAAAGATGGATAGCACGGCCTACCTGGAGATTTTGGCCAAGAACCTCCGCTCCTCCATCAAGGATCTTAAGATGGGTCGTCATTTCATCTTCCAACAAGACAACGACCCAAAGCACACAGCCAAGAAAACCAAGGCCTGGTTCAAGAGGCAAAAAATCAAGGTGTTTCAGTGGCCTAGTCAGTCTCCTGACCTTAACACAATTGAAAACTTGTGGAAGGAGCTCAAGATTAAAGTCCACATGAGACACCCAAAGAACCTAGATAACTTGGAGAAGATCTGCATGGAGGAGTGGGCCAAGATAACTCCAGAGACCTGTGCCGGCCTGATCAGGTCTTATAAAAGACGATTATTAGCTGTAATTGCAAACAAAGGTTATTCCACAAAATATTAAACCTAGGGGTTGAATAATAATTGACCCACACTTTTATGTTTAAAATTTATAAAAATTTAACTGAGCAACAAAACTTTTTGGTTTGTAAGATTTATGCATCTGTTAATAAATCCTGCTCTTGTTTGAAGTTTGAAGGCTCTAACTTATTTCCATCTTATTAAACCTGCTAAATCTGCAGGGGGTTGAATACTACTTGTAGGCACTGTATATAGAGAGAAAACAAGTGATCCCTCATATCTGTGTGCTACATAGAGAGGAGACAAGGGATCACTCATGTCTGTGTGCTACGTAGAGAGAGGAGACAAGGGATCCCTCATGTCTGTGTGCAACGTAGAGAGAGGAGACAAGGAATCCCTCATGTCTGTGTGTTACATAGAGAGGAGACAAGGGATCACTCATGTTTGTGTGCTACATAGAGAGGAGACAAGGGATCCCTCATGTCTGTGTGCTACATAGAGAGGAGACAAGGGATCCCTCATGTCTGTGTGTTACATAGAGGAGACAAGGGATCCCTCATGTCTATGTGCTACATAGAGAGAGAAGACAAGGATTCCCTCATGTCTGTGTTCTACATAGAGAGGAGACAAGGAGTCCCTCATGTCTGTGTGCTACATAAAGAGGAGACAAGGGATCCCTCATGTCTGTGTGCTACATAGAGAGGAGACAAGGAATCCCTCATGTCTGTGAGTTACATAGAGAGAGGAGACAAGGAATCCCTCATGTCTGTGTGCTACATAGAGAGAATACAAGGAATCCCTCATGTCTGTGTGCTACATAGAGAGGAGACAAGGAATCCCTCATGTCTGTGTGCTACATAGAGAGGAGACAAGGAATCCCTCATGTCTGTGAGTTACATAGAGAGAGGAGACAAGGAATCCCTCATGTCTGTGTGCTACATAGAGAGGAGACAAGGAATCCCTCATGTCTGTGAGTTACATAGAGAGAGGAGACAAGGAATCCCTCATGTCTGTGTGCTACATAGAGAGGAGACAAGGAATCCCTCATGTCTGTGTGTTACATAAAGAGGAGACAAGGGATCCCTCATGTCAGTGTGCTATATAGAGAGGAGACAAGGAATCCCTCATGTCTGTGAGTTACATAGAGAGAGGAGACAAGGAATCCCTCATGTCTGTGTGCTACATAGAGAGAATACAAGGAATCCCTCATGTCTGTGTGCTACATAGAGAGGAGACAAGGAATCCCTCATGTCTGTGTGTTACATAAAGAGGAGACAAGGATTCCCTCATGTCAGTGTGCTATATAGAGAGGAGACAAGGGATCCCTCATGTCTGTGTGCTACATAGAGAGAATACAAGGAATCCCTCATGTCTGTGTGCTACATAGAGAGGAGACAAGGAATCCCTCATGTCTGTGTGCTACATTGAGAAGAGACAAGGAATCCCTCATGTCTGTGAGTTACATAGAGAGAGGAGACAAGGTATACCTCATGTCTGTGTGCTACATAGAGAGGAGACAAGGAATCCCTCATGTCTGTGTGCTACATAGAGGAGAAAAGGGAACCCTCATGTCTGTGTGTGCTGTATATGGGAGACCTCTTAGCAGCTGGTCTTCCCCCACTAGCTCAGAGACAGCTGAAGTTGAAGGTACTCTGCAGAGGCGAAAACTGGTAAAATCAAAATGCAAGATGCAAGTCATAATGGCCATAGATGCCGTTATTCCTCATGCACGCACAACAGCTTATTCTGAATTGACAGGTACGCTTTAAATCTGTGGCTACGCAGGGGATTTGGGTCTGTTAATTGTACCTCAATAAAGATATATAAAGAGGAAGTAGCCCTCTTACAGTTTGGATCTTTTTTGATGATTGTTTACAATGATGGAATTTATCCAATTTTCTTATTTAGTTGTAACTAAGATATTACATCGTATTCCTTTAAGAAACCTGCACCTACATGAGTTGATACTTTTGAAGATTATGTTAAACCGCTCAACAATTAATGCCGATTGACAGTAAAAGAAGCAGTGGCCGATAACTGGTAGGAGGTTTTTTTTTTGTATTGTCAGTCGGTTATATAAGGTTCGCATCACAATGCTGAGGGGAATTTATTCCTAATCTGAAACCTTCAAGTTTAAATGGATTTGGCTTCTTTCATCTCTTGGGAAACGTTAGGCTCATTTCTTTTTGTGTTTGAAGGCAATTCAACATATTTTCATTGGCAGGAACTGTGCATTCCTCTTTAAATGTCCCATTTTAATTGCTTGTAATTCACCCGCTCGTAGCTTGTGCCACTGAACGGTTGCAATTCTAAAGTATCATTCACAAAAGAGAAGAAAGAGCGCTACAGCTGCCATTATTCACTTCACCAAATGTGTTGACTAGATTTCTGGTTCGGTAACCAGAATGTCCAGATGTGGCAGGTGCACCTAGGACCTGTTGCTTTAGGGCAGTGTTCCCCAACTCCGGTCCTCAAGAGCCACCAACAGATCATGTTTTCATGATTTCCTTAGTATTGCACAGGTGATGGAATTATTGTCTGTGCAGGTGATGCAATTCTCACCTGTGCAATACTAAGGAAATCATGAAAACATGATCTGTTGGTGGCTCTTGAGGCCCGGATCTGGGGAACAATGCTTTAGGGGGTCCAATACCTCTTCTGCCACATAAGACAACACCAATGTTATAAAAGGCAAATTGTAGCCAAGGGCCTTTGTGGGGATGGGTGAGGGTGGACCCCTATAGGAGGCTCCACCAATGTTGGCAATTACCGTATTTTGCCAAGTTATTGTTGCTCCATGCATCAAATGTTATACTGCACCATAACAGGACATGGATGTGGCAATTGGACCACAAGGTTTCATATTGCAAACATGGAATAGTATAGTGCATATAAAGCCTATGCAACACTGTGTCTTTCCGTGCTTTAAAAAACTTACGGAAAATCTTCTAGATATGTTGGCGATTTTGGAGTTTTCCCACCTGCAAAGAATGCAGAGGTCTGTAATTTTTACTGTAGGTTCACTACACCTGTAAGAGACTGAATCTAAAAAAAAAAAAAAAACAGAAAATCACATTGTATGATTTTTAAATGATTAAATTGCATTTTATTGCATGAAATAAGTATTTGATCACCCACCAAATAGCAAGAATTTTGTCTCTCACAGACCTGTTAGTTTTTCTGTAAGAAGCCTCCTACTCTGCACTCATTATCTGTATTAAGTGCACCTGTTTGACCTTGTTACCTGTATAAAAGTCACCTGTCCACACAATCAATCACACTCCAACCTTTCCACCATGGCCAAGACCAAAGATCTGTCTAAGGACACCGGGGACAAAATTGTAGACCAACATAAGCCTGGGATGGGCTACAGGACAATAGGCAAGCAGCTTGGTGAGAATGCAGCAACTGTTGGCACAAGTATTAGAAAATGGAAGAAACACAAGATGACGGTCAATCTTCCTCGCTCTGGGACTCCATGCAAGATCTCGCCTCATGGGGTAAGGATGATTGTGAGAAAGGTCAGGAATCAGCCCAGAACAAAACAGGACGACCTGGTCAATGACCTGAAGAGAACTGGGACCACAGTCTCAAATATTACCATTAGTAACACACTATGCCATCAAGGATTAAAATCCTGCGGGGCACACAAGGACCTCCTACTCATGCTAGCACATGTCCAGGCCTGTTTGAAGTTCGCCAATGACCATCTGGATGATCCAGAGGTCATGTAGTCAAATGAGACCAAAATAGAACTTTTTGGTATCAACTCCACTCGCCATATTTGGAGGAAGAAGAAGGGTGTGTCCAACCCCAAGAATACATTCCAATTCTTGAAGCATGAGGGAAACATCATAGTTTGGGGATGCTTTTCAGCAAAGGGGACAAGATAACTGCCAGGGCCGGCATCAGCAACCGGCACACTCGGGCAAGTGCCGGAGCCCTGAGCAGGCGGGGAGCACACTCGCCATCAGGCCACAACAGTGCACTATGGGATCCCAGGGCCAGCACCCGCAAGTGGGCCCCACCGCACCACTTACCTCTCCTTGTTCCTCCTCTTCATTGTCTTCCGCCTCTTCTGACTCTGAGGAGTCTGGAGCAGAGCAAATGGCCAGCAAAGACAGGTGAGTATTTCTTTTTTGTAATGTTTGAAGCAATATGTGGCCCATTATATACTGGAGCATCATATGGGGACCATTATATACTGGAGCATCATATGGGGCCCATCATATACTGAAGCTTTATATAGGGCCCATTATATACTGGAGCATTATATGGGGACCATCTTAATACTGCATGGTGCATTATATGGGGCTCATTATTATGTAGCAATATATGGAACCCATATACTGTATGGAGCATTATATGGGGCCCATTCTGTATGGAGCATTATATGGGGGCCTATATTGTATGGAGCCTTATATAGTTGTGCTCAAAAGTTTACATACCCCGGCAGAATTTTTGCTTTCTTGGCCTTTTTTCAGAGAATATTAATAACACCATAACTTTTTTCTCCACTCATGGTTAGTGGTTGGGTGAAGCCATTTATTGTCTAACTAATGTGTTTTCTCTTTTTAAATCATAATGACTCTGATCAAAAGTTTACATACCCTGGTGATTTTGGCCTGATAACATGCACAGATGTTGGCACAAATGGGTTTGAATGGCTACTAAAGGTAACATCCTCACCTGTGGCCTGTTTGCTTGTAATCAGTGTGTGTGCCTACAAGCTGAGTGATTTTCTGGGATCCAGACAGACTCTTGCATCTGTCATCCAGCCAATGACGTTTCAGGATTGTGAGTCATGGGGAAAGCAAAAGAATTCTCAACGGATCTACGGGAAAAGGTAGTTGAACTATGTAAAACAAGAAAGGGATACAGAAAGACATCCAAGGAATTGATAATGCCAGTAAGCAATGTTCAATCTGTGATTAACAAATGGAAAGTAGGGGCTCTGCTCTGGAAAAACAAAATCAAGATCAGGTAGACCAACAAAATTATCATCCACAACTGCTAGGAAAATTGTTAGGGATGCAAAGAAACACCCACAAATAGTATTAGCTGAAATACACAACTCTCTGAAAACTAGCTGTGTGGCTGTTTCAAGATGCACAATAATGATGCACTTGAAGAAACATGGGCTGCATGGTCAAGTCGCCAGAAGAAAGCCATTACTGCACAATGCCACAGAGTTTCTCGCTAACAATACGCAAAACATCACAGAGACAAGCTTCCAAACTTCTTGAACAAGGTAATTTGGAACGAGGAGGCCAAAGTTGAACTTTTTGGCCACAACCATAAACGATACATTTGGAGAGAGGTCAACAAGGCGTATGATGAAAGGAACACCATTCCTACTGTAAAGCACGGAGATGGATTACTGATGTTTTGGAAATGTGTGAGCTACAAAGCCACAGGAATCTTGGTCAAAGTTGAAGGAAAGATGAATGCAGCTTGTTATCAGAAAATACTGGAGGTAAATTTGCACACATCAGCCCGGAAGCTGCGCATGCGAGGTACTTGGACGTTCTAACATGACAACGATCCAAAACACAAGGCCAAGTCAACCTGTCATTGGTTACAGCAGATCAAAGTGAAGGTTCTGGAGTGGCCATCTCAGTCTCCTGACCTCAATATCATTGAGCCACTCTGGGGAGATCTCAAGCGCACAGTTCACGCTAGACAGACCAGGAATTTACAGGAACTGGAGGCTTTTTGCCAAGAAGAGTGGGCAGCTTTACCATCTGAGAAAATAAAAAACCTCATCCACAACTACCACAAAAGACCACAAGCTGTCATTGATGTTAGAGGGGGCAATATACGGTATTAAGAAATGGGGTATGTAAAGTTTTGATCAGGGTCATTTGGATGTTTTGGGTTGTCATTATGATGTATAAAGAGAAAACACAGTAGTTTGACAATATAGCTTCACACAACCACTAACCATGAGTGGAGAAACATTTTTGGTGTCCTCATTCATATTCTCTGAAAAAAAGGCAAGAAAGCAAAAATTCTGCTGGGGTATGTAAACTTTTGAGCACAACTGTATGGTTCTAATTATGTATGGCGCAATGTATGGAACCCATCATATACTGTATGGAGCATTATATGGGGCCCATTATGTATGGAGCAAAATATGGGGTCCATTATTATATATGGAGTATTATATGGGACCCATTATATTGTATGCAGCTTTTTATGGTGCTCATTATATTTATAGAGCATTATATGGGGTCCATTATTCTGTAAGAAGCACTATGTGATGCCCATAATACAGTATGGAGGACTATACTGTTCGGTTTCTGAGCTTTTCTTATCACTCATGTAATGTAAGAAGTAAGTGAAATTTTTGACATTGTGCTATACCTATATTTATCTGCCGTATCTGTGCATCATCAATTGTGATATGTATTAAAGGAGCCCACTGAGACTCTTTCGCCCGGGGCCAACGAAAACTTGGAGCTGGCCCTGACAACTGCACTGTATTGAAGAGGATGGATGGGGTCATGTATCGTGAGATTTTGGACAATAATTTCCTTCCTTCAGTAACAGCATTGAAGATGGGTTGTGGCTAGGTCTTCCAGCATGACAATGACCCTATACACACAGCCAGAGCATCTAAGGAGTGGCTCCGTAAGAAGCATTTCAAGGTTCTGGAGTGGCCTAGCCAGTCTCCAGAGCTGAACTCAATAGAAAATCTCTGGTGGAGCTGAAACTCAATGTTGTCCAGCGACAGCCCTGAAACCTGAAAGATCTGGAGAAGATCAGTATGGAGGAGGGGACCAAAATCCCTGCTGCAGTGTGTTCAAACCTGGTCAAGAACTACAGGAAAAGTCTTACCTCTGTAATTGCAAACAAAGGTTTCTGTACCAAACATTAAGTTCTATTTTTCTATTTCTAAACGCAAATTAATTACCGTATATACTCGAGTATAAGCCGAGATTTTCAGCCCAAATTTTTGGGCTGAAAGTGCCCCTCTCGGCTTATACTCGAGTCATGATCGGTGGTGGGGTCGGCGGGTGAGGACTGTTATATACTCACCTAGTTCCGGCGTTCCTGTCGCTCCCCCTGTCTCCACGGTCTTCGGTGCCGCAGCCTCTTCCCCTGTACAGCGGTCACGTGGGACCGCTCATTAGAGAAATGAATAGGCTGCTCCACCTCCCATAGGGGCGGAGCCGCATAATTCATTCCTCTAATGACGGTGCCGGTGACCGCTGACAGAGGAAGAGGCTGCGGCACCGAAGACCAGCTGTCCGGGGGAAGGAGCGGGACGCCGGGAGCAGGTAAGTATGTCATATTTACCTGTCCTCGTTCCACACGCCGGGCGCCGCTCCATCTTCCCGGCGTCTCTCCGCTCTGACTGTGCAGGTCAGAGGGCGCGATGACTCATTTAGTGTGCGCGCCGCCCTCTGCCTGATCAGTCAGTGCGGGGAGACGCCGGGACGGGACGCTGAGGAGCTGCAAGCAAGAGAGGTGAGTATGTGTTTTGTTTGTTTTTTATTGCAGCAGCATTGTATATATGGCACAGATTAATGTGGAGCATCTATGGGGCAACGGTGCAGAGCATTGTATATATGGCACAGATTAATGTGGAGCATCTATGGGGCAACGGTGCAGAGGATTGTATATATGGCACAGATGTGGAGTATCTATGGGGCAACGGTGCAGAGCATTATATATGGCACAGATTAATGTGGAGCATCTATGGGGCAACGGTGCAGAGGATTGTATATATGGCACAGATGTGGAGTATCTATGGGGCAACGGTGCAGAGCATTATATATGGCACAGATTAATGTGGAGCATCTATGGGGCAACGGTGCAGAGGATTGTATATATGGCACAGATTAATGTGGAGCATCTATGGGGCAACGGTGCAGAGCATTGTATATATGGCACAGAGTTATGTGGAGCATCTATGGGGCAACGGTGCAGAGCATTGTATATATGGCACAGCTTTCTATGGAGCATCTATGGGGCCATAATGAACTGTGCAGAGCATTATATATGGCACAGCTTTATGTGGAGCATCTATGGGGCCATAATGAACGGTGCAGAGCATTATATATGGCACAGCTTTATGTGGAGCATCTATGGGGCCATAATGAACGTTATGGAGCATCTATTTTTAATTTTGAAATTCACCGGTACCTGCTGCATTTTCCACCCTAGGCTTATACTCGAGTCAATAAGTTTTCCCAGTTTTTTGTGGCAAAATTAGGGGGGTCGGCTTATACTCGGGTCGGCTTATACTCGAGTATATACGGTATATACAAATCATACAATGTGATTTTTTTTTTTTTTTTAATAGATTCTGTCTCTCACAATTGAAGTGTACCTATGATAAAAATTGCAGACCTCTCCATTCTTTACAAGTGGGTAAACTTGCAAAAAAAATCTAATTATAAAATTTTGCAATGAAGTCATGCCAATTATTAGGTCTGTTTTGTTGTCTTGTGCCATAGAAATCTGGGAAAGGAATCTCTAACATTAACAAATATTACAGGGTGAAATTGGTTTGTGCCAAGAATATGGAGAAATTGAGTAATAGATTGCAGGATTGTGGGCATTAGGTGCAATATCGAATAACAATGGTTTGGAGCACAATTACGCACCCATGTAAAGCTATAGGGGGTGCAGTGATACCCCTGACCCTTATGCCAGAGGGGTACAAAAACTCCTCTTTCCCCAGAGAAGATGGCAGTATCTTAAATTAATAGGTGTTCTATTGCATGGTGTAGAGCTTTTATTATTTCAAGCTATTTTGGGACTTGTCTGTTTCCCGTTAAATCTCAGCTTGCCAGGTAAATACCAGCTATTTTTCCTATTATAGAGAACAGTCGCTTACAACCTGTCACTGGCAGGATTGTTTTTGTCCCTGTAATTCACAATGAAAAAGTAAATGATCATTACATAGTATGTAACCACTCCAGCGATATTAAGAGCAGTGGCCTAATCCACCACTGCCGAGCCAGGATTATTGGGTGGTGAAGACCCATATTTCTTCTTTACGCTGGCTTGTGTTTTCTAAGATTGCTGCAGGGAAAAAGGTGAAGATTGTTTCTTAAAGTGGCAGTCATATACAAAGGCTGAAAGCTACACATCACATGTTTTATTTATGTATAGTGTTACAAAGGATGTCCTCTATAATATAATGTCCTCTATAATAATATAATATGATGCTTCATATCAGCACTCGTGTTCCCGGGACTCATGTGAAGTTATGTCACGTGAGCCCTACGCCCAACCAGCACTGCCATCACTGTCCCCGCCTTTGGACAAGTCGAACATCAAGATGAAATGCGAAAGCAGCCACAGCCCTGGCTTCCTTTTGATGTTTAATACGTCCGAAGGCAGAGACAGTGAACTGGCGCTGATTGGGCGTAGGGCTCACGTGACCTAACAACCTCACTTGAACCCTCATGTGAATACTTGCACACCCTCGTAGAAATCTTAAACACCTTGATCTACACTCGCTGCCTGAATCCCTTCTCCCTCTGACAGACATAAGTTCCCTACACAATTCAGATGCCGCTTTATATAACAATAGCTGTAGCTCTGGAATCTGTTGCCGCTCTCACACATACCAAAGCTCGTAAAATCAACAACTGCCCTGGCACACCAGCCTGACCAAAGAACTGAGATGGGCTACCGGATTTGCTGAGCGGAGATGGAAAAGATCCCACTCCGACGAGCACTTTGTTGCATTCAATCAATCTCTCACTACTTTCAAGGCCACACTTGCTGCAGCAAAAGAAACCTAATTCTCTTCTCTCATATCCTCCATGTCTCACAATCCTAAACAGTTATTCAGCGATTTCAATTCTCCCCTCCATCCCTCAGCACCCTCTCCCTCTCCACTCATCTAAGCTGAAGACTTTGCCTCACTTTTCAAGCAGAAGATTGATAACATCAGAGACAGTTTTGGTCAACAATCCCCAGAACCCTTCCTCCTAACTGCTCAGCCCTCCCCCTCCAAAACCAATTTCTACACCACCGTTAGAGAAGATCGACTCTCAACCACTTGACAAAGCACTTGACCCGATCCTATCCCACTTCATCCCAAACCTCACCACAGTCTTTATCCCAACCCTAACCCATCTCTTCAACCTATCACTAATAACTAATGTTTTCCCCTCAAACTTTAAACATGCCTCAATCACACCCATCCTCAAAAAACCCTCTCTTGACCCATCCTCTGTATCTAGCTATCGACCCGTATCACTTCTCCCCTATACCTCAAAATTGCTGGAACAACACGTGAATGTGGAACTGTCCTCCCACATCTCTTCTTGCTCCCTCTTCGATCGCTTACAATCTGGCTTCCGGCTGCATCACTCCACTGAAACTGCCCTAACTAAAGTCACCAATGACCTATTAACTGCCAAAGCCAAGTGACACTACTCTGTCCTCCTCCTGGACCTGTCCTCTGCCTTTGACACAGTGGGACACAGTGGACCATTCCATATTACTACAGACCCTCTCATCTCTTGGCATCACTGACTTGGCCCTATCTTGGATCTTGTCATACCTAACAGACCGGATATTCAGCGTCTCGCACACCACCTCCTCACCTCGACCCCTATCTGTTGGAATCCCGCAAGGTTCAGTCCTAGGGCCCTAACGTCTCCATTTACACCTACGGCCTCGGACAGCTCATATAATATTAAGGCTTTCAGTATCATCTGTATGCTGATGACACACAGATCTTCATCTCTGGACCAGATATCACCTCCCTACTAACCAGAATCCCACAGTGTCTGTCTGCTATTTCATCCTTCTTCTCCACTAGATTTCTAAAACTTAATATGGACAAAACAGAATTCTTCATCTTTTCCCCATCCTACTCAACCTCCCCAACGGATGTATCCATTAAAGTAAATGGCTGCTCTCGATCCCCAGCCTCTGGAAAATCCTTGACCATGATCTCTCCCTCAAACCATATATCCAAGCCCTTTCCACTCCCTGCCAACTTCAACTCAAAAATATTTCCCGGATCCGTACATTCCTCAACCCAGATTGTGCAAAATCCCTAGTCCATGCCCTCATCATCTCCCACCTTGACTATTGCAACCTCCTGCTCTGTGGCCTCCTCTCTAACACTCTCGCACCCCTCCAATCTATTCTAAACTCTGCTGCCTGACTAATCCACCTGTCCCCCTCTATTCCCCGGCCTCTGCCCTCTGTCAATCCCTGCACTAGCTCCCCATTACCCAAAGACTCCAGTTCAAAACCCTAACCATGGCATACAAAGCCATCCACAACTTGTGTCCTCCATACATCTGTGACCTCGTCTCCATATATTTACCTGCACGCAACCTCCGATCCTCAAAAGATCTCCTTCTCTACTCCCCTCTTATCTTCTCTTCCCACAATCACATACAAGATTTCTCCCACGCAACACCCCTACTCTGGAACTCTCTACCACAAACATATCAGACTCTCACCTATCGTGGAATACTTCAAAAAGAACCTGAAGACTAACCTCTTCCGACAAGCCTACAACCTGCAGTAACCACCAATCAACCAAACCACTGCACAATCAGCTCTACCCTTGCCTACTGCTCCTCACCCATCTCTTGTAGATTGTGAGCTCTTGCGGGCAGGGTCCTCTCTCCTCCTGTACCAGTTGTGACTTGTATTGTTTAAGATTACTGTACTTGTTTTTATTATGTATACCCCTCATCACATGTGAAGCGCCATGGAATAAATGGCACTATAATAATAATGATAATACTATAATACTGCTCCTATGTACAAGAATATAACTACTATACTACTGCCCCATGTACAATAATATAACTATTATAATACTGACCCTTTGTATAAGAATATGACTACTATAATACTGCCCCTATGTATAAAAATATAACTACTACAATACTGTCCCCTATGTACAAGAATATAACTGCTATAATACTGCCCCTGTGTACAAGAATATAACTACTATAATACTGCTCCCATGTACAAGAGTATAACTACTATAATACTGCCCCTATGTACAAGCATATAACTCCTATAATACTGTCCCTATATACAAGAATATAAGGATTATAATACTGTCCCCTATGTATAAAAATATACCTACTACAATACTGTTCTCTATGTCCAAGAATATAGCTACTATACTACTGTCCCCTTTGTACAAGAATGTAACTACTACAGTATTGCTCCTATGTACACAAATTTAACTACTATAATACTGCTCCTTATGTACAAGAGTATAACTGTTATAATACTGCCCCATATGTACAAATATATAATTACTAGAATACTGCGGCTATGTACAAGAATATAACTATTATAATACTGACCCTTTGTATATGAATATAACCACTATAATAATGCCCCATGTACAAGAATATAACTGTTATAATACTATTCCCTTTGTACAAGAATATGCTACTATAATTCTGCTCCTATGTACAAGAATATAACTACTATAATACTGCCATCTATGGACAAGAATATAGCTACTATAATACTGCCCCCTATGTACAAGAATATAACTATTATAATACTGTCCTTTTAGTACAAGAATGTATCTACTATAATACTGTTCCTATGTACAAGAATATACTAGAATACTGCTGCTATGTACAAAATATGGATCTGATATGAGGTTCTTCATATTTTAACCTCTCTTACAGTTTTATTCTACATTTCGTTACCTTGACTTTCTATAATATTTTATATATATATATATATATATATATATATATATATATATATATATATATATATATACACACCGTATTTTCCGGCATACAAGACGACTTTTTAACCCCTAAAAATTGTCCCAAAAGTCGGGGGTCGTCTTATACGCCGGGTACGGCGTGTGCCGGGAGCGATCCTGGATGGTTCCCAGGGTCTGAAGGAGAGGAAACTCTCCCTCAGGCCCTGGGATCCGTATTCATGTAAAAAATAAAGAATAAAAATAAAAAATATGGATACTCACCCCTCCGAGAAGCCTGGCTGTCACCGCTGCAAGCGTCTGCCTCCGTTCCTAAGAATTGCAGAGCGAGAAAGACCTTCGATGACGTCGCGGTCACGGACCAATCACAAGACCGTGACGTCATCGAAGGTCCTTCACGCTCTGCAATTCTTAGGAACGGAGGCAGACGCTTGCAGCGGTGACAGCCAGGCTTCTCGGAGGGGTGAGTATATACATATTTTTTATTTTTATTCTTTATTTTTTACATGACTATGGATCCCAGGGCCTGAAGGAGAGTCTCCTCTCCTTCAGACCCTGGGAACCACACGCTGTATAAGATGACTGGGCGTATAAGATGATCCCCGTCTTATACAGCGGGCATATCCCAAATTCCATATTTTATATGGAAAAGTTGGGGGTCGTCTTATATGCCCAGTCGTCTTATACACCAGAAAATACGGTAATATAGGTGCATCTCACAAAATTAGAATATCATCAAAAAGTTAATTTATTTCAGTTCTTCAATATAAAAAGTGAAACTCCTATATTCTATAGTCATTACAGACGTAGTGATATATTTCAAGTGTTTATTTCTATTAATGTTGATGATTATGGCATACAGCCAATGAAAACCCAAAAGTAATTATCTCAGTAAATTAGAATACTTTATAACACCAGCTTGAAAAAATGATTTTATTGTTCAAAATCTTGGCCTACTGAAATGTATGTTCAGTAAATGCACTCAATACTCGTTCGGGGCTCATTTTGCATGAATTACTGCATCAATGCGGTGTGGCATGGAGGCGATCAGTCTGTGGCACTGCTGAGGTGTTATGGAAGCCCAAGTTGCTTTGATAGCAGTCTTCAGCTCGTCAGCATTGTTGGGTCTGGTGTCTCTCATCTTCTTCTTGACAATTCCCCATAGATTCTCTATGGAGTAAAGGTAAAGTTTGCTGGCCAATCAAGCACCATGATACTTTTTAAACCAGGTATTGGTACTTTTGGCAGTGTGGGCAGATGCCAAGTCCTGCTGGAGATTGAAATTTCCATCTCCAATAAGCTTGTCGGCAGAGGGAAGCATGAAGTGCTTTAAAATTTCCTGGTAGACAGCTGTGCTGACTTTGGTCTTGATAAAACACAGTGGACCTACACCAGCAGATGACGTGGCTCCCAAAACCCATCATTGATTGTGGATACTTCACACTAGACCTTGGAAATCAAGGTCCCAGAGTCTGGAGGAAGAGTGGAGAGACAGACAATCCAAGCTGCTTGAGGTCTAGTGTGAAGTTTCCACAATCAGTGATGGTTTGGGGAGCCATGTCATCTGCTGGTGTAGGTACACTGTGTTTTATCAAGACCAAAGTCAGTGCAGCCATCTACGTGGAATTTTTAGATTACTTCATGCTTCCCTCTGCCGACAAGCTTTTTGCAGATGGAAATTTCATTCTCCAGCACGACTTGGCACCTGTCCACACTGCCAAAAGTACCAATACCTGGTTTATAAACAACAGTATCTCTCTGCTTGATTGGCCAGCAAACCTGCCTGACTTTAACCCTATAGAGAATCTATGGAGTATTGTTAAGAGGAAGATGAGAGACACCAGATCCAACAATGCAGATAAGCTGAAGGCTACTAACAAAGCAACCTGGGCTTCCATAACACCTCCGCAGTGCCACAGGCTGATCCTCTCCATGCCACGCCACATTGATGCAGGAATTGAACATACATTTCAATAGGCCAACATTTCGGATGTTAAAATCATTTTTTTCACGCTGGTGTTATAAAGTATTCTAATTTACTGAGATAATGACTTTTGGGTTTTCATTGGCTGTAAGCCATAATCCTGAACATTAACAGAAGTAAACACTTGAAATAGATCGCTCTGTTTTTAATGACTATATATAATTTATGAGTTTCACTTTTTGTATTGAAGAACTGAAATAAATGAACTTATTGATGATATTGTAATATATATAATACATATACTGCCTGCTATATAGCAGAATATAACTACTATAATACTGCCCGCTATATAGCAGAATATAACTACTATAATACTGACCTCTATGTACAGGAATATAATCACTATAAAACCGCTCCCAATGTACAAGAATATAACTACTATAATAAAGCCCCCTATGTGCAAGAATGTAACTATTTTAATACTGACCCTTTGTCTAAGAATATAACCACTATAATACTGCCCCTTATTAATAAAAAATATAACTACTACAATACTGTACCCTTTGTACAAGAATATAACTACTATAATACTGCTCCCTATGTACAGGAATTGAACTACTATAATGCTGCCCACTATATATCAGAATATAACTACTATAATACTGCCCTCTGTACAGGAATATAACTACTATAATACTGCCTCTGTGTACAAGAATATAACTACTATAATACTGCCCCCTATGTACAGGAATTGAACTACTATAATGCTGCCCACTATATATCAGAATATAACTACTATAATACTGCCCTCTGTACAGGAATATAACTACTATAATACTGCTCCTATGTACAAGAATATAACTACTATAATACTGCCTCTGTGTACAAGAATATAACTACTATTATACTGCCCCCTATGTACAGGAATTGAACTAGTATAATGCTGCACACTATATATCAGAATATAACTACTATAATACTGCTCTCTATGTACAGGAATATAACCACTATAATACTTCCCCTATGTACAAGAATATAACTACTATAATACTGCTCTCTATGTACAGGAATATAACCACTATAATACTTCCCCTATGTACAAGAATATAACTACTATAATACTGCCCCCTATGTACAAGAATATAACTACTATAATACTGCCCCTATGTACAAGAAAATAACTACTATAATACTGCTCACTATGTACAAGAATATAACTACTATAATACTGCTCCTATGTCCAAGAATATAACTACTATAATACTGACCCTATGTACAAGAATATAACTACTATAATACTGCTCCTATGTACAAGAATATAACTACTATAATACTGCTCACTATGTACAAGAATATAACTACTATAATACTGCCTCTATGTATAAGAATATATCTACTAGAATACTGCTCCTAGTTACAAAATATGCATCTAATATGAGGCTTTTCATATTTTCACCTCTTTTACAGTTTTATTCTGCATTTCTTTACTTTGACTTTCTATAATATTATATATATATATATATATGAGTGTGTGTGTGTGTGTATATGTGTATATATATATATATATATATATATATATATATATATATATATATATATATATATATATATATATATATATATATATATATATATATATATATATATATATATATATACACTAGCTGAAGAGCACGGTGTTGCCCGGGCATAGTAACAAACTGTGGTTAGTTATAACAAATCATAATGATTATATTGCACATAAAAACATTTCACATCATGTATTCAACACTACAGATTTGTAACACAAATTAACTAAATGATTACCCAAATATTGCTTAGTGATGTATGTCACCTTGTTACATAGTGTGAGTAGTGTATTATCGGTAGATACATTGTTGCAGATCTTGATTCCTTTTTAAGCAGGGGTCAGCTCTTCATTTGTCATTATCTCTCCAGTGCTGAGGAGAGTTTATAACTCTTTCAATGCTTCAACTGTTAAGAGATTTATATCTTGATGTTCCCCGTGGGAGGTGATAGCCCTCGTCTTGTGAGTCGACCATTCATATTTTGGTAATTATTATATCAAGAAAAACCTTCAGACACTCTACTGAAGGATCAGACAGATCTGTAACTTGGATTTTTGATGGATGATGGATCTGTTGGCCATGACTGTCTGAAAGCAGTCTGTCCATGTATCTATGCTGTCTTCACGGGTGCCCACTTAATTTTCCCCAGCAATGTCCTTGACCATAGGTCCACCTTCTCACCATAGATGTTTTTTGCCATGTGAGATTACAGCTCCCAGTAAGACCTGAATAATTGTAATGGATGTTGAGAGAACTTGTGATACATTCTCATCTAGTACTAAACCTATGGAGTCAGAGGTAGAATTTACAGTGACATCCAGTGATCCACGGGTGACCCCTTTTATGATTTGGAGTAATAATTTTGTTCTCCGTCTGATCCAGATATTCATTACTTCTTCCAGCCACGTTTTGCTTCTGAATAGTTTGTCGCTGAGACAATGTTGGCTTTTCACTTTTTCAGCCAATGTCTACCCAATATAATGGAGACGTCTTATAGTCAGTGCCCCTTGAAAATAATGCTGCCACATACTGTGCTCCTTTTGGAGACAATAGTGGCATAAGCTGTGCCTTCTGAAAATATTAGCACCAGGTACCCTAAAAGAAAAGTTTAATCTACACTTTGACCCCAGAAGTGAAAAAGTTGCAGTGTACCAAAGAAATTAAATTATACACCCTGCCTCATGAAATTCATCTGAAAACACACTATGCCTTCTGAAATAAAACCTAATATAACTATACAACCTTTAATAAAAATCCCCACAGTGCTGCACCCCAAAATTAAAATGCACAATGTGCCACTTTGGGAAAATGAGGATACTCTCCCCCTCCCCCCACCCCCTTATACTCAGCTGTCCTGTATAGTCCTTGCCTGTTATAGGGAGGTGACATTATTGCACAGTACGATTCATGAAACACTGGTGGTGAATAGTGGGACAGGCAGCTGGCTACTTCTTTGTGATCACCGTCAACTGATTATTCAGTCTTGTCCCTATCCCAAAGGCAGAGATACAATTGTGTTTAGGTAGGACTGAGTCAAGCTGTCTAATTCCTTTTCTCTAATGGTTGGTTAGGTAAAACTGGAAGGAATTTACTGGATCCCACCACTGCCTGTAATATCTGAACGTACTTTCTTTGTTATGTAAGCTGAGATGTTTATTCTCCAGACTTCTCCTAACTTCAGCTTCTAGGACTGGACGTAGCTTTCTGATAGCCAAAATGGCTGACTATGCAGTCTCTTAGTCACCCAGAGGCTCCCTACTTGTTTCTGGTTTTATTCATAGGTGTTCCCTTCCAATCCCTCTCACCATGGAGAGTATCCAGACAATACTTTTTTTTTTTTTGTATGCCAAAATGGTGCCATTAAAACATTCTGCAACTTTTTTTCTGTAAAAAGAAACAAGCCTTCTTATGGTTTTGTTCATGACAAAAGCAAAAGTTAGAGCTTTTTTAAACCTTCCTAACATACCCCTTATATGTACCGTGCATACTGGGTGCGGATTTATGGAGCTCACTCAGGCTGAACCTGCGCCATTCTCAGCAGATGCTGGCTGTATTTTACAGCTAGCATCTGCCAGTGACTGGAGCTAGCTCCGATCGCTGACGTTGAGCCAGTTAAATGGCATTGTCAAGGTTTCACTGCGTTACTTAAGGTGCGATCCTGGGGCCATGCAGTTTCAGGTGCTCTTCGACCACATAATGATCACAAGGTGCCAATTGGTTGCTGTTGGTTCAAATCCCTAAGTGGACAGGAATAAAATACAGTAGTTAAATATTAAAATAACAAACTCGAATCATCCCTGTTTCCCCCTTTTAAAGATATACAGTGGGTACGGAAAGTATTCAGATCCCTTTAAATTTTTCACTCTTTGTTTCATTGCAGTCATTTGGTAAATTCAAAAAAGTTCATTTTTTTCTCATTAATGTACACTCTGCACCCCATCTTGACTGAAAAAAACAGAAATGTAGACATTTTTGCAAATTTAATAAAAAAACCCTGAAATATCACATGGTATTCAGACCCTTTGCTCAGTATTGAGCAGAAGCCCCCTTTTGAGCTAGTACAGGCATAATTTGGCCTCCAATGGAGGAGTAGAACCATCTCAAGGAGGATCACAAGGAAATGGACAGCATGTGACTTAGGCTACGTTCACATTTGCGTTGTTGGGCGCAGCGTCGGCGACGCAACGTTTTGCGACGCATGCGTTGTCATAAGATTCTACAGATCGGGAATTTCGGCGCAGGGAAAACGCTACAAGTAGCGTCCCCTGCTCCCTGTCTTGTGTGTCTATATGACGCATGCGTCGTAAAACCCAGTACAACGCATACCGGCGCATGTCCATGCGCCCCCCATGTTAAAGATAGGGGCGCATGACATATGCGTCGACGACGCTGCGCCCAACAACGCAAATGTGAACGTAGCCTTAAATATGAGTGTCTGAGCAAAGGGTCTGAATACTTATGACCATGTGATATTTCATTTTTTTTTTTATTAAATTTGCAAAAATTTCTACTTTTCAGTTTTTTTTTCAGTCAAAATGGGGTGCAGAGTGTACATTAATGGGAAAAAAATTAACTTTTTTGAATTTACGATCGATTGAAGTATAAAACAGTTACCAGTTCCAGAAAACGGTGATACGAACTGATTTTTTTTGTTTTGAACAAACTTCAAAGAAATGTTATGACTATGCGAAGAAGGGGAGTAAAAAGCGAAAATGAAAACTGTCTATGGCATTTAAGGTTGAGGGGAGAAAAAAAGTGCAGTCCTGTTCATTCCAGATTTCTTTTTACATGATTTTATCTTTTTTTCGCTTAAATTCTATATTTTAATACGTAAGCGTTAGATGACAATGTTCTGTCTCTACAATCTGCGACCTTCACTACCTGTCCAATGTGGCAGCCACCTGTGAATTTATGAATCGCTATTTTATGCCTAACGACCTTCCTGCAAGTTGTCACTCACAAGTGGATGTCGATACTGGCATATTTATTTGCAGGGGAAAACCATATTTTAGGTTTTCACTAGTGACATCCACTTTTTCTAATTAAACTTTTGCAGACAGTCTAACTTTCTGGAGTGTCACACTCATTATCTTAGTTTTGCAGAAATATATATATTTTTTCCAAGTATTTCATTTCATATTTAAAGAGGAACTTCACTATTCTGGTCAGAAAATGTAAAATCCAACTGTGAAGAATGGCAATAGAGAGATCACACAGAATCCCCCTTCCGCCACCACCTTTGATGAACCCACACTTCGCCACCCCGCCTGACGTTACTATTACGTCAGACAGATCACGTAATGCTGTCTCCCCACTCGTGCCAACTTGACGTCCCGCTCCCCATGGGGACACGCAAGGTCAGGTTGGTACAGTTTTACACAGACACCCACTGTCCCCACAGGCCAAGGAGGCCCGGGAAGTGAGGAGATGTGGCCCATGCAGTCACGGATGTGGCACCACCCTCGCTCACAACCTTGACAGGCTGAGAGGCCCCTTTCACTTGCACCAGTGAAACAGTGCCTGGTCAGCCCTGTAGGACTGCCATTAGTTCCTCGTTAGGTATATAACAGGGTGGTATCAGACCAGTAACCAGGCCTAGTAGCAAGGAAAGTTAAGTCGAGAATACGGACGTGTGGATTCGTGGATCGAGATAGAAGAGCTGCCCAACGTAAAATTATTTATTTAATCGCCTTAAGGGCACACTAGACAAAACACAATATACACAATGGTTATACATATATATAATGAAATGGGTTGTGAACTGGAAACAATAATCAAGCTGGTACTGATGGATCTGGTATATTCTGGATGAAACTTTAGTATTTTGAGTTGCACTGGGTCTCTAGACCAATCTTCGTCTGTCATTGCATCCAAGACAAGATTTGGATTAATCGCTGAAGAAGACAGACCTCCAACTCCAGCCTTTATTACTCCGTTTCAGCCTCCAGGAGTTCGCATATGCAATTTCATGAAGAGGCCTGCACTAAGAAACCTCACATCAGACTTGCACTCGGGAATAAGGTGTGGGTTGGCATAACGTACGATAGATGGACCCATCTAGTCTTTATTCCAGGTAAACAAACAGCTCGGTGTTAAATTGATTTTCATGGAGCCAGTGATGCAGGAATTTCTCCAGTGTCTCAAGAGCTGTTTTTCAACAGTGCAACGCCAAGCTGCATGTTGCTAGTGCTACTGTTAGCAGCCTGTGTGGCCTAAACCTGCTATCATGCCTGCAGCATCTTTGGACTTGTCTGGTATTGAGAACGTCGGTGATTACACAGGAGCTGCCAGCAGCAGATCTTGATGATTTACCCAAGTGCATTCAGCAGCAGCACCTTCCTCAGACAACCATTAATGACCTCATTGTCAGCGGCCGAGGCTGTAAGGCTAGTTTCACATTTGCGGTTGAGTCTGCACGTCGTGTCCACAACTGCAAACGCATGCAAAAACGCATGCAAACGCATGATAACGCAGCATTTTTTATCCGCATCAGCTTACGCATGACGGGAAAAAAAACGCTGGATTTTCATGCGTTTTTGCATGCGTTTGCACTTTGCAGTTTTTATGCACATGCGTTCGATAGGAAAAAGATTTTCCAGGAGAATTTTGTAGACACAAGCCAAGCCAAATCGGCGTATCTGATGGGATTTCTGTATATAGACCCTTCTACAGAGGAAATCCTCAGATTTTGCTCCTGTATCCAGTGTCCAGATGGATCTTCGCATGCAGAGTTTCTATCGGAATCTGGATTTGGATGTCAACTTGTTTCTTGCGTTTGCTTGTGAGCAAGAACGGAAACGAGAAAGACAGAGAAGATGGCGTCGGTACTTTTGGCAGCATCCCATTGTTGAACTCTGACAGAGCTGTGGAGCCTACTCCTTATACAGTGAGCTCCGTGAAAACCTGGAGAAATATTTTGAGTACACAAGGATGTCTCAAGAGAGCTTCATGGATTTGCTGCTTCGTGTACAATGAGCCATCAGCAGGCAGGACACCCAGCTCCGTAGAGCGATTTCTTCTGAGAAACGTCTGCTGGTGACACTAAGGTACGTAATATTCTGCAATGTACTTCATTTTTTTCCTTTTTTTGTTTTGCAAAAAAACTGTCCTAAATATTATTGTTCTAGAAGCTATGTCCTTGTCCTTTTTCTTTTTTTTTTCTTTCTCTGTTTTGGAAAACCCCTGTCATAAATATTATTGTTCTGAATTGTTTTTTCTTTGTCTGTTAGGTTCTTTCCGGTAGCCAGGAATCTGCCGATCATCGCTCCATTTCCAGTTCTGGATTGGAATTTCAACACTATCTGGGATTGTCGCAGACACTTGCCAGGCTTTGCGGGATGTTCTACGTGAGGAATTTATCCCCCTACCCACCACTGAAATCTAGCAGGAAACTGCAGAAATTTTTTTTTGAAGTTTTGTAATTTCCTCAACTGTTTAGGAGCAGTGGATGGAAAACATATCCGGATTACTAAACTGGCTGGAAGTGGATCCGAGTACTTTAATTCTAAAAAAATATTTTTCCATACTGCTCATGGCGATAGCAGCTGCGGCGGACTGTAGGTTTGTCGCCGTGGACATTGGATCTTTTGGCCGTGGTAATGACTCCCAGACATTTAAAAACTCGGACATGGGCAAACGGTTGTATGGGAATCATTTTAATTTCCCCTGCCACAACCTCTTCCCAACACTGAAGGCCCGCCAATGCCATTTGTTGTGGTTCGGAATGAGGCCTTTCAGATGTGTGGAAACCACCTTAAACCATACTCCAGTCGGGACTTCAACCACACAAAACGGATTTTTAATTACCTACTGACCAGGGCACGAAGAACTGTTGTGTGCCTTTGGTATGCTTGTCTCGAAATGGCACATTTTAGGGAGAGCCATTAATCTGAAAATTGAGACAGTCGATGAGGTGGTCAAGGCATGTGTGGTTCTGCACAACTACATAATTTCTAAAGAGCGACCCAACATTGAACTTGATGAACCTGTTAGTAACCCATTGCCAGATTACCATCATCACCCTCTGAGGACAACAGTTGAAGTTGCCCAAATGAGGGATACATTTGCGGCCTACTTTGTTTCTGAGAATGGACATGTGGCATGGCAAGATGAAATGGTTTAGTAAAATGTTCTTGTAATGTTAGGTACCTGGAATGTTTAAATGTACCTTTAATGTTTGCTGAAAATAAAACACCTCTAGTGAAACACCTGTTCCAAGTGCCCTCTATGTGACAATTCTGTTATTTATATATGTATATATATATATATATATATATATATATATATATATATATATATATATATATATATATATATATATATTATTTAATAAGGTGATCACTGGTTCACAACTACAGTCTTTATAAAATCCACTCCCTGTTTAATGCAGATTGCATGAGACATAACCCAAATTGGGTTATGTCACCCATGCTTTACACTACACTTCTTCTCCCTGAGGTCAATGCTATGGTAGGTGACCTTGGATTAGCTCCTTCGTCTCTTCAGTCAGCATTTCTATAGTCCAATAGATCAATGCAGACTGAAGAGATTATGTAGCTAATCCACCTCCTATCTTGACTCACCTGCCCGTATGTCAGAACTAGTGTACTCAGGATGCAGAAAACCCAGCATTGCTGACCCCTGAGCATTGCTGACCCCTGACCATTTGTGCTGTATTAATAATTTTTTGGGAGGATTTCCAGTCCTCTTTGTGTTTTTGCCACCTCATAGCTCCATGACAGACACAAGAAGCAAAGCTGCAGTGTAAAGCAAATAAAGAAGAGGGGCAGCAGATTGTGTGTCATGGAGCTATGAGGTGGCAAAAGCACAGTGTGTGTAGACTGTGACTTGTGTGTTGCCGGCGACGAAAAAGACAAAGAACAAACAGTGATAAAGGAAAAACAGCACAAATGTATTTAACAATATTGGGTGGGTGTAGCTGGGATGATTGACTAGGTGTAGATGATGAAGGGGTTCAAGGGGAAGGGCCTAGTAAATTTGTGGTGTCTGGGAGGTTAAGGATGGAAGTAGACACATTGGAGTAGAAGCATGGGACGGGAGAGACAAACTGGACAACACAGACACATTGGGAGGTGAGGGTGGAGGTAGTACGACAGTTCTTGGTGCCCGTTTCTTCTTTTTCGGTTTGCCATTAGTGCGCTGGTGGCTTCTTCGTCTCCTTGGGAGGGTAGGAGTGGCGGATCTGGAACCGGCATGGTGGTGGATCGGGACGGCCGTGCAGTTTGCCTAACCGCCATGGTGGTGGCGATGGACGGACGTGCAGTTTGCTGAACCTCCATGGTGGTGGCGGTGGACGGACATGCAGTTTGCTGAACCGCAATGGTGGTGGCGGTGGATGACCATGCAGCAGCAGGACTCGGCATGGTGGTGGAGTGGCTTTCAGCAGCACTTGGCATGGTGGTGGCGGTGTAGTGGTCTGCAGCAGAACTTGGTATTGAGGTAAAGTGTGTAATTGGTGGCACAGGTGGAAATACCACCTGTGGCTGCTGTAAGTACTGTGTCTGCTGCATAGCCTGAATGTAAGCAGCATTGCAGGACTGCATCACATTGTGCTTGAGTTCAGGCGTAAGGTTTTCCGACATGCCCCGCTCTATCTTATTAAAAAAAATGGTGTGCCGGTCTCTGGAGGTCGGCTTCCAGACGGTCAAGGCGTTGGTTGACATCCTGGAAAAGTGTGTTAGACTGGAAAGTGGTCTGACCTATATTATCTCCCAGCGCCTTCAGGCCATTCTGGAAGACCGAGCTCAAGTGAATAAACTCCTGCATGAGTGACCTGTCCGAGGCCTTCTGCCGCTGGCGGGAAGATCCCCCTCAAAAAGAAGCAGAGGACTGGGACAGGGGAACACTTGAAGGACCAGCTGCCTGTTCTCCAGCCTGTGATGCCGGCGCACTTGCTGCATCGCTGGTGGATGGCTGGGATTGGTCCATGGCTGTTTGATGAGGGACCGCTCCAGAGGACGATCCAGGTTCGAGGGTGCTGCTCCAGGTTCTGTGAAAAGAAAAGTAAAGCATTACTACCAAAAAATAACAATTGTAAAGCGCCAACTCCTGTGGAATACAAAAATTCAGATTAGGGAATGCAACACAATGGAATACAACACAAAAATACTTACGTTCTCTGAGCAAGGACAGTCCTCAGGAAAGCCAGCATCCGGTGGTACTTGTATTTCCCTATCCTTGCTGCAGCACCACTGCGAACTTGGATCTCCTGTCTCAGGTCCTTGTTGAAGCGATCCTTCATCGAACGCCAACGGGTTTTGACTTTGTTCACTGTGAAGGGGGAAAAAAAATTGTTAAGCAATGCACTTGAGGCAGGAGTTTATCGTTGTGTGATCCTGGCCTTCCGGTTCACTGCTGCATCAGACCACATTGCAATACTTCCGAGATTCCTTTCAGACTCATGGTGTGGCGTTGTCCCAGTCATCCATCAGCTTTTCGGCCACCTCATTCCACAGCCGCCGAATCCCATAACGCAACTTGCTCCTGCACAAGTGTGATGAGGAGGTCATTGTCAATTGCTTCTTCCTCCCGTTGTGGAGCCTAGAAATGAAATAAAGACATTAATGTTGTAAAGATAAAACACTTAAACCAAAAATAGTCAGGAATAACCCAAAACAGTCAAGAATAACCAAAAACTGTCAAGAATACTTACACGTCGTCTTGCCACCGGAACGTGGGCCTGAGTCTGCTGCTCCTGCTCATCTGCACTGGAATGGTTCCGTAAAGAAAAATAAATATTTTACCACATGTGTAATAGTGACATTGAATACTTACCAATCAGTAGCAAATGTACTCACTTCAGTCTCCTGTCTGCTCTGCACTGGAGGACATGATGAGGAATGCTGCAAGAGAGACAGAAGTGATTACAGACTGCAGGGAGAAAAACAGACAGGCTGACGTATAGCTTGTATACTCACATTTTGATAGTCAGGGTCTTCCAAAAAAGATGCTGCAATGCCTTGATTCGCTTCCAGAGTCTGGAGAGAAATGGATTTCCATTGCCCATACCTGCTTTTAAAAGCTTTCTTTGGGGGGGTGGCTTAAAACCAGTTCCTGCACATGTTTACTCATAAAAACGCATTCATACACAAACGCAATCGTACACATGCCCTCGCGTACCAATGTGTTCCCATAGACTGTAATGCGTTTTTTTACGCACTCCTTCCGCAAGCGTCCGCATTCGTATGGTGATGGAAATTTGACACCTCAAAACTTGGTGCGTTAGCCACGCCCGCCGCACACCGCGAAACGATGCATGCGTAGGCAAATGCTGGCGAACGCATGCAAACGCATGTACCTGCGTCCACAGTGTAAAAGATATGAAATCAAGACGCATGCGGATATATGCGTCAGAAACGCTGAGGACACAACCGCAAATGTGAAACCAGCCTTAGTACGTGTTCTTTATTTTTGACTGTGGTGGGGATCGTTGGTAGCTCTCCTTATTATTTATTTACGGTAGACCCCTTTTGATTATTTTATTTTTGAATATTATTAAATGGGTAAAAGAGGGTCGGAAAGTGCCTTTCACAATCAAAGGACTTTGTGTGTTTTTTTTTTTCCTTTTGACTGCAGTGTTAGTAATTCGGGATGTCTTATAGATGCCTCTTCGTTACTAACCCCTGGGCTTGATGTCATCGGACATTACACAACTGACATTAACCCCAAAACCATTACCCTAATTGCCAAGGCACCAGCGCGCCATTGGGAAGAGCAGAGGCGCTATTTCTGTGGTGGCTGATGACTGGTGTTATTAGTTTGGGAGGGAGGCAATATCTCCTTTCCAGCCTATTAACCCTTTCACCCTGAAGCCTGTTTTTACCTTCCTGACCAGTCCATTTTTTTCAATTCCGACCACTGTCACTTTATGAGATCATAACTCTGGACCGCTTCTATAGATCCCACTGATTCTGAGATTTTCTCATGATAGTGGTAACATTTATTTGATATGACTTTAGGGGGTGACTGTTAGGTATATTAGTGCACAAAAGATACTATTCTCTATGCGGCGTTATTCACATACAGGCGATGCAGAGCATCTGGCTTATAGCCTATGAGTGACGCCCATACTCCTAGATCAGGGGGGCTGCCCAGTGCTAAGCAAAAGCATCGTGTGTGAACAGAGGCCACAGTTTACAGAGCCATCTGGGCCCAACTGCACCCTGCATACAGAATAGTATCTTTTGTGCACTAATATACCAAACAGTCACCCCCTCCATGGATTGGTAGGCTGAGAGTGGCTGTTTTATCGGTATTGCTGCACCTGTGTTGCTGCCATCATTAATCGGGTCCACTGCACCCTGATAGTGCATTTGTTTGGAGGCCTGGGCAGGTAAGGTCTCTGCCTTTTTTCTGGTGTTTTTTGTATATAATTCATAATTTACTTACAGTTTGTAAAGTGTCGCTGTTCTTCTTTTTTCAGGTCATGTGATCACTGGGCATTTTCCCCAATGTATGTCTTGCTGTTGTTCCGTTCAGGAGGGCCAATAAAGTAATTCTAACAAATAGGCATGTTTGCTGTCCCCAGCAGTGTGCTGTTAAATGCTCTGCAGGGGACGGCATGCAGCAAGTGGGTGTAGCAGTTGCATAACAGAAGCTCTATATTATAGCAAGACATAGCAGGAGTTGCTGTGGGATATAATATCTTTGGCCTAATGTCTTGGGGAAAAAAATAGATAAAACAACCTGGAAGAATACTGAATGCAGCTTTAGATGTGACCAGAGTAAAACATAATATCAGCAAAGTATTTACAAAATTCTGTGACATTTGTAAGAATGTAGAACAATAGAGCGCTGGCTGTATCCTGCCTCGTGCTGTTCATATTACCTTCTGCAGATTTTATCCAGTATCTACAAAGGATTCGTCTCCTGCTGCTACAAGCCGTCGGAAGACGCCAATTTGTGGAATCCTTCTGTGTTTGATTCAGTTTTGATAAGGAATAAAAATAGTTCACCAAACTGTCAAGCCGTCATGGATCGGCACATCAGACCCAATGCTTTATTTTTGTGTTCGAGAGGAAGCTGGCGACTGAGCGTTGATATTCCAGCGGCATCCCCTCTGAGCGGAGCGCCAAATAATTTAATTTTAGTCTTAAGAATTTTTTATTGTCTTGCAGAACACTCTGTACTTCACACAACCAGAGAAACTAAATAAGTGTTTACATTATTTATGTCACGCCCTGCACTGCGTTCAAGCCGCAGATAGCAGACGCCCGTCATGTGGAATAAAGACAAATATCCCTTGTTCAGTTCATCAAAACTTATTATGCCTCATAATATGTAGCCATACTGCACAAAAAAATTTTTTATTAAAAACACTGGCGCTCACCCAACAAAATAGTCCATCAGCTTGGATCAAGACAGATAAAGTGCCAATTCTGCCACTGGAAAAGCTTAGAAGTGATAATAGATGATACCACGCTTAAGGATGAATGGTCAGCAAGAACACCTAGATAGACACGACCAGTGCCCACTTAGTGATACAGTATGGTACTCCACAATGAAGACCCCTTGCAGCAATACCACTGAGTTTCTAATTGTGGTTACTACAAATTAACCATCAAAGAGGGTTAATACATATGGCCCCTTTAAGAATTGGTGCAGATTCAATGCTGCCCGGAGTGTTTGGAAAGCTTCATGCGGTAGAATGCAAAATTAAGAGAAATGGCACTCACCACAAAATGGGGCAGACCTTTAAAAGTAGCTCCACCACTTCATGGGGTCACCACAGGGAGCTAATTGCACCAAATAAGTGTTTACATTATTTATGTCCCGCAAGAACGGTTGCAGCCCTGCACTGCTTTCAAGCCACAGATAGCAGACGCCCATCATGTGGAATAAAAACAAATATCCCTTGTTCAGTTCATCAAAACTTATTATGCCCCATAATATATAGTCATACTGCTATATACAAACTAATGCTAGTCATGTAACTAATGGGCAGTTTTAGGCTATGTGCACACACGTTGCAGATTTGCCTGTGGAATTTTCTGCGCAGATTCTGCATCTCTTGGCAGAAAACGCAAGTAAAAATCCATGCTGATTTGATGCGTTTTTATGCTTATTTTCTTGCATTTTTTTCACGCGGATTTGTATTCGTTTTTGTAGGCTAAATAAAGATCTATTATTTAACAACAAAAAAAAGAATTCTGATGTAATTTCTTGTCCAACCTCTTCTTTTACATTCTCCATTGAAGAATAATGTTTACACACACAGATAGATAGATTAGATATATCTATACATAGATAGATCGATAGCTAGATGGATAGAACGATCTATAGATAGATAGATCATACCAAGCCTGATGTTTAGTAATAAATATAATAAAAGGGTACATAAAGAGTTAAATAAAGACACACACAAAATCTGCGTTAGGCCGGGGTCACACTTGCGAGAAACTCGCACGACTCTCACACCTCAGTACCCGGCACTGCCGCCGGCACTCGGACCAGAGCGTTCAGCTGCATAGAAATACATGCAGCCGCACATTCCGGTCCCGAGTGCCAGCGGCAGTGCCGGGAGTTGAGGTGCGAGTTTCTCGCAAGTGTGACCCCGGCCTTAAATGCAATATCTGTTTAATTAAAAGAAAATTGAAAAAAACCCACGCAATTTTCTGCACCAGAGAGGGAAAGCCAGTTACTGGGGGCCGATGTGTATAGCCTAGGAAGGGGTTAATACCCATGGATCTTTCCAGGCTATGAATATCAGCCCGCAGCTGTATATTTAGCCTTTACTGGCTATTAGAATAGAGGCCCCCCCCCCAACAAAAAAATAACATGGGGTCCCCCTATAATTAGTAGCCTGAAAAGGCTATGCAGACAGCTGCGTGCTGATATTAATAGCCTAGGAAGGGGCCATGGATATACAAACGCCAGCTCACAGCTGCCCCAGAAATGGCGCATCTCTAAGATGCGCCAATTCCGGCACTTAGCCTCTCTCTTCCCACTGCCCTGTAGTGCTGGCATATGGGGTAATATTTGTGGTGTTGATGTCAACTTTGTATTATAAGGTGACATTAAGCTGGCTTAGTAATGCAAAGGCGTCAATAAGACACCTATCCATTACTAATCCTATAGTTGTTAAAGGGTTAAATAAAGACACAGCCAAAATAAAGTATTTTAATGAAATAAAACACTAAGCACAGTTTGCCATCTTTATTGTTCTCCTAATCCAAGCGACGCCCTCTTTCACCTGTAAAAAAAAAATAAAAATAAACCAACACAAATACTCCCTTGTCCGACGTAGTCCATTTAATAACGACTGTCCCACGATGATCTCCCCTATAGAGCTGTCACATCAGAAGATGTGACCGCTCTACAGGGCCTACAGTGACACACTGACAGGAGATAATGGCTCCTGCAGTGTTATCCCTGAGGGTTCAATGAGTTAATGCTCTCACTTTACGGCACTGCTGCGTGAGAATTTTCCCACACAGCGGTGCCACAAGTGACATCTTGAATTCAATTGACCTCTGACGGCAGAGTGAAACACTGCGGAAGGATACCTGCCGTCATTGTATCACCGGAGGCCCCTGGAGAGCGGTCACATCTCCCGAAGTGACAGCTTTACACGGGAGATCGTCGTGGGACACTCGTTATTAAATGGATTATGTCGGAACAGGGAGTATACTGTTGGTTGTTTATTATTATTTTTTTTTACAGGTAATCGAGGGCGTCGGGATTAGCTGTATGGTGAGTATGTGTACTGTATCTGTGTGTATGTGGGTTTTTTATTTTTTTACATTTGAACACAGTACCCAGATGATGGGACTACTACTGTCCCATCATCGGTTAGCTGTCACTGTAGCAGGCATAGCCGGATGGGACTAGTAGTCCCATCGGACGATGCCTGCCTACATACATACAGACACACACACACAGCCCCGCAGACACCCGCACACAGACATGCGCATCTTCTCCACACACGCACAGTCTCCGCCCACACACAGACTCCGCACACAGACTCTTCCTCCTCCTGATCTGCAGTGTTTCCTGCACGCAACTCTGCAGCAAAACTGCAGATCTTTTTAAACCTGCAGTTTTGCTGTGGATTTGCCTAACTCAATGTAAGTCAATTGGGTGCAGAAACGCTGCAGATCCGCAAAAAGAATTGACATGCTGCGGAAAATATTACACTGCAAATCTGTGCGTATTTTCCCGCAGTATGTGTACACCAATTCTCAATTTCCCATTGACTAACATTGGTTGTGCACTACATTGCAGATATGATGCAATTCCGCTTTTCAAAAAACGCAGGGGAAACGCATCAAAATCCGCAACGTGTGCACATACAAAACAAAGAAACGGAGTATAAAAGTCCCAATACACATTTTTTAAAAAATATATATATATAATTTTATTGATCTCATATAATAAATCTCAATACAAATAATCCATAATCAATACAATACATCTATAACAGAAAGTGAAAAGGAGGAAAACAAAAAGTAGTGGCGGAGCAGGTAGGAGACCTATCACATCACCTCACAGGTGCTGCTGTATGGGGATCATAATGTAAGAATGCTCTATGGCAGTTGCCCAAATCTCCATACATCAATTACTGAACAAAAGTGCGGTAGTGCAATTTAACATAGTTACCTAAGGTGCCGCAGTGCTACCCCGGTCAAACAGTTCAGATCATATGCAGCAGCTTACCCATTGAATCTGGATGTCCCACCGTGCTCCACACGCTACCCCCTGACGCACGTTTCGCGGTCGCTTTCTCAAAAGGGGTTTGTTAGTAGCTTGCTCTCTCACCAATTAAAATAGGACGCAGACCGGAAATCACATCAGGCATAACGGCGCGCACCTGCCTGGGATCCGGCTCCATTGTACCCGGCGATCGTCAACGCCGCACACACAGGGGGCGGAAATCCGCTCAATGACGTCACCTGGTGTGTGTGCGGCGTGTAATGATAACCGCCCAGGAAGTCAGAAGCATGGAAGCCAGAGCACGTGCGCGCACAGCCCTAAGTCCTCCCACCGGAGACCATGAAGGCCGCCATTTTCAAGGTGAAATCTAATGGGTAAGATACCATATACCTAGCATATATTAACTAGAAAACGGCAATGATCAAAAGCCATTGAGAACACCGCATATTAAGTCATGTTGGAAGCTGCGTGTGCACACAGGCCAACAACCTAGTACAAAAGACAATACTAGCTGCCTTTATCAGAGAAATCTCTAATAAATAAAATTCCGGATAGCTAATATATAAATAAACAATAAATAAATAAATAAATAATAAATAAAAATAATAAATAATTGATAAACACTCAAAAAAATAAGAGAAAATAAAGAATAATAAATAATAAATAATAAATAATAATAAAAAATAAAAAATAATAATTAATAATAATAAAAAATAATAAATAAATAAAGAATAAAAAATAACAAATAACAATAAAAAAAAAAAAAATAATAATAAATAATGAGTAAAAATAAAAACAATTGCAACCAGAAACCATTAAAGACATAAATGACCGCATACAAAACGGTGTTAAAGACTACTGTATTTAAATCTCAAAATGTCCTATTCAAGGACCATAGAAGATGTGCTGACTATACCTAAATGCACACCATAAAGATCCATGGGAAACCATGGAGGTGACTGAAAAGTAATGACCTAAACGTTCAAAATGTGATGCATGATCAACTCTAATAAAGTGTAGTCAAAGGTGATGAAACTTCCCCAACCACAATATAAATTAAAAACACATACTTAGTGAAACCATAACGATATGCTAAAAAGAGGAGCGAACAATACATAATTGAAATGTATATACCACAAAATTACAGTGAACACTACGTGCATATATTGCAGAAATAAATATATAAAAAATAAAAAATAATAAATATAAAAAATAAGAAATAATGAAAATTGAAGCAAACACATATAAAACATTACACAAATGACAATAGTATTGCACATAATACAACACGCAGTTATTATATTCATATTATCTCCAATAATGTCATATGATCATTATTCCAGTACATCTAAGGATCTCAAGTAGGTCCGGTAGGTGATCACATGGTGGATTACATTATGGCAGCGTCCCATAAATAAAATAACTAAAAACAAGAAAGACAAACATATTAGTATAAGGAATTAAAAATATGGAGGGGAATCCTCTGGGAAGAGGATGTGTAATGATAATCAAAAATTGCACAGAATACTGAATGAAAAACTGGATGAAATAAACAGCACCAAAATACTCCAGTAAGGACCAAGCTGCGTTGGAACACGGGTCAATCATAAAAATTACCCATAGAGGGTAAAATATTATGTCATAAAAATGGAACGAAGCTTAGTTGTTCGTTGAGTCCCTTGGGGGACATGGTATCAAGGGTGACAATCCACCTACATTCACATTGCGCAAGAAGTTGTTTAAGATTGCCACCCCTGATACCCCCGTGAATCCGATCAGTGCCCCTCACTTTTAAACCGGCGGGATCGGATCCGTGGTGGACGCGGAAATGCCTTGGTAGGGTTTTCAAAGTTGAAATATCTTTCGTCTCCTTTGCGGCCAAAATATCCCGAACATGCTCGCGCGTCCTAACCTTCAACTCCCTAGACGTGAGACCAATATAGATCAGGGAGCAGGGACATGTAGCGTAATATACCACATGGGTGGAATTACAAGAGATGTATTCACGAATTGTATATTCCCTGCTCCCATCAGATGATGAAAAGGTCCCACATCTAAGGATGTTAGGACACGCGACGCATGACCCACAGGGGAAGCAACCCAGTCTGGGATTCATCCTTGCCAAGAAAGTATCACATTTTGCCACATAATGGCTCTTCACCAGACTGTCTTTAAGGTTTCTTCCCCTGCGCTGTACCATGCATGGGGCTGGAGACAAGTATTTGGCCAAAACATTATCCGTCATCAACACCGACCAATGTTTGGTCAAAATATCACGGATCCGATCCCACCGGCAGTTTGCTGTGGAGATAAACCGTATCTCAGGGTCCCCTACTTTCTGAGTCTTCTTAGATGGTACTAACAGATCCTCTCTCCGGGTCTGTTTTGCCCGTCTATAACCTGCCTTGATGCACCGACGACTGTACCCCCTGGCTTTAAACCTGTCTGAAAGAGTCGCGGACTGTCCCTCGAAGCGGGCCTCTGTGGAGCAGACACGCCTGTTCCTCAAGAATTGGCCAACTGGGATGGCCTTAATAGTTGAATAATTCTGTGCCGAGGATGCATGAAGCAAAGAATTGACAGCCGTCTCTTTACGATAGAGATCCGTCTCTATAGAGCCATCCCCGGCAACACAAAGTGTAATATCCAAAAAGTTAATCCGAGTTTTGTGCCAACAATAGGTAAATTTCAAATTAAAACAATTTTGATTAAGGTACTGCATAAACTGGGTCAGGCTGGTCTCGTCACCATTCCAGATCATAAGTACATCATCGATGTAACGAAACCAGCCCACCACTTGGTCCGCGGCGTGCGCCCCGTCCCCCTGGAAGATGGTTCTTTCCCAGTACCCCAAAAATAGGTTAGCATAAGACGGAGCACACGCCGCGCCCATTGCAGTACCTTGTAACTGTAAAAAAAATGTATCCTTGAAAACAAAAAAGTTATGTGTCAAAACAAATTCCAATAACTCTAAAATAAATTCCGAAAAATGTCCATCCCAGTTGGCCGTCTCGAGAAAAAAAAAGCGTGCGGCCCTCAGTCCATCACTATGTCTAATTGACGTGTATAGTGATTCAATATCTATAGTAACCAAGAGCATACCCGCCTCGAGGGACAGGCCATCGACCCTTGTTAAAACATCAGTGGTGTCCCTGACATAGGAGGGAAGCGTCTCCACGAGTGGCTTTAAGTAGTAATCAATGAATTTACACACGTTGTCACACAAACCTCCCATGCCAGAGACAATTGGTCTGCCAGGGGGATTAACAGCGTCTTTGTGCACCTTCGGCAGTAAATAGAAAGTGGCTATCTTAGGATATTTTGGAAGGAGGCCATCAAGGACCTTCTTAGGGACCATCCCTGACTCCCCGGCATAAGATAGGATCACCTCCAGTTCATTGGTAAAGGATTGTAAGGGGTTACGAGGCAAAACACGATACGTGGTTTTGTTCCTAAGCTGGCGAAATGCCTCTTTCTCATATTTGTCGGTTGGCCAGATAACCACATTCCCTCCCTTATCTGCTGGCTTGAAGACCACTGAATCTAATGCCTGTAATTCTCTCAGAGCTCTTCTTTGTGTATACGTAAGATTATCGTTACATCTAAAATTTGATATCTTCTTGAGATCCTCTGTTACAAGTCTACAAAAAATCTCAATTTGTGGACACAGAGACAAGGGAGGGAAGGAGAGAGATCTGGACACAACCGACATAGGAAATTTACCTGGGGATTCAGACTCCTGTTCCCTCAACAAATCCTCCAATGCCTCCAAGGCCTCACGTTCCACATCCATGGATATATCTTGATTAGAGTCCCTTTGGCTGTATAATTTCTTAAGTATCAGCTTTCGACAGAACAAATGAGTGTCCTTTAAGACTGTAAAAAAGTCGAAATTGTTACAAGGTACAAAATTTAAACCTAATTTCAACAGTTCTACTTGTGTTTCAGAGAGGTGATGGGATGATAAGTTAATTACCTCCAAGTCGGAGGATTTGGACTTGCAGTCATATGTCGCTGCTGATGTAAATTTGTTCTTGTTGAAATTTCGTTTCTTGGCGACCCTGCCAGGTTGTATTTTTCTAATAGGCTGCTTATTCCTAGAGTGATCAGATGCACATAGCCTTATAGTGGTTATATTCTTGTACATATGGGGCAATATTATAGAAGTTGTATTCTTGCACATAGGGGCAGTATTATAGTAGTTTTATTCTTGTACGTATAAGCAGTATTATAGTAGTTATATTCTTGTACATACAGTGGGGAAAAAAGTATTTAGTTAGCCACCAATTGTGCAAGTTCTCCCACTTAAAAGATGAGAGAGACCTGTAATTGACACCATAGGTAAGCCACAACTATGAGAGTCAAAATTGAGAAAACATATCCAGAAAATCACCTTGTCTGATTTGGCAAGATTTATTTTTCAAATTATGGTGGAAAATAAGTATCTGGTCACCACCTAAAAACATGCAAGATTTCTGGCTCTCACAGACCTGTAACTTATTCTTTAAGATGCTCCTCTGTCCTCCACTCATTGCCTGTAGTAATTCCACCTGCTTGAACTTATCAGTATAAAAGACAACTGTCCACAACCTCACACAGTCACACTCCAAACTTCACTATAGTGAAGACCAAAGAGCTGTCGAAGGACACCAGAAACAAAATTGGAACCCTGCACCAGACTAGAAAGACTGAATCTGCAATAGGCCAGCAGCTTGGTGTGATGAAATCAACTGTGGGAGCAATAATAAGAAAATGGAAGACATACAAGACCACTGATAATCTCCCTCGATCTGGGGCTCCACGTAAGATCTCACACCGTAAGGTCAAAATGATCACAAGAACGGTGAGTAAAGATCCCAGAACCACACAGGGGACCTAGTGAATGACCTGCGTAGAGCTGGGACCACTGTAACAAAGGCTACCATTAGTAACACTACGCCGCCAGGAACTCAGATCCTGCAGTGCCAGACGTTTCCCCCTGCTTTAGCCAGTACATGTCCGGGCCCATCTGAAGTTTGCTAGAGAGCATTTGGATTATCCAGAAGAGTATTGAGAGAATGTCATATGGTCTGATGAAAAAAAAAAAAAATAGAACTCATCGTGTTTGGAGGAGACAGAATGCTGAGTTGCATGCAAAGAACAACATACCTACTGGGTAGCATGGGGGTGGCAACATCATGCTTTGGTGCTGTTTCTCTGCAAAGGGACCAAGACAACTGATCAGTGTACATGAAAGAATGAGGGGCCATGTATTGTGAGATTTTCAGTGCAAACCTCCTTCCATCAGTAAGGGCATTGAAGATGAAATGTGGATTGGTGTTTCAGCATGATAATGATCCCAAGCACACCACCAGGACAACGAAGGAGTGGCTTCGTAAGAAGCAAATGAAGGTTCTGGAGTGGCCTAGCCAGTCTCTAGATCTCAACCCCAGAGATCCACCCTTTGGAGGGAGTTGAAAGTCTGTGTTGCCCAGCGACAGGCCCAAAACATCACTGCTCTAGGGGAGATCTGCATGGAGGAATGGGCCAACATACCACCAACAGTGTGTGCCAACCTTGTGAAGACTTAAAGAAAACGTTTGACCTCTGTCATTGCCAGCAAAGGATATATAACAAAATATTGAGATGAACGTTTGTTAATGAACAAATACTTATTTTCCACCATAATTGCCAAATCAGACAAGGTGATTTTTTTGGATTTGTTTTCTCAATTTTGACTCTCATAGTTGTGGTCTACCTATGATATCAATTACCGGCCTCTCATCTTTTTAAGAGGGAGAACTTGCACAATTGGTAGCTGACTAAATACTTTTTTTCCCCACTGTAGGAGCAGTATTATATTAGTTATATTCTTATACATAGGAGCGGTATTATAGTAGTTATATTCTTGTACCTTGGAAGTCAGTATTAAATTAGTTCTATTCTTGTACATACGAGAAGTATTATAGTAGTTATATTCTTGTATATAGGAGCAGTATTATATTAGCTCTGTTCTTGTACATAGGAGTAGCATTATAGTAGTTATACTTTTGTACATAGGGGCAGTATTATAGTAGTTATATTCTTATACATAGGGGCAGTATTATAGTAGTTATATTCTTGTACATAGGGGCAGTATTATAGTAGTTATACTTTTGTACATAGGGGCAGTATTATAGTAGTTATATTCTTGTACATAGGAGCAGTATTATAGTAGTTATATTCTTGTACATAGTAGCAGTATTATAGTAGTTATACTTTTGTACATAGTAGCAGTATTATAGTAGTTATACTTTTGTACATAGGGGCAGTATTATAGTACTTATATTCTTGTACATAGGAGCAGTATTATAGTAGTTATATTCTTGTACATAGGAGCAGTATTATAGTAGTTATATTCTTGTACATAGGAGCGGTATCATAGTAGTTATACTTTTGTACATAGGGGCAGTATTATAGTAGTTATATTCTTGTATGTAGGAGCAGTATTATAGTACTTATACTCTTGGACATAGGAACAGTATTATAGTAGTTATAGTCTTGTACATAGGAGCCATATTATAGTAGTTATATTCTTGTACATAGGGGCAGTATTATAGTAGACATATTCTTGTACATGGTGGCAGTATTATAGTAGTTATATTCTTGTACATAGGAGCAGTATTATAGTAGTTATATTCTTGTACATAGGGTCAGTATTATAGTAGTTATATTCTTGTACATAGGGGCAATATTATAGTAGTTATATTCTTGTACATAGGGGCAGTATTATAGTAGTTATATTCTTGTACCTAGGGGGCAGTATAATAGTAGTTATATTCTTGTACATAGGGGCAGTATTTAAGTAGTTATATTCTTGTCACACCAGTATCTCATTGAGTTGTTTTTTTATGGTGCTATGTTGTATTTCAGGTGTGGGATGCAGTGGACTCTGGTAAATCTTTATGTACACTCTCCTGCCACCGGGCCGCAGTCCGAGATGCACAGTGGTCACTGTGCGGAAGGAAAATCCTTACTGGGGGCTTTGACTCCTTCTTGCATTTAACAGATGTAGAAACAGGTCAGTTGAATTGGATGTAACAATCGATCACAATGTTTCTTGGTTTCTATATTTGTACCATATTCATGGTGCTGAGGTAAATATCTTCCTCTGTTTCTCAGAGAATCCTCCATGTACCACCTTGCAGGGTTTATGAATATAATACTAAATGCAGTAATGAATGACACACACAACAGAAGGTGTTTGGGAATATAAAGTTTTTTAGTGAAGCTCCGTCAATGATTGCTGTATCAGTGGTTACTTGTTGCTTTTCACCCACGGTTCTTGGTGTCTAAAGGTACCTTCACACTGAACAACTTAACAACGATTACGATAGCGATCCGTGACGTTGCAGCGTCCTGGCTAGCGATATCGTTGTGTTTGACACGCAGCAGCAATCAGGATCCTGCTGTGACATCGTTGGTCGGAGCTAGAAGGCTAGCACCTTATGTCGTCGCTGGATCACCCGCTGACATCGCTGAGTCGGCGTGTGTGGCACGGATTCAGCGATGACTTCACTGTGTCAGCGCCGGCCGGCCGTAAAGCAGAGCACAGCGGTGACGTCACCGCTCTGCTTTAGGGCCGGCGCTGACACAGTGCAGGGAAGCGGACGCCGGGGGACCCGACAGACACCGGAATGTAAGTATGTAGTGTTTTTTTTTACATTTACACTGGTAACCAGGGTAAACATCGGGTTACTAAGCACGGCCCTGCGCTTAGTAACCCGATGTTTACCCTGGTTACCCGGGGACTTCGGCATCGTTGGTCGCTGGAGAGCTGTCTGTGTGACAGCTCTCCAGCGACCACACAACGATGAAACAGCGACGCTGCAGCGATCGGCATCGTTGTCTATATCGCTGCAGCGTCGCTTAATGTGACGGTACCTTAAGGGTATGTGCACACAATCAGGAATGGCTCAGTGTTTTGTCAGGATTTGACGCAGGTGATATCTGCACCAAATCTGCATCTGGACTGGCAGGTCACCTGCGTTTTTTATGCGTTTTTCCTCATGTGTTTTTGATCTGTTTTTTTTCATTGCATGCATTTTTTTTGTCACTTGAAATAAAGCTAATTGAAAGTTGGCTTCTGGGAAGGAACAATAAAAAGTGATTTCCTGTTAGCAGATATATTGGGGTATGTTCTAACGGTCCGTAAACGCTGCGGGTTGGACGCTGTCTTCATCCGCAACGTCCAACCTGCAGCATCCAGCTGTTACAGGATAGTGGATGGGATTTCAAGAAATCCCATGCCCATTATGCGTGCACAGATGCCCACGGCTCACCCGCAGAGACGGACATGAGGCGTGTCTTTCCAGAGCACAGCATGTCAATTTATGTAGCGGAGGCGCTCAGTCTCCGCTGCGTAAATTACCTATAGACTTTCATTAGATGCAGTAAAGCTGCATTATCTTCCTAGTCACATGCGTATTAAGTGCGGTAGTGCGACGCATGTGTACTAATTTAAATAATGGTGAATTTTGGGACACAGCCAGAAGTACATGACACAGGAAGTGGAAGAAAGCACCGAGAGAGGTCCCCTCCTTTTTTAATAAATAATAATAAAAAAAAAAAAAAAATAGCGCGGGGTCCCCCTATATGTGTTAACCAGCCAGAGTAAACCAGACTACTGTGACTGGAATTTCAGGCTAGCAAGGATCCAATATCCATGAATCTTACCATTCTGATAATAAATACAAGGCTGCAGCAGTTGCTTACCTTGGATGGTTAGCAAAAATAGTGGGATCCCCTCCAAAGAAAATAGATTGGGTTCCGCCTATTTTTTTTTTAATCCGTCAAGGAAAAAGCAGGCAGCTGTGTCCTGGTATTCTCAGGCTGGCAAGGCCCATGGATTTTGGCCCTCACCCGCCTAAAAAATAGCAGCCCGCAGCCGCCCCACAATTGGCACATCCATAGATGTGCCAATTGTGGCACTTTACCCAGCTCTTCCCACTTGCTCTGTAGCAGTGGAAGTGGGGTAATATTTGTGGGGTTGATGTCACCTATGTATTGTCAGGTGACATCAAGCCCACGGCTTAGTAATGGAGAAGTGTTTATAAGACACCTATCCATTACTAATTCTATAGTTGTATGGTAAATAAAGGCACAGCCAGAATAAAGTCCTTTAATTGAAATAATGACACAGACTCCTTTAATAGATCATAATTAAACCATACTTACTGCATCGCCTATTCCACCATCGCCCTTGTCTCCTGGAAGAGAATTAAAATAAAAAAGCAACAATATTGTTACCTGTCCGCCGAGAAGATACTCATACTGTCCCACAACGAGTCCAGCTCTGCTACATCTGGATGTCTTTGGCTGAACGGTGGCATTATGCCACCATTCAGCCTGACATCCAGAACACAGATGGTGAAGATGATGACCGGTGATAACCCGATCCCCGGCGGTCAAGTGCACTGTGATTCTCGTGATCAGCTGATCGTGAGAACTTGGCTAGTGATCAAAGATAACCTCGTCCCCGGTGGTCATGTGTACGGCAGGTCTCGTGATCAGCTCAGCTCATCGCGAGAACTGGAGTGTATTTGTACACCATTATTTAAGTTAGTACACATGCGTAGTAAGCTGCGTTCCCGCACTTAATACACATGTGATTAGGAAGATAATACTGTTTTACCAGATCTAATGAAAGTGAATGGGTAATTCCCGCAGCGGAGAATGAGCGTCTCCGCTACATAAATTGGCATGCTGCGGTCTGAAAACTGGAAAGACATGCCGCATGTCCGCCTCCGCAGGTAAGCCGGAGGCGTCTCAGTATGCATAGTGGCATGGGATTTCTTGAAATCCATCCACTATGCTGTAACATCTGGCCGCTGCGGGTTGGACGTTGCGGATGTACACAGCGTCCAACCCGCAGCATTTACAGACCGTGGGAAACATATCCTCTGAGTAATTTATTGCCCATTGTCCTTTTTAATATAACACCGAGGCATTGTGACGTTCCCGTGATTTCTACTTGACTGTGATCTCATCAGATTTTGTGCGCACAATTACCTTCCCCATTTCGGCGCCTCGCTACTGCGTGGCGGCACTGGTAGGCTAATTACTAAGTCAGGTGCAATTTGTTACTTGCTGTCAGTACAATACTGGGTGTGAAAACATGAGAGGACATCAGGACTTGCAATACTGACGTACGCTGCTGAAATATATTTCATACAAGGTAATGCACAGTGATTGTGTCAGTGGCATCGGAAGTGCACAATACCAAATATATTCCGTATATAGGAAAGCAAAAAATGTAAATCTGATCTGTGCGAGTGTTTAATTTATCCAATATTCCTCAATCTGTGATTTCTGAGCAGATCTGCGTCCAGGCTGTGGAGGACGCCGCTCTGTCCCCTCTTCCAGAACCAGCCAGTAGATGAAATGGCGCTGTATCCTATATAAACAGAACCGTATTTTTTACTTTGATCCCCTGTGGCGATACAGACCAGTTATAAGCCGGACATTAGCTCTTCATGTATACTTAGCAATGCATCTATGCTCAGTCGGGTTGTAACATTAAATTCTCCTATGCACTTAACTAGTAGCAAAGCCACAAAAGAGGACTGAAAATCCTGCATAAAATTCTAAAATACAGCTGAAAAAGGGGCAGCACCGCTTACCTGCCCAGGTCTCTGAACAAATGCACTACAGGATGCAGCCAGCCCATGTAGCAAAGATGTTGGCAACACTGGTGCAAAATACTAAAAAGACAGCCACTCACAGCCTACCAATTAATGGAGGATTTTCAGTCCTCTTTTGTGGCTTTGCTACTAGTTTAGTGATAGGACTCGCAAGCATGAGGACCCTTGACGTTGGGTTGCTAGCTTGCATATCTTGGCCCTAAATATCGACCAATACCTCACATATTTATATGTATTTTGTGCACTTTATGTTTTAGGGTGCAGCCAAGCCCAGCATGTTGAGTCTTGTATACAGGGGTGTTCACATGGGATGTATTAAGAGAGTGCTGGCCAGCCTGCCTAATTGAATAGTATGGGCGTGACTCAATAGGCTGTGTACCAGACACTATGTATTAGGCCTGTTTCACACGTCAGTGTCTCCGGTACGTGTAGTGACAGTTTTCTCACGTACCGGAGACACTGACACACGTAGACCCATTTAAATGAATGGGTCTATGCACATGTGCGTGTTTTCACACGGACCGTATGTCCGTGCTGAAAACACGTAGACATGTCCATTTTTTACCGGCATCACGGACCACAATACGGACAGCACACGTGCACACTAGTGTTGAGCATTCCGATACCGCAAGTATCGGGTATCGGCCGATACTAGCGGTATCGGAATTCCGATACCGGGATTCCGATACTTGGCGCGTATCGGATACCGGAATCGGAAGTTCCATGATTCAAAATTCAGAAATTCAGCCAATGAGAAAGATTCCAAGTGTGGGCACATCCTGTTTAGCATGGAGGGCATGAAAGTACTGGCAAGGCTGTGATTGGCTGCTGAAATGATGTCATGATGCAGTTTAAAAGTCGCTGGCGCCATTTTGCGATCACTCTGCTGTGAATTCAGTTAGTGACAGGACGCTGTTTGCTGACTGAGGGACAGTTTAGAGATAGCGATTTGCTTCTTTGTGCTTTCCAAAGGCTAATTTAGCAACCGCTGTGTTCACCTACTATTCACCTTGCTTTTGCCTTGTAGCGCTGTTTTCACAGCGATCTGCAAGGTCTCTCTGTGTGTGTGTGTGTGAGTGCAGCCCACTCTCTAGTCTGAGTGCAGCCACATAGGCCATCCATAGCTGGTTGTATTCAGTTCAGGGAGGGTGGTTCATTGCCTCATACTGTCCTTTTTTTTTTTTTTTTTTGAAGTAGTGCAGGCTGCTGCACATTTTTTCAAATAATTCCTATTAGTGTCTTTCCACCCGTCTCCATCTAATTTGTGGAAAAACACTACATAGGATAAAGTAGAGGAGGGTTTTTGGGCCTTGCAGCGCCGTTTACGGCTGTCTGCACGGTCTCCGTGTGACTGCAGCTCGCCCTGTAGTCTGTGAGCAGCCGTAGCTTGGTTGTCTCCAGCTCAGGGTTGTTCACTGCGTCATACCGCCAAATCAATTTTAATTTTTTTTCAAGTACTGTAGTCTGCTGTTAATTAATTTAAAAAAATCCTATTAGTGTCTTTCCACCCGTCTCCAGCTAATTTGTGGAAAAACACTACATAGGATAAAGTAGAGGAGGGTTTTTGGGCCTTGCAGCGCCGTTTACGGCTGTCTGCACGGTCTCCGTGTGACTGCAGCTCGCCCTGTAGTCTGTGAGCAGCTATAGCCTGGTTGTCTCCAGCTCAGGGTTGTTCACTGCGTCATACCGCCAAATCAATTTTAATTTTTTTTCAAGTACTGTAGTCTGCTGCTAATTAATTTAAAAAAATCCTATTAGTGTCTTTCCACCCGTCTCCAGCTAATTTGTGGAAAAACACTACATAGGATAAAGTAGAGGAGGGTTTTTGGGCCTTGCAGCGCCGTTTACGGCTGTCTGCACGGTCTCCGTGTGACTGCAGCTCGCCCTGTAGTCTGTGAGCAGCCGTAGCTTGGTTGTCTCCAGCTCAGGGTTGTTAACTGCGTCATACCGCCAAATCAATTTTAATTTTTTTTCAAGTACTGTAGTCTGCTGCTAATTAATTTAAAAAAATCCTATTAGTGTCTTTCCACCCGTCTCCAGCTAATTTGTGGAAAAACACTACATAGGATAAAGTAGAGGAGGGTTTTTGGGCCTTACAGCGCCGTTAACGTCTGTCTGCACGGTCTCCGTGTGACTGCAGCTCTATCCGTTGTCAGTTCAGCCCCCAAAAAAGAAATAAATAATAAAGTTCACCAAACACACCAGTTACACCACTTTACATTTGTGTAGGCCACATTAACTCATATTAAAGTCTAGTCCACACTTTAGCTAATTAGTGTTTCTTATACCTGTTAGGAGGAGTTTTTCAGGAATAAGCACACAAAGCCGTTAGTACTTTTCTGCTTTTCTTTATCAGTCAACCACGATGAAGAAGGCAGTGAGTAAGGCACGTGGGCGTGGGCGCGGAGCAGGGAGGGGACGTGGGGATTCTGTGCCCGCTGCGGGCACCGGTGACTCATCAGCACCCACTTTCACGAGGGAACAGTCGTTCATGCGCAGCTTTGTCGCCGAGCGCCGTACACCGCTGCTGCGTGAAGACCAAATTGAAGCCGTTGTGGGATGGATGGCAGCTAATGCATCAACTTCCATTAGTGCCACATCCTCTCAGACACAGAGCACTGGAGAGCAGCCATCTGTCTCTTCACCACCTGCCAAATTGCCCAGGCAGACAGAGAGCCCAGGACAGGAGCCGTCTCTACTTCTGTTCTCTGAATCTCTTGGCTTGGAAACAGGGGGCCAGCCAAGCAGCATTGGAGAAATGGAAGAAGAGGCAGGGTGCAGTGATGCCCAACAGCTTTTTCTGTCTTCCTCTGAAGAGGCGGGTGGGCCAGTGGCTCCGTTCACCACATCGCAGGCCGCATCAGCTGATGATGACACTCAGGTGCCACTTACTGGTGCGTGCTCTGCTGCTGAGACTACCCGGGAGGAGCAGTTGGGGGCAGAGGGTAGTGTGGATGACGAGGTCCTTGACCCATCTTGGCGTCAGGGACAGGAAGGTGGTGGGAGCAGCTCTGAGGAAGAGATTCCCCGTACGGTCCAAAGAGGGAGAGGGAGGGGGAAGACTGCGGATCCTGCAGCCTCCGCTTTGGCACCCGTAAGGAGCATGTCTCTTCCAAAAGTCAAAAGGGGGGCTCCCAAGACTTGCAGTGCCTGGTCCTTTTTTGACACAGTTGCAGATGACATTTGCTATGTCAGATGCAAGGTGTGTCATCAAAAAATCAAAAGAGGTCAAAAAGTCGCCAACCTCAATACCTCCAACATGTGGAAACATGTGCGCAACAGGCACCCGGCGGAGTTAGACAAACACACTGAAGAGCTAGGCCAACCAACAGCGGCAGCTACCACCTCTTCAGCTCGTGTTGCCTCTTCCTCTAGCTCACACGCAGCTGGTTCGGCTTCCTCCCAGGATCGCCGTGGAAGAACCTCTGGCCCTGTTGTCCAGAGACCCGCTGTAATTCCACCCGCAGCACCACTTTCCCAGTCAACCACACACTCCCAGCCCAGTCTACAGCCATCGGTAGTACAGGCATGGGAGAAAAGGCGGCCTTTCTCGTCAAACCACCCACGAGCACAGGCTCTGACTGCAGGCATTGCCAAACTTCTGTCACTGGAAATGCTGTCATTCAGGCTGGTGGAGACTGACAGCTTCCGTGACTTGATGTCATTGGCAGTCCCACAGTACAGTGTGCCCAGCCGCTTTTACTTCAGCAGGCAAGCCGTCCCTGCCCTGCACAAGCATGTGGAGGGACACATAAAACACGCGCTACTGAACGCCGTCAGTAGCAAGGTCCACCTCACCACCGATGCGTGGACCAGTCAACATGGACAGGGGCGATACCTTTCCCTCACTGCCCATTGGGTTAATGTAGTTGAGCCGGGTACAGACCGTGCGAGTGGCGCAGGACGTGTCCTGCCCACTCCAAGGATTGCAGGAATCCATTCTGTACGCATTGACTCCTCCTCTTACACCAGTTCCTCAGAATCATCGCTGCAGGAGCCGTCACAGTCCACCTCCACATGGACCCGTGATGAACGTGTACCTGTTACGACCGACATGAGCACAGCCGTGGCCAAACGTCAACAGGCCGTCTTGAAATTAATTTTTTTGGGGAATCGTAGCCACACAGCGCAGGAGCTCTGGAATGCCATCAAGCAGGAGAGCGATGTGTGGTTTGAGCCAGCGAATCTCCAGCCAGGCATGGTAGTGTGTGATAATGGCCGAAATCTGGTGGCAGCCCTGGGCCTCGGCAACCTCACTCACATCCCATGTCTGGCACATGTGCTCAATTTGGTCGTGCAGAGTTTTTTGAGGGACTATCCGGATCTTGATGCACTGCTGCACAAGGTCCGCCTAGAGTGTGCTCACTTGCGGCGTTCCAGCACGGCAAAAGCGCGCATTGCGGCTCTGCAGCGCCGACACCGCCTGCCGGAACATCGCATCATATGTGACCTACCTACCAGGTGGAATTCCACGTTACATATGTTGGAGCGGTTGTGTGAGCAGCAGCAAGCTGTAATGGAGTACCAGCTGTATCAGGCGCACAAAAGTCGCAGTCAGCGCCGTACAGACTTCACAACCACAGAGTGGGCCACTATGAAGGATGTCTGCCAGGTTTTGCGTCCCTTCGATTATTCCACGCGGATGGCGAGTGCAGATGATGCACTAGTCAGCATGACTGTCCCCCTTATCTGCCTGCTTGAAAAATCACTGCAAGCGCTAAGGGATGATGTTGTGGAAGAGGTGGAGGATGAGGATTCACCACTTCCATCATCTTCTGGACAGTCAGCGCCACGTGGTTCCTCACAAACGCGTAGGCAGGGGACAGTTTGTGAGGAGGATGAGGAGGAGTCAATGGAGGAGGAAGACATCCGTCCAGAGGAGGGAGTTACACAATTGTCCAGTACTCAGTGTGTACAGCGAGGGTGGGGTGATGACGAGCGGGCAGAGATCACGCCTCCAGCTGGGGACAGCGTTTCTTGGGCAGTTGGCAGTCTGCAGCACATGGTGGATTACATGCTGCAGTGCCTGAGAAACGACCGCCGCATCGACCACATTCTCAACATGTCTGATTACTGGGTGTTCACCCTCCTCGATCCTCGCTACCGGGACAACGTAGAAAGCCTCATCACACCGTTGAACCGGGAGCGAAAAATGCGGGAGTACCAAGACACACTGGTCAGTTCCATCATCTTCTCCATTCCAACTGAGAGAAGTGCTGCTAGTGCATTCCAAAGCAGCTCAGTGCGTCCAGGCAGTGGTGGAGGCTCTGCACAAAGAGGGAGCAGAAGCAGTGCCTCTGCCCAAGGCAAGACCAGTATGGCCCAACTGTGGCACAGTTTTGTGTGCCCCCCACAAAAGTCTACACCATCACAGACGGCTCCAGTCAGCAGGAGGCAACGGTTCCGTCAGATGGTGACAGACTACATGTCTTGCCCTCTTGCTGTACTCCCAGACGGCTCTTCCCCTTTCAAGTTTTGGGTCTCAAAGCTGGATACATGGCCAGAGCTAAGCCAGTATGCATTGGAGGTGCTGTCTTGCCCTGCGGCCAGTGTATTATCGGAACGTGTCTTTAGTGCTGCAGGTGGTGTACTAACTGACCGTCGCATGCGACTATCCTCCGATAACGTTGACCGGCTTACTTTCCTGAAAATGAACAAGGCCTGGATCTCGCAGGAATTTGCCACTCCTCCTCCTGATTAAATAATTAGGTCACTGTATACGTTATCCAGGTCTCCTGTTGTGTTCATCTTTCAACCACCTGAACTTACATTCCTGGGCTCCAACAACGCCAGTTGAGGCTCAGAAGTGCCATCTGCACAGTCAAAACATACGACCCAGTGTTATTGGGTTTCAGTAACGTCAGCTGATCCCCAGCTGTGTAGCCGGCAATGTGTCCTGCGACCGCCACGCTGACACAACTGAAATGTAAGGGAACCTGTCCCCCCCCCCCCCCAAGGCGTTTGTTACTGAAAGAGCCACCTTGTGCAGCAGTAATGCTGCACAAGGAAAAGGTAGCTATTTTCATTATGCTCCTTGCACACGCAGAACTTAACACTTATAAAATGTGTCCACTGATACCGTAAAACCGTCCCGGAGGTGGGACTTTCCTTCGTAATATGACGCAGCACAGCTGTCATTCCTACCCCCTCGGCGCCGTGCCCCGGCTCCTCATCGTTGTTTGATTCCGTCCCGGAGCCTGCGCTGTTATGTTATCCCTTGGCCAGGCACACTTAGCGCTGCCCATCTTCTGACATCATTTGGTGTCAGGCTGGCTGCGCCTGTGCGGCCGCGCTGTCCGAGAGCCCGCCTCGCAGTGTGGTCTAATGTAATCCCACCGCGGGCCTGGGATCAGTGGCCATGCGCAGTGCATATCCTCGCCTCTCGCTCCACTCCCTACGGCTTCTTCAGACTGTGCGGTGCCAGCTGATCCGTAATAGCATGCCACGGCCGTGGCAGCGCACAGTCTGAAAAAGCCGTAGGGAGGGGAGCGAGAGGCGAGGATATGCACTGCGCATGGCCACTGATCCCAGGCCCGCGGTGGGATTACATTAGACCACACTGCGAGGCGGGCTCTCGGACAGCGCGGCCGCACAAGCGCAGCCAGCCTGACACCAAATGATGTCAGAAGATGGGCAGCGCTAAGTGTGCCTGGCCAAGGGATAACCTAACAGCGCAGGCTCCGGGACGGAATCAAACAACGATGAGGAGCCGGGGCACGGCGCCGAGGGGGTAGGAATGACAGCTGTGCTGCGTCATATTACGAAGGAAAGTCCCACCTCCGGGACAGTTTCACGGTTTCAGGGGACACATTTTATAAGTGTTTAGTTCTGTGCTTGCAAGGAGCATAATTAAAAGAGCCACCTTTTCCTTTTGCATCTTTTGAGCTGCACAAGCTGGCTCTTTCAGCTACAAATGCCTTGGGGGGGGGGGTTAAAGGTTCCCTTTCTCCAATCAGGCTTCGGCCTACATTGTGTTCCTCTGCTTCTACTGCTGTCCCTGGGCTCCAACACCGCTAGTTGTTGCCTGGTAGTGCTGTACGCACAGTCAACAGTCGCTCCTCTGTTATTGGGGTTCAGTAACGTCAGCTGTTCCCCTGCTGTGTGTGTGGCAATCCCTCCAACCTCCTCCAACCTCATCCAAACTCCTCCTCCTCCACCTGTCCCTGGGCTCCAACACCGCTAGTTGCCGTCCAGAAGTGCTGTACGCACAGTCAACAGTCGCTCCTCTGTTATTGGGGTTCAGTAACGTCAGCTGTTCCCCTGCTGTGTGTGTGGCAATCCCTCCTACCTCCTCCAACCTCCTCCTACCTCCTCCTCCTCCACCTGTCCCTGGGCTCCAACACCGCCAGTTGCCGTCCAGAAGTGCTGTACGCACAGTCAACAGTCCCTCCTCTGTTATTGGGGTTCAGTAACGTCAGCTGTTCCCCTGCTGTGTGTGTGGCAATCCCTCCTACCTCCTCCAACCTCCTCCTACCTCCTCCTCCACCTGTCCCTGGGCTCCAACACCGCCAGTTGCCGTCCAGAAGTGCTGTACGCACAGTCAACAGTCCCTCCTCTGTTATTGGGGTTCAGTAACGTCAGCTGTTCCCCTGCTGTGTGTGTGGCAATCCCTCCTACCTCCTCCTACCTCCTCCTCCTCCACCTGTCCCTGGGCTCCAACACCGCCAGTTGCCGTCCAGAAGTGCTGTACGCACAGTCAACAGTCCCTCCTCTGTTATTGGGGTTCAGTAACGTCAGCTGTTCCCCTGCTGTGTGTGTGGCAATCCCTCCTACCTCCTCCTTCCTCCTCCACCTGTCCCTGGGCTCCAACACCGCCAGTTGCCGTCCAGAAGTGCTGTACGCACAGTCAACAGTCGCTCCTCTGTTATTGGGGTTCAGTAACGTCAGCTGTTCCCCTGCTGTGTGTGTGGCAATCCCTCCTACCTCCTCCAACCTCCTCCTACCTCCTCCTCCTCCACCTGTCCCTGGGCTCCAACACCGCCAGTTGCCGTCCAGAAGTGCTGTACGCACAGTCAACAGTCCCTCCTCTGTTATTGGGGTTCAGTAACGTCAGCTGTTCCCCTGCTGTGTGTGTGGCAATCCCTCCTACCTCCTCCAACCTCCTCCAACCTCCTCCTCCTCCACCTGTCCCTGGGCTCCAACACCGCTAGTTGCCGTCCAGAAGTGCTGTACGCACAGTCAACAGTCCCTCCTCTGTTATTGGGGTTCAGTAACGTCAGCTGTTCCCCTGCTGTGTGTGTGGCAATCCCTCCTACCTCCTCCTTCCTCCTCCACCTGTCCCTGGGCTCCAACACCGCCAGTTGCCGTCCAGAAGTGCTGTACGCACAGTCAACAGTCCCTCCTCTGTTATTGGGGTTCAGTAACGTCAGCTGTTCCCCTGCTGTGTGTGTGGCAATCCCTCCTACCTCCTCCTTCCTCCTCCACCTGTCCCTGGGCTCCAACACCGCCAGTTGCCGTCCAGAAGTGCTGTACGCACAGTCAACAGTCCCTCCTCTGTTATTGGGGTTCAGTAACGTCAGCTGTTCCCCTGCTGTGTGTGTGGCAATCCCTCCTACCTCCTCCAACCTCCTCCAACCTCCTCCTACTCCTCCACCTGTCCCTGGGCTCCAACACCGCTAGTTGCCGTCCAGAAGTGCTGTACGCACAGTCAACAGTCGCTCCTCTGTTATTGGGGTTCAGTAACGTCAGCTGTTCCCCTGCTGTGTGTGTGGCAATCCCTCCTACCTCCTCCAACCTCCTCCTACCTCCTCCTCCTCCACCTGTCCCTGGGCTCCAACACCGCCAGTTGCCGTCCAGAAGTGCTGTACGCACAGTCAACAGTCCCTCCTCTGTTATTGGGGTTCAGTAACGTCAGCTGTTCCCCTGCTGTGTGTGTGGCAATCCCTCCTACCTCCTCCTACCTCCTCCACCTGTCCCTGGGCTCCAACACCGCCAGTTGCCGTCCAGAAGTGCTGTACGCACAGTCAACAGTCCCTCCTCTGTTATTGGGGTTCAGTAACGTCAGCTGTTCCCCTGCTGTGTGTGTGGCAATCCCTCCTACCTCCTCCAACCTCCTCCAACCTCCTCCTCCTCCACCTGTCCCTGGGCTCCAACACCGCTAGTTGCCGTCCAGAAGTGCTGTACGCACAGAGCCAAACACCTCGCCAATGTGTTAGTGGGGTTCAGCACCGCCAGCTGTTCCCCTGCTGTGTATACGGCAACGTGTACTGCGACCGCCACGCAGACACAACAAGTTAAATGTAAGGGAACCTGACCCCCCCCCCCCCCAGGCGTTTGTTACTGAAGGAGCCACCTTGTGCAGCAGTAATAATGCAAAGGGAAAAAGTGCCTCTTTTCGTGATGCTCCTTGCACATGCTGAACCTAACACTTATGAAATGTGTCCCCACACAGCGTTAAACCGTCCGGTAGGTGGAACTTTCCTTTGTCGTGTGACGCAGCACAGCCATCATTTTTACCCCCTTGGCGCCGTGCGCCCACTCCTCAGCGTTGTTTGAATCTGTCCCGGAGCCTGCGCTGTTAGGTTAGCCCTTGGCCATGCACACATGTTGCGCTGCCCGTCTTCTGACCTCATTTGGTGTCAGGCTGGCTGCGCCTGTGCGGGTGCGCTGGTCGAGATCCCGCCTCGCAATGTCGTCTAATGTAATCCCACCGCGGGCCTGTGATCCGTGCCCGTGCGCAGTGCATATCCTCTCCTCTCACTCCCCTCCCTACGGCTTCTTCAGACTGTGCGATGTCAGCTGGTCCCTAATAGCATGCCACGGCCGTGACAACGCACAGTCTGAAAAAGCCGTAGGGAGGGGAGTGAGAGGACAGGATATGCACTGCGCACGGGCACGGATCACAGGCCCGCGGTGGGATTACATTAGACGACACTGCGAGGCGGGATCTCGGCCAGCGCACCCGCACAGGCGCAGCCAGCCTGACACCAAATGAGGTCAGAAGACGGGCAGCGCAACATGTGTGCATGGCCAAGGGCTAACCTAACAGCGCAGGCTCCGGGACAGATTCAAACAACGCTGAGGAGTGGGCGCACGGCACCAAGGGGGTAAAAATGATGGCTGTGCTGCGTCACACGACAAAGGAAAGTTCCACCTACCGGACGGTTTAACGCTGTGAGGAGACACATTTCATAAATGTTTGGTTCCGCATGTACAAGGACCATAATTAAAAGAGCTAAGTTTACCTTTTCCAGCATTAGTGCTGTACACAATGGCTCTTTCAGCTACAAACGCCTGGGGGGGGGGGTGTTAAAGGTTTCCTTTCAACTTGCTCGAGTGCAGGCTTCGGCCTACACTCCGCTCCCCCTGCTCCTCCTGCTGACCCTGGGCTCTAACACCGCCAGTTTTTGCCCAGATGTGCTAGCTGCACAGAGAAAAACACCAGCCAATGTGTCAGTGGGGTTCAGCACCGCCAGCTGTTCCCCTGCTGTGTAGCCGGCAACGTGTCCTGCGACCGCCACGCAGACACAAGAACTGAAATTGAAGGGAACCTGTCCCCCCTCCCCCAGGTGTTTCTATGTTTTACAGCTACCTTGAACAGCAGTAATGCTGCATGTGTTCAAGGTGGCTCAGAAACTTATTCTCCTTGCCCATGTTGAAGTGAACACGTCTAAAATGTGTCCTCTGTGACCATTAAAACGTCCCTCAGGTGTGATTTGACTTTGTATTGACACACGCAACAAGCTCCTTGGTAGCGCTGCCCGTCTTCTGGCATCATTGTTTGGCTGGCTGCGCCTCTGCGGCCGCCCTGACCCACACAACGCCCCTCGGTGTCTTATTTATTGGGACTGCGAGGGTGTGATTGATGGGCAGGATCAGTGCATCAGTTCGCCTGTCCCTCCTCTCCTTCCGCCTTCTTCAGACTGTGCGGCTTCATGGCCGTGGCATGCGATAAGGGATCAGATGACGCCGCACAGTCTGAAGCGGGTGTAAGGACCCGCGTGTGAGAGGCGAACATATGTGCTGCGCCAGGCCCTGAATCCCAGCCCCGCAGTGTTTTAACAATGTTAAGACACTGCGGGGCTGGGATTCATGGTCATCGCGAACCGCAACGGCCGACATTAAATGATGTCAGAAGATGGGCAGCGCTAACGGCGCTAGGCCAGGGGATAACACGACAGCGCAGACTCCTGTACAGCAAATAACAACGCTCAGGAGGCTGCACCCAGCACCAAGGTGGGATTCTTGACATCTGTGCTGCGTCTCATTACAAAGGGAACTCTCGCCTCCATTACACAGTTTGACTGTATAAAGGGCTAAATGTTATACGTGTTCCATTCAGCGTGTGCAAGGAGAAAAATTACAAGAGCAACCTTTGACTTGCGCAGCACTACTGCTGCATAAGCTGTGGCTCTTCTACTTTGTAACCCCTGAGGGGGGGTTAAAGGTGACTTTTGAAATCGGTTCAATTAGGCTTCGGCCTACACTCTGCTCCACCTGCAGAGCCCGGGCTCCAACAACGCTAGTTGCTGTCCGGAAGTGCTGGCTGCACAGAGCCAAACACCTCGCCAATGTGTCAGTGGGGTCCAGCACCGCCAGCTGTTCCCCTGCTGTGTAGCCGGCAACGTGTCCTGCAAAAGCCACGCAGACACAACACACCCAAAGCTGCCGCCTGTGCAGGCTTCGGCCTACACTCCCCTCCCCCTGCTCCTCCTCCTCCTGCTCCTCCTCCTGCTGTCCCTGGGCTCTAACACACCGCCAGTTTTTGCCCAGATGTGCTAGCTGCACAGAGAAAAACACCAGCCAATGTGTCAGTGGGGTCCAGCACCGCCAGCTGTTCCCCTGCTGTGCAGCCGGCAACGTGTCCTGCAAAAGCCACGCAGACACAAGAACTGAAATTGAAGGGAACCTGTCCCCCCTCCCCCAGGCGTTTTTACGTTATCCAGCCACCTTGTACAGCGGTAATGCTGCATGTGTGCAAGGTGGCTCATAAACGTATTCTCCTCGCACATGTGGAACTGAAAACACGTCTGAAATGTGTCCTCTGTGTGACCATTTAACCGTCCCGGGGGTGTGACTTTCCTTTGTAATGACACGCTGCAACCCCCTTGGTAGCGCTGCCCGTCTTCTGGCATCATTGTTTGGCTGGCTGCGCCTCTGCGGCCGCCCTGACCCACACAACGCCCCTCGGTGTCTTATTTATTGGGACTGCGAGGGTGTGATTGATGGGCAGGATCAGTGCATCAGTTCGCCTGTCCCTCCTCTCCTTCCGCCTTCTTCAGACTGTGCGGCTTCATGGCCGTGGCATGCGATAAGGGATCAGATGACGCCGCACAGTCTGAAGCGGGTGTAAGGACCCGCGTGTGAGAGGCGAACATATGTGCTGCGCCAGGCCCTGAATCCCAGCCCCGCAGTGTTTTAACAATGTTAAGACACTGCGGGGCTGGGATTCATGGTCATCGCGAACCGCAACGGCCGACATTAAATGATGTCAGAAGATGGGCAGCGCTAACGGCGCTAGGCCAGGGGATAACACGACAGCGCAGACTCCTGTACAGCAAATAACAACGCTCAGGAGGCTGCACCCAGCACCAAGGTGGGATTCTTGACATCTGTGCTGCGTCTCATTACAAAGGGAACTCTCGCCTCCATTACACAGTTTGACTGTATAAAGGGCTAAATGTTATACGTGTTCCATTCAGCGTGTGCAAGGAGAAAAATTACAAGAGCAACCTTTGACTTGCGCAGCACTACTGCTGCATAAGCTGTGGCTCTTCTACTTTGTAACCCCTGAGGGGGGGTTAAAGGTGACTTTTGAAATCGGTTCAATTAGGCTTCGGCCTACACTCTGCTCCACCTGCAGAGCCCGGGCTCCAACAACGCTAGTTGCTGTCCGGAAGTGCTGGCTGCACAGAGCCAAACACCTCGCCAATGTGTCAGTGGGGTCCAGCACCGCCAGCTGTTCCCCTGCTGTGTAGCCGGCAACGTGTCCTGCAAAAGCCACGCAGACACAACACACCCAAAGCTGCCGCCTGTGCAGGCTTCGGCCTACACTCCCCTCCCCCTGCTCCTCCTCCTCCTGCTCCTCCTCCTGCTGTCCCTGGGCTCTAACACACCGCCAGTTTTTGCCCAGATGTGCTAGCTGCACAGAGAAAAACACCAGCCAATGTGTCAGTGGGGTCCAGCACCGCCAGCTGTTCCCCTGCTGTGCAGCCGGCAACGTGTCCTGCAAAAGCCACGCAGACACAAGAACTGAAATTGAAGGGAACCTGTCCCCCCTCCCCCAGGCGTTTTTACGTTATCCAGCCACCTTGTACAGCGGTAATGCTGCATGTGTGCAAGGTGGCTCATAAACGTATTCTCCTCGCACATGTGGAACTGAAAACACGTCTGAAATGTGTCCTCTGTGTGACCATTTAACCGTCCCGGGGGTGTGACTTTCCTTTGTAATGACACGCTGCAACCCCCTTGGTAGCGCTGCCCGTCTTCTGGCATCATTGTTTGGCTGGCTGCGCCTCTGCGGCCGCCCTGACCCACACAACGCCCCTCGGTGTCTTATTTATTGGGACTGCGAGGGTGTGATTGATGGGCAGGATCAGTGCATCAGTTCGCCTGTCCCTCCTCTCCTTCCGCCTTCTTCAGACTGTGCGGCTTCATGGCCGTGGCATGCGATAAGGGATCAGATGACGCCGCACAGTCTGAAGCGGGTGTAAGGACCCGCGTGTGAGAGGCGAACATATGTGCTGCGCCAGGCCCTGAATCCCAGCCCCGCAGTGTTTTAACAATGTTAAGACACTGCGGGGCTGGGATTCATGGTCATCGCGAACCGCAACGGCCGACATTAAATGATGTCAGAAGATGGGCAGCGCTAACGGCGCTAGGCCAGGGGATAACACGACAGCGCAGACTCCTGTACAGCAAATAACAACGCTCAGGAGGCTGCACCCAGCACCAAGGTGGGATTCTTGACATCTGTGCTGCGTCTCATTACAAAGGGAACTCTCGCCTCCATTACACAGTTTGACTGTATAAAGGGCTAAATGTTATACGTGTTCCATTCAGCGTGTGCAAGGAGAAAAATTACAAGAGCAACCTTTGACTTGCGCAGCACTACTGCTGCATAAGCTGTGGCTCTTCTACTTTGTAACCCCTGAGGGGGGGTTAAAGGTGACTTTTGAAATCGGTTCAATTAGGCTTCGGCCTACACTCTGCTCCCCCTGCAGAGCCCGGGCTCCAACAACGCTAGTTGCTGTCCGGAAGTGCTGGCTGCACAGAGCCAAACACCTCGCCAATGTGTCAGTGGGGTCCAGCACCGCCAGCTGTTCCCCTGCTGTGTAGCCGGCAACGTGTCCTGCAAAAGCCACGCAGACACAACACACCCAAAGCTGCCGCCTGTGCAGGCTTCGGCCTACACTCCCCTCCCCCTGCTCCTCCTCCTCCTGCTCCTCCTCCTGCTGTCCCTGGGCTCTAACACACCGCCAGTTTTTGCCCAGATGTGCTAGCTGCACAGAGAAAAACACCAGCCAATGTGTCAGTGGGGTCCAGCACCGCCAGCTGTTCCCCTGCTGTGCAGCCGGCAACGTGTCCTGCAAAAGCCACGCAGACACAAGAACTGAAATTGAAGGGAACCTGTCCCCCCTCCCCCAGGCGTTTTTACGTTATCCAGCCACCTTGTACAGCGGTAATGCTGCATGTGTGCAAGGTGGCTCATAAACGTATTCTCCTCGCACATGTGGAACTGAAAACACGTCTGAAATGTGTCCTCTGTGTGACCATTTAACCGTCCCGGGGGTGTGACTTTCCTTTGTAATGACACGCTGCAACCCCCTTGGTAGCGCTGCCCGTCTTCTGGCATCATTGTTTGGCTGGCTGCGCCTCTGCGGCCGCCCTGACCCACACAACGCCCCTCGGTGTCTTATTTATTGGGACTGCGAGGGTGTGATTGATGGGCAGGATCAGTGCATCAGTTCGCCTGTCCCTCCTCTCCTTCCGCCTTCTTCAGACTGTGCGGCTTCATGGCCGTGGCATGCGATAAGGGATCAGATGACGCCGCACAGTCTGAAGCGGGTGTAAGGACCCGCGTGTGAGAGGCGAACATATGTGCTGCGCCAGGCCCTGAATCCCAGCCCCGCAGTGTTTTAACAATGTTAAGACACTGCGGGGCTGGGATTCATGGTCATCGCGAACCGCAACGGCCGACATTAAATGATGTCAGAAGATGGGCAGCGCTAACGGCGCTAGGCCAGGGGATAACACGACAGCGCAGACTCCTGTACAGCAAATAACAACGCTCAGGAGGCTGCACCCAGCACCAAGGTGGGATTCTTGACATCTGTGCTGCGTCTCATTACAAAGGGAACTCTCGCCTCCATTACACAGTTTGACTGTATAAAGGGCTAAATGTTATACGTGTTCCATTCAGCGTGTGCAAGGAGAAAAATTACAAGAGCAACCTTTGACTTGCGCAGCACTACTGCTGCATAAGCTGTGGCTCTTCTACTTTGTAACCCCTGAGGGGGGGTTAAAGGTGACTTTTGAAATCGGTTCAATTAGGCTTCGGCCTACACTCTGCTCCCCCTGCAGAGCCCGGGCTCCAACAACGCTAGTTGCTGTCCGGAAGTGCTGGCTGCACAGAGCCAAACACCTCGCCAATGTGTCAGTGGGGTCCAGCACCGCCAGCTGTTCCCCTGCTGTGTAGCCGGCAACGTGTCCTGCAAAAGCCACGCAGACACAACACACCCAAAGCTGCCGCCTGTGCAGGCTTCGGCCTACACTCCCCTCCCCCTGCTCCTCCTCCTCCTGCTCCTCCTCCTGCTGTCCCTGGGCTCTAACACACCGCCAGTTTTTGCCCAGATGTGCTAGCTGCACAGAGAAAAACACCAGCCAATGTGTCAGTGGGGTCCAGCACCGCCAGCTGTTCCCCTGCTGTGCAGCCGGCAACGTGTCCTGCAAAAGCCACGCAGACACAAGAACTGAAATTGAAGGGAACCTGTCCCCCCTCCCCCAGGCGTTTTTACGTTATCCAGCCACCTTGTACAGCGGTAATGCTGCATGTGTGCAAGGTGGCTCATAAACGTATTCTCCTCGCACATGTGGAACTGAAAACACGTCTGAAATGTGTCCTCTGTGTGACCATTTAACCGTCCCGGGGGTGTGACTTTCCTTTGTAATGACACGCTGCAACCCCCTTGGTAGCGCTGCCCGTCTTCTGGCATCATTGTTTGGCTGGCTGCGCCTCTGCGGCCGCCCTGACCCACACAACGCCCCTCGGTGTCTTATTTATTGGGACTGCGAGGGTGTGATTGATGGGCAGGATCAGTGCATCAGTTCGCCTGTCCCTCCTCTCCTTCCGCCTTCTTCAGACTGTGCGGCTTCATGGCCGTGGCATGCGATAAGGGATCAGATGACGCCGCACAGTCTGAAGCGGGTGTAAGGACCCGCGTGTGAGAGGCGAACATATGTGCTGCGCCAGGCCCTGAATCCCAGCCCCGCAGTGTTTTAACAATGTTAAGACACTGCGGGGCTGGGATTCATGGTCATCGCGAACCGCAACGGCCGACATTAAATGATGTCAGAAGATGGGCAGCGCTAACGGCGCTAGGCCAGGGGATAACACGACAGCGCAGACTCCTGTACAGCAAATAACAACGCTCAGGAGGCTGCACCCAGCACCAAGGTGGGATTCTTGACATCTGTGCTGCGTCTCATTACAAAGGGAACTCTCGCCTCCATTACACAGTTTGACTGTATAAAGGGCTAAATGTTATACGTGTTCCATTCAGCGTGTGCAAGGAGAAAAATTACAAGAGCAACCTTTGACTTGCGCAGCACTACTGCTGCATAAGCTGTGGCTCTTCTACTTTGTAACCCCTGAGGGGGGGTTAAAGGTGACTTTTGAAATCGGTTCAATTAGGCTTCGGCCTACACTCTGCTCCCCCTGCAGAGCCCGGGCTCCAACAACGCTAGTTGCTGTCCGGAAGTGCTGGCTGCACAGAGCCAAACACCTCGCCAATGTGTCAGTGGGGTCCAGCACCGCCAGCTGTTCCCCTGCTGTGTAGCCGGCAACGTGTCCTGCAAAAGCCACGCAGACACAACACACCCAAAGCTGCCGCCTGTGCAGGCTTCGGCCTACACTCCCCTCCCCCTGCTCCTCCTCCTCCTGCTCCTCCTCCTGCTGTCCCTGGGCTCTAACACACCGCCAGTTTTTGCCCAGATGTGCTAGCTGCACAGAGAAAAACACCAGCCAATGTGTCAGTGGGGTCCAGCACCGCCAGCTGTTCCCCTGCTGTGCAGCCGGCAACGTGTCCTGCAAAAGCCACGCAGACACAAGAACTGAAATTGAAGGGAACCTGTCCCCCCTCCCCCAGGCGTTTTTACGTTATCCAGCCACCTTGTACAGCGGTAATGCTGCATGTGTGCAAGGTGGCTCATAAACGTATTCTCCTCGCACATGTGGAACTGAAAACACGTCTGAAATGTGTCCTCTGTGTGACCATTTAACCGTCCCGGGGGTGTGACTTTCCTTTGTAATGACACGCTGCAACCCCCTTGGTAGCGCTGCCCGTCTTCTGGCATCATTGTTTGGCTGGCTGCGCCTCTGCGGCCGCCCTGACCCACACAACGCCCCTCGGTGTCTTATTTATTGGGACTGCGAGGGTGTGATTGATGGGCAGGATCAGTGCATCAGTTCGCCTGTCCCTCCTCTCCTTCCGCCTTCTTCAGACTGTGCGGCTTCATGGCCGTGGCATGCGATAAGGGATCAGATGACGCCGCACAGTCTGAAGCGGGTGTAAGGACCCGCGTGTGAGAGGCGAACATATGTGCTGCGCCAGGCCCTGAATCCCAGCCCCGCAGTGTTTTAACAATGTTAAGACACTGCGGGGCTGGGATTCATGGTCATCGCGAACCGCAACGGCCGACATTAAATGATGTCAGAAGATGGGCAGCGCTAACGGCGCTAGGCCAGGGGATAACACGACAGCGCAGACTCCTGTACAGCAAATAACAACGCTCAGGAGGCTGCACCCAGCACCAAGGTGGGATTCTTGACATCTGTGCTGCGTCTCATTACAAAGGGAACTCTCGCCTCCATTACACAGTTTGACTGTATAAAGGGCTAAATGTTATACGTGTTCCATTCAGCGTGTGCAAGGAGAAAAATTACAAGAGCAACCTTTGACTTGCGCAGCACTACTGCTGCATAAGCTGTGGCTCTTCTACTTTGTAACCCCTGAGGGGGGGTTAAAGGTTACCTTTGAAATTGGTTCAAGTAGGCTTCGGCCTACACTCTGCTCCCCCTGCAGAGCCCGGGCTACAACACCGCTCGTTGCTGTCCGGAAGTGCTGGCTGCACAGAGCCAAACACCTCGCCAATGTGTCAGTGGGGTCCAGCACCGCCAGCTGTTCCCCTGCTGTGTAGCCGGCAACGTGTCCTGCGACCGCCACGCAGACACAACACACCCAAAGCTGCCGCCAGTGCAGGCTTCGGCCTACACTCCCCTCCCCCTGCTCCTGCTCCTCCTCCTTCTCCTGCTGTCCCTGGGCTCTAACACACCGCCAGTTGGGGCCCAGATGTGCTAGCTGCACAGAGAAAAACACCAGCCAATGTGTCAGTGGGGTTCAGCACCGCCAGCTGTTCCCCTGCTGTGCAGCCGGCATCGTGTCCTGCAAAAGCCACGCAGACACTTGCTCTTGTACCTTCTGCTCCCCATCCTGGTTCCAGTACCGTCAGCTGGTTCCGGGCAGAGCCTTTGGCTTAGGTGCCTCCCTTTGGTATCCGAGTTCCACCAACGTCAGGTGGTCCTTGGTAGTGCTTTCAGGCACGGGTACCTCCTGCTTAGTAACCGGGTTCCAGTAACGTCAGCTGGTCCTCGGTAGTTCCATTGGCTCTTGGACCTTCGGCTACCCATCCGGGTTCCAGCACCGTCAGCTGGTTCTCGGCAGTGTCTTTTGCTCTTGTACCTTCTGCTCCCCATCCTGGTTCCAGTACCGTCAGCTGGTTCCGGGCAGAGCCTTTGGCTTAGGTGCCTCCCTCTGGGTATCTGAGTTCCACCAACGTCAGGTGGTCCTTGGTAGTGCTTTCAGCACGGGTACCTCCTGCTTAGTAACCGGGTTCCAGTAACGTCAGCTGGTCCTCGGTCGTTCCATTGGCTCTTGGACCTTCGGGTAGCCATCTGAGCTCCAGTTCCATCAGCTGGTTCTCGGCATTCTCTCAGCCTTCTTGTACCTTCTGCTGCATTTCCAAGTTCAAGAGACTAAACACGATGACCCGGAAGACCACCCCTAAGATGACGACGACACCAGAGACGACAACCACCGTGATGACGACGACCCTGGAGACGATGACCCTGAAGACCACCCCGATGACGACGACCCCGGAGACGACCCCGATGACGACGACCCCGGAGACGACGACCCTGGAGACGACGACGACCTGGAAGACCGAGAAGCAGAAGAACAAGAGGCTGCAGAACAAAGAGCAGAAGGACATTAAGCATAACACAAAATATCAGAGCAAAAAATATTATGTAAATTATAAGCAGAAGAAGACTAAGCAGTGTATGGGGGTGAGTCCGTTCCTCCTCGTGGTGCCCCTGGATAAAGCCTGATGCTGCAGGCCAAACTGAACGCGGACAAATGTAACTGTTTTGTGACAGGCAGAACGGAAGGTGTAATCTTCAAACTTTTATAGATAACAACTACGGGAATGCCTGTCACAAATAAGAATATGATGAAGAAGTAGAATATGATGAAGATAATAGTAAAATAAAAAGAATATGAACAATGTAACCCAAAAAATAATAGGTAGAAGATGAAGAAGAAGATGAAGAAGGTGAAGAAGTTGATGTCAAAGAAGCTGATGATGAGGATAATGAAGAAGAAAGCGTGGGAGAAGTAAAAAAGAAGGTGAAGGGCGTGGAAGTAGTGAAACATCAATATCTGACATAAAAAAAAAAAATAACATAGTCAAATTCTTTCTAACGCCGAACGTCATAAAAAAAAAAAAAAAATCCTGCTATTCTATTAGATTGGGCTAAACCTCTGTGCCTTTAATGTCTCCGCCACGTCCCCCAATACATCCTACATTATTCTTAGTTGTTTTCCTTCATGTAGAATGAACCTACAAGTGTATAAAGGGTTTATTTTAATTCCGATATTTTCGTCCCATTGACTTGCATTGGGATCGGGTATCGGTATCGGATTGGATTCCGATACTGTGACGGTATCGGCCGATACTTTCCGATTCCGATACTTTCCGATATCGGAAAGTATCGCTCAACACTAGTGCACACGGAGAACAGTGTGCACTCTCCTCCGTGTGCACGTACCGCCCGCAGGAGAGACAGCGCTACAGTAAGCGCTGTCCCCCCCGCTGTGGTGCTGAAGGCGGAATTCATCTCTTCTCCCCGCAGGAGAGAAGAGATGAAAGATCAAGTTGTTTTTTTTTTTTGTGAAAAATAAATTTTGCATGTGCCCCCCGCCTCCCCCCTCAGTGCGCCGCCTGGCCCCTTGCCGCAGAAATACTCACCTAGCTCCCGCGATGTCTCCTCTGTCCTCTCCGCGCTGGCAGCTTCTCCTGTGTGAGCGGTCACGTGGGCCCGCTCATTACAGTCAGGGAATATTCACTGACACCACAGCGGGGGGGACAGCGCTTAGTGTAGCGCTGTCTCTCCTGCACGGTCCGTGTGGTCCTCAGGCGGCACACGGATGCCGCACGTGTGCCACACTGATGTGCCACTTGAGCACACGGACATACGGACACGGATATCTCCGGTACCGGTTTCTCCGGTACCGGAAATAACAGGACGTGTGAAAGAGGCCTTACCTGCATGAGAACAGAGCCCCATACAGGCCTTTATTGTGCAAGCATATACTAAGCAGTCACCCCCTCCATTAATTGGTAGGTTGTGAGTGGCTGTCTATTTAGTATTTTGCACCTGTGTTGCCAACTTTTTTGCTACATGGGCTGGCTGCATCCTGTAGTGCATTTGTTCAGAGACCTTGGCAGGTAATCGGTGCTGCCCCTTCTCCTATGCATTTCTAGAGGTAAATCTGTGACATAAAACTTCTTCATTTACCAAATGTAATGAGCTAAATTCTGAATACTGCACCAATGGCCCAATTTCAGAGCCCCTCCTGTAGTCCCGCAAGCTCCAGATCTAGGCATAGAGCTTTCTTCTCCAATTTGTGTAGGCGCTGTGCTAAGCCATCCCCCTATTCTGTCTCAATGGGTAGAATGTACTGGCTTACAAATGAAGCTTAGCCCAAAAAAACAATATTTCAGCTTTTTCTGTCTTTACATCAGCCATAGGGAAATAAATGGTCTGATCAACTGGAAATTATATGTGCCCAAAAGGATGACCTGAGGTAAAAAGTATGAGTCACTGTGGCACTGAAAAAATGCAAGAAAGGTTGATGGTCTCTTCAGTCTCACTGGCCTTTGTCAAGGTTTATCTGAATGGTGCCGATGTCGACGTCTATGTGGGGTGGTCAGTGTATGGGACTCAACTTTCTTGCATTTTTTCAGTGCCAAAGTTAATTTAAAAAAACCAAAACAAAAATCCAAGTCTGATGCTGATGTGATGATGTCACATGGACCCATGATGAGCTCCCTACAGTGGTGTCTCATGTGATGATGTCATATGGACACACGATGAGCTACCTCTAGTGGTGTCTGATGTGGTGATATCACATGGACCCATGATGAGCTCTCTCTAGTGGTGTGTGATGTGATGATATCTCATGGACCCATGATGAGCTCCCTCTAGTGGTGTTTGATGTGATGTCACATGGACAAATGAGCCTCCTCTAGTAGTGGTGTCTGATGTGATGTGATGTCACGTGGACAAATGATTAGCTCCCTCTAGTGGTGTCTGATGTGATGTCACATAGACCCATTATGAGCTCCCTCTAGTGGTATCATGTGATGATGTCACATGGACACATGATGAGCTCCCAGTAGTGATGTCTGATGTGATGTCACATGGATACATGGTGAGCTACCTCTAGTGGTGTCTGATGTGAATTTGTCACATGGACAATTGATAAGCTCCCTCTAGTGGTGTCTGATGTGGTGATATATCATGGACCCATGATGAGCTCCCTCTAGTGGTATCATGTGATGATGTCACATGGACACATGATGAGCTCCCAGTAGTGATGTCTGATGTGATGTCACATGGATACATGGTGAGCTCCCTCTAGTGGTGTCTGATGTGATGATATCTCATGGACCCATGATGAGCTCCTTCTAATGGTGCCTGATGTGATGTCACATGGACCCATGATGATCTCCCTGTAGTGGTGTCTGATGTGATGTCACATGGATACATGGTGAGCTATCTCTAGTGGTGTCTGATGTGATGTCACATGGATCCATGATGAGCTCCCTCTATTGGTTTCTGATGTGGTGATATCACATGGACAAATTATGAGCTTCCTCTAGTGGTGTCTGATGTGATGTCACATGATCCCATGATGATCTCCCTGTAGTGGTGTCTGATGTGACGATGATGGACACATGATGAGCTCCCTGTAGTGGTGTCTGGACACATGATGAGCTCCCTGTAGTGATGTCTGATGTGATGTCACATGGATCCATGATGAGCTCCCTCTAGTGGTGTCTGATGTGATGTCACATGGATACATGGTGAGCTACCTCTAGTGGTGTCTGATGTGATGTCACATGAACCCATGATGAGCTCCCTCTAGTGGTGTCTGATGTGATGTTGTCACATGGACAAATGATGAGCTCCCTCTAGTGGGGTATGATGTGATGTCACATGGACAAATGATGAGCTCCCTCTAGTGGTGTCTGATGTGATGTCACATGGACCCATGATGAGCTCACTCTAGTGGTTTCTGATATGGTGATATCATATGGGCAAATGATGAGCTCCCTCTAGTGGTGTCTGATGTGATGTCACATGGATCCATGATGAGCTTTCTCTAGTGGTTTCTGATGTGGTGATATCACATGGACAAATTATGAGCTTCCTCTAGTGGTGTCTGATGTGATGTCACATGAACCCATGATGATCTCCCTGTAGTGGTGTCTGATGTTATGATGATGGACACATGATGAGCTCCCTGTAGTGGTGTCTGGACACATGATGAGCTCCCTGCAGTGGTGTCTGATGTGATGTCACATGGATCCATGATGTGCTCCCTCTAGTGGTGTCTAATGTGATGTCACATGAACCCATGATGAGCTCCCTCTAGTGGTGTCTGATGTGATGGTGTCTGATGTGATGTTGTCACATGGACAAATGATGAGCTCCCTCTAGTGGGGTATGATGTGATGTCACATGGACCCATGATGCGCTCCCTCTAGTGGTTTCTGATGTGGTGATATCACATGGACAAATTATGAGCTTCCTCTAGTGGTGTCTGATGAGATGTTGTCACATGGACAAATGATTAGCTCCCTCTAGTGGTGTCTGATGTGATGTCACATGGACCCATGATGAGCTCCCCCTGGTGGTATCTCGTGTTCATGTGACAAGGACACATGATGAGCTCCCTATAGTGTTGTCTGATGTGAAGTCACATAGACAAATGATGAGCTCCCTCTAGTGGTATCTCGTGATCATGTCACATGAACCTATGGTGATCTCCCTGTAGTGGTGTCTGATGTGATGATGTCACATGGACACATGATGAGCTCCCTCTAGTGGTATCTCGTGATCATGTCACATGGACACATGATGAGCTCCCTGTAGTGGTGTCTGATGTGATGTCATATGGATCCATGAGGAGCTCCCTTTAGTGGTGTTTGATGTGATGTTGTCACATAGGCAAATGATGAGCTCCCTCTAGTGGTGTTTGATGTGATGATGTCACATGGGCCCATGATGAGCTCCCTCTAGGGGTGGCTGCAAACTACTAGAGTTTCAGTCTTTCCTCTGTCTTTGCAGGAGATTTGGAGCCCTGTATAGGGTGTAAATCTGATGTTGGAAGTAGTTAATAAAATTGCCAGGAGGGCGGATTGTGACATCAGAACATGTCGCAGCGAACACAAGCTGTAATTAGGCTCGAAAGCCGTTATAAATTACAGTGGGCGCCGAGTCTTATACCACCGTTTATATGGCGCAGTCTTCCTCAGCTGTCAGACATTGTGCTAAAGGTTTTGTTAATAAACTTTTTGTATCGAACTGTGCTCTCATAATTCCATACATAATTACATCTCAAGCAGTGTCGGCATGGTAACGGTGCCCCCCCCTTTCTTTAATATCGCAATGCAATTTTCCTTGGGGAAATTAAGTGAGTCCGTTCACACGTTTAGTTTTGTACATTAAAACTCGGGATTGAATGCAATTTGCTCTTAATTTGAAGCATGGATGAAAAAAAAATAAAAATGTACCTGAATGTATACACTTACTATTTTAATAATGGGTTAATTAAAGAAGCTGTTAAGTTATTTAGTCATTTGCACTTTTTTATTGTTGCAGGGAAAGATCTGTTCACTGCCAAGAATGACTGCAGAATTAGTGCCGTACGGTTTCACCCATGTGACCCGAATCTGTTCCTATGTGGAGGATTTTCTCCTGTGATAATGGCCTATGACGTACGGGTGGATAAGGTAAGTTATTGGTTCATTAATTGCTGCCCTGTTTCTGGCATTGGGTCCACTTTATAGGGTGCTGCAAGTCTAGAAACAGTACAGTATTTGTGCCGCCTGTCCAAGTATCGGCATTGTTAAGTTATATGTGGGAAAAATAAAGTCTGTGCACCCTTCTAGTATCTGTATTATTTACACATCATAAAACTTGGTTCAACCGTTTTTTGTTGTGGTTTTTTTTAGTTCCCCTTTAAATATAAAAGCAGAGACATTTTCTTCCGCTTTGTTAGAACTTCTTTCAATATCAATCTATGCAAGAAAAAAAGAAGCGCAAGGAAATAAAAGGGTCGACAAAGGCGCGCTCCTCTGTGCAATATATGCAAATTGGTAAATTGTAACTTCAGAGGCGTCGTCATAGTAACTACTTTGCTAATGATTACATTTTTATTTATTTATTCTCTTTTTTTTTTCAGTTTTCCATTATTTGTTCTTTGTATCTTCATGATTCAGGGACGGCTGCGAGTTGTATTCAAAATCCGATGTGGCAGGAGAAATAATGTTTCATTGTGGGGATCTGGTGAGCTGAGGTTGTGACATGTTCCGGTAGTTACGTAGGGCTAGCGTATAGTTCCTCAACGACCGATGCGGAAGTAAAGGCGACAAGCACTGGCTCAGATGTCACTTTTGAGGTCTGATATTAAAATAGGCGTTTGGGTTACGGACTCAAATTCTTTTAGCGGTCTCGTCTGAGGTCTGAAATTAATGTAGGGGTCTGGTGCAGGGTCTAAGATATACCATAGATGGCCTTAATATACAATAGACAACCTTTTCCATGTACCCAAATGTCATAAGTTTGTAGTTGAGAAGCCATCATCCATGAGCCAGAAGAGGGAGGACTTACCTGTACAGTGTACGATTTTTTTTGTCTCTTTTGCTACAATATTTCTAAGGTTTTTCAGTTTGCCTCTGTATTCTCCCATACCCGATCATAGACACCGTTAACTCTTTTAACAGCTTTAAAGTTTCACATTAGTGATTCCTCGCCAAATGCCCCTCCACCGCTCATCCCTCCATAATTGTCCGCGCCATGGATCCTCCACGAGCCGAATGCCAGTTGTGTGGTGAATGATCACAAGCATTTCATGATCAAAGGCGAGGAATATTTGGCCACAGTCCTGAGCTGAATTATACTGGGCAGGAATAATCCTGATTAATTACCGTGGACGCGCCACTAATTACCATCATGTTGGCTTGACAAACCCAGATAAAGTTCTGGCCGAGGTCTCGCTTGTTCTGGTGATGGTATGTTCATTTTTTTTGCTAATCTGAAAATAAACACCTTTTTATATAAGTCGTGTTAAACTGGGGAACACTTGGCCCCTCCAGACTGAGGGCTGTGGCAGGAGGGGTCCGAGTCCATCTGGGGTCTAATCTATTCCTATTTGTAGATACCCAATCATGCTCAAGGGTTGAATCATAAAAGATGTGCGTTAGTAGCCAAGCCACATTGTATAGAGACGCTAGAGAAGGGAACGTGTGGAGCAAAGGTTACATAGGGGCGTGATGACCCATATCGTCGGCTGACTCCATGTTGTCCCCACCATTCTTGGACTAAAGGGTTGAATGCTTTTTCCAACTCATCCATCTTATCATGCTGAAGGGGAGGATCTTGCAGAGAATGGCACCGACATAAGATGGGACTCCATCTACATGATTACCATAAAGTGGATATTTTTGGCCACATCTGGCTATCCCGCATCCTTTATGATTAAGACATTACAGTGGATTCCTCATAGACTTTGACGTTCTATTAATACCATGTACAAGCAAGATCCAAGCGGCGGTGGTCTGTCCCCCCACAAATCGCTAGAAGTGACTGGATTTAGGAACGTGCCCTGACGAGTCGTCCTATTTTTGCCCTGCTGAGTGGCTGCATTAGCCATAATGTCCAACCACGTAGCTTCCAAAAAAACCCAAGTGGAAGAGAGCCCCTACTTATCTTCATTGTATAGATGATGACCCTCTGATCAGAGGGGATTTGACCACCCATACTTTGACATTAGTGGATAACCCATAGACCAGCCATTGGCCTCCAATTATCACACAAAGACAACCCCTTTAATAGATCCAGTAGGGGCTCCTGTTATGGATACCGAGCGAATGTCGTCTGTTTAATTCCACTTCTTATATGGTGATAATAGAAGATATTGCCACCACCAGGCTCTGGTCTCACATAATCCCTTCAATACAAAAATTTGCACAGTTGCCTGTGACATGGATGAGGCTGCACCCAGCGCAGTCTGCAGCCTCTCCTGAGCTTTTTCTGGCATCCCTTAATCTCTAGCGTTTTGCCCAAAATTTGGAACCCTCCAGGTCAGGGACAGGATAGAGGTAGAATATGAGGAGATACTGTAGATGGGCGTTATATTGGAGCTGGATGGGAATGATTTAGTGTTAGCTTTAGATAAGTGGTGGGACCCACATCCATCACACACCTGTGCCATAAATATGTGAGATTGGAATACCCCTTTAAGAGACCTACCATATGCATTAACTAAAGTCTCCTTCAGTTACTGCAGCAAATGTAGATTTTTCAATACTCAACCAGTGTGGAGACTGCAGTGAAACGAGTTAGGTTTTATGTTTGTCCCCAGGACAACCCTCCCTGTTCTGTCTTGTAAAATGTATTTATTTAATAACATAAGATGTAGTATTGCATGCTATGTGAGGAGGGGGTTAATAGGACATAATTATGAGATTGATAAGGGTCCACCACCCCCTTTCACCCCGGTGATTAACTGTGTAAGGGGTCCGCAGTGGTCATGTGATTGCTGCGGCCTCGTCTGTTTATATTGGGCCGTGTAGTACCTGCACGCCATCTTACTAATAATCATGGTGCAGTGTTGTCGCTTGGTCTAATAGAATCAGCTCATTTCTGAGGATGCCCAGAATTGTCCCCCACAACTTGCAATGTACAGGGATGAAATTTATGGGGAATCTGCAGCTAATGTGAGCACAGACTTTGCAGCCGATCTCGAGATTTCATCTGTCTCTACACGCCAGGGGCATCACTGTAGGGAAGCTGATGACACATAAGCCCCAGGTGTCAGGGTCACCAAAAAGCCACTCTACCGGGCCAGTGGAGCAGCCGGGCCCTGTGCCCTTCACCACGCCTGTGCCAGAGCCGCCTATGTATGATTCCTATAGGAACACTGATGTATTTATCACCCATTCATAATACAATGCAGAAATAATCCTCAGCAAAAAACCCAAATCCCGGTTTACTAAGGCGAGAACCGAATCCTTAGTTTCCATAGTAACCATTTGTGCACATTAGGGCCGAGTGTTACCGACTACTCCACCGCCGGGGTGAGAATGCCTGCAGTAATTGTTTGTGCTCAAGAGCCCACAGTAAACCCCTCGGAGCGGCCATTTTTGACCTTATTATCTCCTGCACTCCCTTCTCTCACCGTAATTACGTTTGCCATTAAAATCTACCAACAAGGTAACGGGAGTTAATGCTCCACTCATCACTTCTACAAGACGTCTGCGAAGTGTCCTGAGAGCATCGGGAGCTTGGCGACTATTTACTTGGCAGTCTTTGTATTTTTCTTCATGGAGTATACACACACAGGAAATACTAATATTCCAATAATACAGCAATAATGGCCGCCCGACTATCAGACGTCGTGCAGGTCTGGGCCTTACTGCCACCATTTTTGGATCCATGAATAGATCACTTCCTCATTGACACTGTGGCTCAATTCTTCACCATTTTTCATGTCTCTGAGTGGGACCTAAATGTATTGGCGATCCAGAGGATACGTGACCACCTGCGAATCAGTGGGGGCCGGACAGCTGGTCTCAGAATGGCCCCTCGGAGTGTGCCACCGCGCCACTCATTCTTTATGTCAGTGTCTAACATAACAACCGAGGACATTGAGAAGCTGGAGACCTCTCGCCTCCCGCTTCTGCCTGGGGCCGGTCTCCATGCTTCCTGCAGCTGAAGCCGTGTTCATACGCAGTCTGCAATGGCCCCAAGATTTTTAAGATAATGCCCAATTATAACCATAAAATCATGTGCCCATTGTCCACGTCGGAACAGTAGCCCAACCATAGCACACCGTTACGAGCCATTTGGCAGGATCTCTTTGACATGTTCAGGATAGAGATTACCGGACTACTGGGAAAAAGAAAAGTTTTAAAACAAAAAAACTCTTCTTTCCTCCAGAGGTAACGCTCCGAGAGTGCCCTTAGTCTGTGCGTACAAGTGTCCAGCTGGTGACTGCTGCCCCTCAGTGGGGTTCAGCGAACACCTGCCCTATTATCAGTAGCGATGCCATGAAATTACCACCCATGGTCGCTGTGGCCAGCTGCTCGCAACCAAAGCCTGATGGACCAGTGGAGCATCTGAGCGAGATTGCTGGGGGGAGAAGAGGGCAGCGAGTTTATCTTTTTGTTTTTTTGTTACAAACATTGGACAGCAACAATCAATGTTTCCATTCACTGGTAGCATGCAAAGATTGCAAAAATAGTGAAAAATTTCAACACAGAGAAATTGTCTGCTGTCGATTTTCTGATACAGACAGCTCAAAAGATGCAGGAAATTTATTAAGAGGAAGATGTCAATTAAATGTTGCTTATTTAATGCAAGTGGCCTGTAAAATATCCCCCACTGGATGGACCCAATATCATACCCCGTCTGTCGCTCATTTCTATGGTAAAGCCTGGCACATGATATGTATACATAGTAACATTGTGTATGGAAGAGGCCATGAAAGATTCAAGATCTGGGAGATTTCTGATCAAACTACTGAGACATTTCACCTTCAAGGGAATGTTGCACTTTCATTCCTGCAGCCCGGAGCTACGCAGCGAAACCACTGACCTCCAATTACTGCAAATCAATACGTGTCCGTTTAATTATTTCCTGTCACATGGGGACGTGCAAAGTAAATGCCTTGTATCTGATTATAGAAGTACAGTCTGGTGCTGTCCTGATTATAAACCTACATTTAAAAGGCTGCACAATGTAAGAGAATGGTCAGTCATAATATACTGAACAGCAATTAGAAAAACATAGCGGCTTTCTTCTAGAAACAGTGCCAGGTCTGTGCATAGGTTGTTTACTATTGCAGCTCAGCGCCATTGAAGTGAATGAGACTTACAATACCAAACCCAATCTTTGTACAGGTGAGAGCAGTTCCTGAAAGAAAGCTGCTGTTTTCCTAGTACTGTACTACCTCTTTTAAAGTAGTCACTCAGCTCCTGCATTGCATTGAAATATTATTGCCAAGGGGATTCACATATGCCTACTCTGCAGCAGATCCCCCATCCTTTTCCTTCCACTCTGCGGCAGATCCCCCATCCTTTACCTGCCACGCTGCGGCAGATCCCCCATCCTTTTCCTTCCACTCTGCGGCAGATCCCCCATCCTTTCCCTGCCATGCTGCGGCAGATCCCCCATCCTTTTCCTTCCACTCTGCGGCAGATCCCCCATCCTTTTCCTTCCACCCTGCGGCAGATCCCCCATCCTTTTCCTTCCACCCTGCGGCAGATCCCCCATCCTTTCCCTGCCATGCTGCGGCAGATCCCCCATCCTTTTCCTTCCACTCTGCGGCAGATCCCCCATCCTTTTCCTTCCACCCTGCGGCAGATCCCCCATCCTTTTCCTTCCACCCTGCGGCAGATCCCCCATCCTTTTCCTTCCACTCTGCGGCAGATCCCCCATCCTTTCCCTGCCACGCTGCGGCAGATCCCTCATCCTTTCCCTGCCACGCTGCGGCAGATTCCCCATCCTTTCCCTGCCACACTGCAGCAGATCCCCCATCCATTGTCCACTAGAACTATTGCACTATAACAAGATGGACATGATTTTTTTGTCTCCAATAGAGCCAAGAATTTAAAACAACTTTTTCATTGGGGGCAGGGGCCCTTTAATGTTGGATACAACAAATCCTTCCATATTGTCATAAACCCAAGCAGCTGTCAGCAATCAGCCGTCACATAAGAGGGATGACAGTTTTGCTTCACCCTCCTAGCAGCCGCTTCTCCGTGACATATTGCAGAACAAAGCATTTCTGAGAAGAAGCTTTCATCTCTACAAAGGTGTTTTATTTCTGCTCAGCAGGAGGAAAAATGGAAGAAAGCCAAATCTGTGCCTTGTGTATTCTAAATATAGTGCCAAGCAGGGGGGCATTGCATTCCCCAGTGTAAACCTGCAAGCAAATATAAGCAAGCATCCCAAATATAACCTAGGAACATCGACTATTAGTTTGTGGTTAGGTAGAAACTGATGCTCTCGTGTGCAGGGGCAGGGTGATTGGCTTATGTAAGTGTTTCTGGTGACTTTCAGAATAAGTTGTGTGTTGTGACAAAGTCACTGGCAAAGAGCTGGAGGGGAGATGTGTTTCACTGAGACTTAGCTTCAGTGACTTAAAACCCAGAAGTTTGCTCCAGTACACTGTGTGTTGAGAAGGGTGAATCAGCCACTTTAAGGGCTGGGTTTTTGTGGACAACCATAGAGCGGATGGGAGGTTGTCCACCTTACCTCCACCCGAGGGTGTGGTCTGGGGTTTAAATAGTCAGTCTTCTGAGGCATTCTGTCATTACTCTGGTGTTCTGGGAGCAGGTGCACCTTCACTGTCCCTAACGCTAGGGGGCAGACTAGAACGCCTTGCTCCCTGGATTACTTCTGATGGTGAGGTACCTTGCCTTAGCTCCTGAATCCGCCCTCAGTCTGTACCTTTCCCCCACTCAGGGAAGAGGGGAGTAGTAGTGTACTGTAATATACCAACCAGACTAACAAGGTAGTATGAACAGGGATAACGAAATTTACCACACATACAAATATACTCACACATACAACAGAGGAATGCTCTGGGGAGTGGAGGATGGGGTTAAACCAAAGTAGAAGAAGAAAGGTACTTATCACACTCTCAAAATCTAGCAAGTCACAGATAAATCCACCAAACACCTTCTCCATCAACAACCATCATCATCATCAGCCATGCAACATAAGCTCGCTCTGACAATGAGTGCTAACCAGGACCCAGATTATATAGAAGATGAGAGTGGCTAACAGTGCACAGCTGAGAGCCTAAACGCTCCAGGAGCTCTCGACAGAGCAGATTACCCCGTGCACTGCCAAAAGAAATTTACACCGTTTAATAAGAAGGTGAAGTGCTTCTAATCAGTGCCGGAGTAGGAGAAATCAGACGTTGTGGTCTTCTGGCTCCTGTCTGTCGCGATAAACCTGTGACATATTCAGTGTTCTGTGTGTCTGGAGAATCTACATCCAGAGAAGTGTTAGTGTTTGTGCTAACCTGAATCGTGTGTTTTGCTAACCCTGAGTTGGAGGATCCCCTCTACCACTTAGACTATGCTTTGTGTTACCATTTTGTTTTGTTTTCCTCTTTTTGCCTAAAGTTATGTGATTAATTTTACTTCACCATGATTTATGCCGCATATACAATAAACCAGTGAAGCTCTTAAAGAAACAGTGTTAACATGTCTACCTCTGTGTATAGCTGAATGAGCCGTTCTACCACAGTGTGTATGACTACGAGGAACACCAATATTTCTCTTTTTTTCGACAATTTTCCCCACCACAGGCTCTTTATCTTATTTTCAGATATCTCTGGGCAAGTATTCGGAGTCAAACTGCTTTGATGTCTCCAATATACAGCACAGACAAACATGACGGATTCCTGCGCCCCTGTCTCGCACATGTTCAAAAGCAGCAGCATGTAGGATATTATACAGAAGTACTGGTCAGTGTAGCTGTGAATCCAGCTCTGGGAGAGATTAAAAAAAAAACTTTACTAGAAAGCAACAGCATGATTTTTCTTTTGCTCTCTGCTTCTCCACAAGTCCTATATCAACAGCTGTAATCTGATCCCTATTTGAGCTTTCAGTCCTTCTTGTATTGAGCAGGACTGATTTTAGCAGTTTTTCTGAGTAGATGGTGAGTTCAGATGGCGAAGATGATGTGGCTTATAAGTGAAGCAAGCAGGTTTCTCTGATAAGATATCCAGTCATGGCTGAAAGTGTTGGCATTCTTGAAATTGTTTCAGAAAATGAAGTATTTCTCCCAGAAAATTGTTGCAATTACACGTTTTGTTATACATATGTTTATTTACTATGTTTGTATTGGAACAACATAAAAAAAGAAATCAAGGCAAATTGGCCATAATTTTACACTAAACCTCAAAAATGGTCCGGACGAAATTGTTGGCACCTTTTCAAAATTGTGGGTAAACAACTTTTGTTTCAAGCCATTGATACTTGTTCAAACTCACCTATGGCAAGTAACAGGTGTAGGCAATATGAAAATCACATCTGAAACCAGATAAAAAGGGGACAAGTTGACTCAATCTTTGCATTGTGGGTCTGTGTGTGCCACACTAAGCATGGAGAACAGAAAGAGGAGAAGAGAACTGTATGAGACCTTGAGATCCAAAATTGTTGAAAAATATCAACAGTCTAAAGGTTACAAGTCCATCTCCAGAGATCTTGATGTCTTTGTCCACGGTGCACAACATAATCAAGAGGTTAACAACTCATGATATTGTAGCTAATATACTGAACGTGGCTGGCAGAGAAAAATTGATGGAAGGTTATTACTTACTACGCAGGATGGTCAGGATGGTGGATAAGCAACCCCAATCAAGCTACAAAGAAATTCAAGCTGCCCCGCTGGCTCAGGGTGAATCAGTGTCAGAGCATACTATCCGACCACATTTGATTGAAATGAAACGCTATGGCAGGAGACCCAGGAGGACCCCACTGCTGACACAGAGACATAAAAAAGCTAGACTCCATTTTTCCAAAATCTTTCTGGGAAAGCGCCTTGTGGACAGATGAGACTAAGATGGAGCTTTTAGGTAAAGCACATCATTCTACTGTACCAAAAATGGAATGAAACCTACAAAGAAAAGAACACAGTACCTACAAGCAAATATGGTTGAGGTTTAACCCCTTAACGACTGCCGATACTCCTTTTAATGGCGGCAGTTAAGGGTACTTATTCCTCAGCACTGCTTTTTAACGACGGTGAGAAATAAGGCTATAGTGCCCTCCGTGTCTGAAAATATCCAGGGTCTCGGCTAATGAGGGTAGCTGAGACCTCGGAGAACATGATTCAGGTCGGTTTTTACTGTCCCTTGTGTTGTGATCTCTGGTATTCACCAAATAACATCGACCGCAAAAAGTCAGATTTCCCATTTATTTCTCCTCTGATATGATCTAGCATACCGGTGTCCCTGGCTCTGTCTCCCGGCCCTTGGTGTCTTCCTGGAAGAAAATGGCCAGCGCATGTGCAGTGCGCCTGCTGAGATCTGACAGCCGGCACCTGGCAACAATCGGATATTTTTCCTATTGGTTCATTTTGATCACTGTGATAGACTTTATCACAGTGATCAAAATAAAAAAAAAATTGTAAATTGAACCCCCTTTATCACCCCCTTAGTTAGGTAAAAGTAATAAACTAAAAAAAGGTTTTTTTTCCCTTAGGGTTGGGATTGGGTTTAGTTAGGGTTGGGCTAGTGTAAGGTCTGGGGCCAGGGTCAGAGCTAGGGTTAGGGTTGGGGCTAGGGTTAGGGTTGGGATTAGGGTTCTGTTAGGGGTTAGGGTTGTTGTGTTAGGGTTGGGGTTAGAGCTAGGGTTAGGGTTGGGCTAGTGTAAGGTTTGGGGCTAGGATCAGAGCTAGGATTAGGGTTGGGGTAGGGTTGTTGTGTTGGGGTTAGGGTTGTGGTGCTGGGGTTGTTGTGTTAGGGTTAGGGTTGTGGTTATGATTGGGATTACGGTTAGGGTTGAGATTAGCAATAGGGGTGTGTTGGGTTTAGGGTTATGGTTGTAGTTAGGATGGGGATTAGGGTTAGGGGTGTGTTGGGGTTAGGGCTGTGTTAGGGTTGAAGTTAGAATTGGGGGGTTCCACTGTTTAAGTACATCAGGGGATCTCCAAATGTGACATGGTGCCCACCATTGATTCCAGCTAATTTTGCGTTCAAAAAGTCAAATGATGCTCCCTCCCTTCTGAGCCATGCCATGTACCCAAACAGTGGCTTTTCCCCACATATGAGGTGCCAATGTACCGTATTTTCCGGCGTACAAGACGACTTTTTAACCCCTGAAAATCTTCTTAAAAGTCGGGGGTCGTCTTGTACGCCGGGAATCGCCTTGTACGCCGGGTGTATATGGTGGGTGGGGGGGGGGGAGTGATCCTGATGACGACGAGGGGGCGTCTCACAGGAAAGTGAGTATCCCCCATTACCTTATCATAGCGCTGCAGCGTGGGGTCTCTGTGCTGGGAGCGGCGGCTGCTGTGCTGTGCTGTGGCGGCTCCTCTTCTGCAGTGTGGGGCCTCTGGTGCTGTGGGGCGGTGGCGGCGGCGGCGTATCTTCATGCAGTCGGGGCTCCTCCGGCATCTCAGCCTGGAAGCCCCGCCAGCAACTCCATCGGTGTAATGCGCTGGCCTCCGGGAAAATGGCCGCTGCTTAGATTCAGATCTCGTGTCCCGAGATTTCGGGACGAGATCTGAATCTGAGCATGCACAGCCCCCAGCGGCCGGGCCACCGCATCGCACCTATTGAGCTGCCTCCGGGAAAATGGCCGCTGCTCAGATTCAGATCTCGTCTCCCGAGATCTCGGGACGAGATCTGAATCTGAGCAGCGGCCATTTTCCCGGAGGCCACCTGACCGCATTGTACCGATGGAGTTGCCGGCGGGGCTTCCAGGCTGAGATGCCGGAGGAGCCCCGACTGCATGAAGATACGCCGCCGCCACTGCCCCACAGCACAGAGGCCCCACACTGCAGAAGAGGAGCCGCCACAGCACAGCAGCCGCCGCTCCCAGCACAGAGACCCCACGCTGCAGCGCTATGATAAGGTAATGGGGGATACTCACTTTCCTGTGAGACGCCCCCTCGTCCTCATCAGGATCACTCCCCCCCCCCCCAAAAGGCACATATTCACCGGCCCTATAAGACGACATACGGTGTATAAGAAGACCCCCAACTTTTAAGAAGATTTTATTTTTTAACTGGTAAAGTTGGGGGGTCGTCTTATACGCCCAGTCGTCTTATACGCCGGAAAATACGGTACTCAGGAGAAATTGCACAACAAATTTTGTGGTCCATTTTCTCCTTTTACCCTTGTGAAAATAAAAAAGTTTGGGTCTAAAGTATATTTTTGTGAAAAAAGTAAAAATGTTCATTTTTTTTCCACATTGCTTTAGCCCCTTAATGGCCGCCGATACGCCAATTAACGGCAGCAGGTAAAAGTACTTATTCTTCGCTTTTTAACGGTGCTGAGAAATAAGGTTATAGCGCCCACCAGTGTCCGAAAATCTCCAGGTAGCCGAGACCTCGGAGAACATGAGTGGGTCGGTTTTTACCGTACCCAGTATTGCGATTAACAGCAACCGCAAAAAAAAAGTCAGATTTCCCATTTATTTCTCTATCCTCTGATATGATCTAAGACATCAGAGGAGAGAGAAATGGGGTCACCTGAGCCCCCGGTACTTCTGGCACCTTCTGCATCCCCTGGTACTGTTCACCGGCCGTTGGGGTCTTCTTCCCGGGAAAACATGGCGGGCGCATGCGCCAAGATCTGCTACCTGGCAACAGTAGAAGATTTTTCCTTTTGATTCATTTTGATCCCTATGATAGACCCTATCACAGTGATCAAAAAATCAAACCCCCTTTATCAGCCCCTTAATTAGGTAAAAGTAATAAAATTAAAAAAAAATTTTTTTCCATTAGGGATAGGGTTGGGCTAGGGTTATGGTTGGGCTAGGGTTAGGGTTGGTGCTAGGGTTAGAGCTAGGGTTATGGATGGGGCTAGGTTTAGGATTGTGTTGGGGTTGTGGTGTTGGGGTTAGGGTGGTGGTTATGGTTAGGGTTGGGATTAGGGTTAGGTGTGTGTTGGGGTTAGGTTTGGGGTTAGGGCTGTGTTAGGGTTGGAGTTAAAATTGGAGGGTTTCCACTATTTAGGTACATGAAGGGGTCTCCAAACGCGACATAACGGTCGCTATTGATTCCAGCCAATTTTGCTTTCTAAAAGTCAAACGGTGCTTCCTCCCTTCTGAGCCCAGCTTTCCCCCACATACGGGTATCGGCGTACTCAGGAGAAATTGCACAACAAATTTTTGTGGTCCCTTTTCTTCTGATACCCTTGTGAAAATAAGTTTGGTTGCAAAGCAAATTTTTTGTGAAAAAAGTAAAATGTTCTTTTTTTCTTCCTCATTGTTTTAGTTTTTGTGAAGCACCTGGAGAGGTGATAAACTACTTGAAGGGTATGTGTCCACGTTCAGGAAACGCTGCGTTGAGCAGCATGCATAAAAAACGCAGCGTCCAGATGTTACAGCATAGTGGAGGGGATTTCATGAAATCCTGTCTCCACTATGCAGTAAAAGACGCATGCGGCATACCCGAGAAAACTCACATGCGGCGTGTCTTTTAAGAACGCAGCATGTCCTTACATAGCAGAAAAAACTCAAGGACAACGCAGGTGACCTGCCAGTGACCTCAGGTGCAGATTTGGTCAGGATTTTACCTGCATAAAATCCTGACCAAATCCTGAAGCAATCCTGAACGTCGACACATACCCGAATGTGGTCTTGCGCACCTTGAGGGGTGCAGTTTTTAGAATGGTGTCAAATTCAAATGTGAGGTGATCCCTAAATAAAATGGTTTTGTAAATTTTGTTGGAAAAATGAGAAATCACTGGTCAACTTTGAACCCTTATAACGTCCTGACAAAAAAAAAATTGTTACTGCCCCTTTTTTTAAAATTCTTCTTACAACCATTTTGGTTCGCAAATCCGCAGCCTTGTAGCGTTATCGTTGTGGCTTATTACGATTGTATTTTTGTTTGTTTTTCTATACTTTTACTATTTCTGGAAAATATTTACCCTTTTTTCCTTTCCTGTTATATTATTGAAGTTTTCTAAATAAAGAATATATACAAAAAAATAAAATAAAAATTGTTTGCAAAATTGTGCTGATGTAAAGTAGACATGTGGGAAATGTTATTTATTAACTATTTTGTGCGGTACGACTCTCTGATTTAAGGGCACAAAAACTAATAGTTTGAAAACTGCTAAATTTTCAAAATTTTTGCCAAATATCCCTTTTTTTCATAAATAAACGCAAGTTATATCGAAGAAATTTTACCACTAACATGAAGTACAATATGTCACAAAAAAACATTCTCCGAATAAGTGAAATACTTTGAAGCGTTCCAGAGCTATAACCTCATAAATTAACAGTGGTCAGAATTGTAAAAATTAGCTTGGTCATCAAGTACAAAATTGGCTCAGTCACTAAGAGGTTAAAGATGTTTTGGCATCTGGCACTGGGTGCCTTGACTGTATTCAATGCATCATGAAATCTGAAGATTACCAAAAGATTTTTGGTGGCAATGTAGTGCTCAGTGCCAGAAAGCTGGGTTTGCGTCCTAGGTCATGGGTCTTCCAGCAGGACAATGACCCAAAACATACTTCAGGAAGCCCCCAGAAATGGATGAAAACAAAGCGCTGGAGAGTTCTGAAGTGGCAGCAATGAGTCCGGATCTAATTCCCATGGATCACCTGTGGAGAGATCTTAAAATTGTTGTTGGGAGAAGACGCCTTCTGATTAGAGATGAGCTACCTCCCTAGTGTTCGAGTTCGGTTCGTCGAACAGGGAGATGTTCGCCGAACTGTTCGACGAACACCGTCGAACCCCATTGAAACCAATGGCAGACAAACACATACAAACACATGGAAAACACATAGAAAACACCTTAAAAGGTGTCCAAAAGCTGACAAACTGCTCAGAAGACACAACAAACACATGGAAAAGTCACAACTACACATAGTCATGCGAAAAGAAAAGAGGTGGAGGAGTAAAAGGAGGAGGAGACACAGATATAGGCATGTCATGCCCTTCTAAAGTTAAGAAAGGCTGGAGTAAAAATCTAAACTCACTCTACCAACACCCAGACGTCTGGACAAAAAAAAAAAAAGAAATATCTTTAGGTAGAATGGCTGCGGGTCCATTCAGAACACTTTCCTTAGAAAGTGGGAGTTGTGCCAAAAAATGAACCCAATACATTCAGACTAATCCACCATTTGTCATATCCAAGGGGCAGGTTAGTAAACGACAACATCGACGCGGAACCAAGTACAGTACTATGTACTGTACCTCCTTTGACGAGGCAATCAGGTGCATCAAGAGGTTGGGAAGGGGCACCCTAATGGCCAAAACAGACATTGAGGGGGCGTTGCGGTTACTACCTGTGCCTCCGAATAGTGTCCTCCCATTGGGCTGCTTCTGTGAAGGAGCATACTACATAGATCTCTGTTTGCCCATGGGGTGCTCCATATCCTGCTCACTATTTGAGGCATTTAGTTGCTTCCTCGAATGTGTCGTCATGGACGTTTGTAAGGCGGCACATATTATCCATTACCTCGACGACTTCTTATGCCTGGGCCCAAAAGATTTGCCACAGTGTGAAAACACGCGGTAGTCCACCTGTGAGTAGGAGAGAGCTGGAGGGAGAGTGGACACCCCAGAGCTGAGGGGTTAGACTGAGAAAGAAAGAAGGCGGTGTAGCTTGCTTCATGGGTGGGGTACTCTGCTAAGTAGCAGAAATTGCTACTAGGCCCAAAAGGATTTCCTTGGCCAAATGCCATTAAAAAATAGTAGTTAGGTAAACAGGCGGTGTAGCTTGCTTCATAGGTGGGGTACTCTGCTGAGTAGCACAAAATGCTATTAGGTACAAAACAATTTCCTGGGCTAGATCAGTTAAAAATTAGTAATTAGCTCAACAGGCGATGTAGCTTGCTTCATGGGTGGGGTACGCTGCTGAGTAGCACTAAATTCTACTAGGCCCAAAAGGATTTTCTGGGCTAGATGCCGTTACAAAATAGTAGTTAGGTAAACAGGTGGTGTAGCTTGCTTCATGGGTGGGGTACGCTGCTGAGTCGCACCAAATTCTACTAGGGCCAAAAGGATTTCCTGGGCTAGATGCCATTACAAAATAGTAGTTAGGTAAACAGGCGGTGTAGCTTGCTTCATGGGTGGGGTACGCTGCTGAGTTGCACCAAATTCTACAATGCCCAAAAGGATTTCCTGGGCTAGATGCCGTTGCAAAATAAGTAGTTAGGTAAACAGGCGGTGTAGCTTGCTTCATGGGTGGGGTACGCTGCTGAGTAGCACTAAATTCTACTAGGCCCAAAAGGATTTCCTGGGCTAGATGCCGTTACAAAATAGTAGTTAGGTAAACAGGTGGTGTAGCTTGCTTCATGGGTGGGGTACGCTGCTGAGTCGCACCAAATTCTACTAGGCCCAAAAGGATTTCCTGGGCTAGATGCCGTTACAAAATAGTAGTAGGTAAACAGGCGGTGTAGCTTGCTTCATGGGTGGGGTACGCTGCTGAGTTGCACCAAATTCTACAAGGCCCAGAAGGATTTCCTGGGCTAGATGCCGTTACAAAATAGTAGTTAGGTAAACAGGCGGTGTAGCTTGCTTCATGGGTGGGGTACGCTGCTGAGTAGCACTAAATTCTACTAGGCCCAAAAGGATTTCCTGGGCTAGATGCCGTTACAAAATAGTAGTTAGGTAAACAGGCGGTGTAGCTTGTTTCATGGGTGAAGTACGCTGCTGAGTAGCACCAAATTCTACTAGGCCCCAAAGGATTTCCTGGGCCAGATGCTGTTAAAAATAGTACTTAGGTAAACAGGCGGTGGGTGGCTGGGCTACTCTGCTGACTAGCAGACACTGAAGCTTTGGAGCAGACCTCTGAATCCCAGGCCATAGTATGAGTAAACAACTCTGGAGATGACCCCACCCACCTGGAATTGACGATGGCAATGTCATGTAAAACTCAGCAAGGAGACTAAATCAAAGAGTCTCCATTTTTTCCAAAAATTCGGCCACAAACACCACTTAAGTGGCATCAATTTCGCCAGAGTTTTTTTAAAACGGTTGGTGAGGTGATTTTCAAAAATCAACAAGCTTTTAGTCTCCCCAAGATGACACAGGGGTAGAAAAGCCCTTGCGGATCCAGGATTTGTTCATCTTGATGAACGTTAGTCTGTCTACATTGTCACTGGACAGCCGCGTGCGCTTATCTGTCAGCACGCCACCAGCAGCGCTGAACACACATTCAGAGAGAATGCTGGCTGCGGGGCACGACAAGATCTCCAAGGCGTGAGTGGCGAGCTCAGGCCATTTTTCAAGATTGGAAGCCCAAAATGAGCAAGGGTCCAGTTCCACAGTCATGGCAACGATGTTAACTTGGAGATACTCTTGTACCATCCTCTCTAGGCGTTGGCTGTGCGTCAGACTTCTTGTCTCCTGTGGCCTTGCAAAGGATGGTCTAAAAAAATCTTGAAGCGATTGGAAAAAATTGCTGTTACCACCAGATACGATGTTACTGTTACGGTTTGAGTGATGACTCGATAGTCCCATGGTTGGCAAGTTAGAACTCAGAGATTGACTACGTGCACCACTGGTGTTTTGTGGAAAAGCAGATGTTAGATCCTGTAACAGTCTCTGCTGATACTCCTGCATGCGTGAATCCCTTTCTATGGCAGGAATTATTTAGCCAAATTTGCTTTTGTACCAGGGATCTAAGAGTGTGGCAACCCAGTACTCGGCATTACTTCGGATTCTGACAATCCGAGGGTCATGTTGCAGGTAGTGCAGCAAGAAGGCACTCATGTGTCTTGCGCATCCAGGAGGACCAAGTCCTTGTTGTCTTGGTGGTGGTGAGGTGAGAATCATGCTTCCATCGTCTGCCCTCTCCCCCCCAACCTCGCACAACAGAAATTTGATCAAGGTCTCCCTCATCTGATGAGTCTTCCATGCCCAGCGCCAGTTCATCCTCCACTTCTTCCTCGCCTCCTGCACCTTCCTCAACAGTTTGGCTGCTACCATGGGCCCTCAGTAATCCCTCTCCCCCAGCCTCCAATGCCAGCCGCCTTGGTGCTGCCAACCTTCTTGACCTTGGATATATGATCCCTTCCGCATACGACTTCTCCTGTTCCTCCTCCTCCTCTTGTTCCACCACCTGACTCCGAACACTGTGTAAGGTGTGCTCCAGCATGTAAATCACCGGAAGGGTCATGCTGATAATGGCATCGTCAGCACTAAACATCTTCGTTGCTATTTCAAAACTGTGCAGAAGGGTGCATAGGTCCCTGATCTGAGACCACTCCTGCAGCGTGATTTGCCCCACCTCTTGATCTCGTTGGCCCAGGCTATACGTCATAACATATTGCACCAGGGCTCGTCGGTGCTGCCACAGTCGCTGTGCAGAGTTGAATTCCACCGTGTGGGCACATCGCATTTCAACCAGTGAACTGGCAGGCCCAACGACTTCTGTAGAGATGCAAGTCGTCGAGCTGCGGGATGCGAACGGCGGAAGTGGGCACACAGCGACCGTGCCCTCTGCAGAAGCCCATCTAGTCCGGGATAGTGGGATAAAAATTGCTGGACAACCAGGTTCAAAACGTGAGCCATACAAGGCACGTGTGTGACATTGCCCCGGCGAAGGGCTGCACCCAGGTTTGCAGCATTGTCGCACACGGCCTTCCCTGGCTGCAGGTTGAGTGGAGACAACCATTGATGGAACTCGGTCTCCAGAGCTGACCACAACTCCTCAGCTGTGTGACTCACATTTCCCAGACATTTCAATGTAAACACTGCCTGATGCCCTTGAGCCCTGGTGACAGCATAGTGTGGAGGTGTTCAGGATTCCTTCTGCGCAGTTACAACACTGGTGGCATTACCAGACAGGCTTTGGGTGCAGGTGGAGGACCGAGAGGAGGTTGAGGAGGCAGAAGCAGTGGAGGAACTTCTTGATACAGAGGATCGACGAGCAACTCGTGGGGACGGCAAGACTTGGACAGCAGCCTCTTCTTCTGATGTCGCCGTAGTTACCCAGTACCCAGTCACCGACATGTAACGCCCCTGTCCATGTCGACTCGTCCAAGTGTCTGTGGTGAAATGCACCCTGTCACACACAGAGTTTCTCAAGGAAGCGGTGATGTTGTGTGCGACATGCTGGTGTAGCGCAGGCACAGCTTTCTTTGAGAAGTAGTGGCGACTGGACATCTGGTACTGGGGCACTGCGACGGACATAAGGTCTCGAAAATCCTCTGTGTCCACCAGGCGGAAAGGCAGCATTTCTGTAGCCAACAGCTTACAGATGGAGTATTTCAACCTCTTAGCTTTGTCATGGCTAGGAGGAAAAGGTCTTTTACTTGTCCACATCTGAGGGACTGAGGGCTGGCTGCCGTGCTTAGACGGAGTTGAGTAGGGTGTCCCCGGCAAACTGCTGGTCTGTGAGGAAGGTGCAGGCGGAGATGTTATGTTGCCTTGATCAAAATGTGGTGTCGATGTCGGAGAGCGTTCAACACCAGCAGGTGTTTCCACTTGCAAATGTCCTGACGACCTGCCAATCACACTGGCTGTTGCGGGTAAAGAGGTGGAAGGTCTGCTTCCAAAACCATGTGCGACTGCTGTCCCCACAGTCACAGAGGATGAAGAGGACGCGGATGCACTTGATGGGGCAGACGGTGGTTGACCCGGCCCACTAGGCCGCATTGTGGCACAGTGAGCTTCCCACTGCAACTTATGCCTCATATCCATGTGACGGTTCATGCATGAAGTACTCAAGCTAGTGATTTTTTTGGCCTCTACTGAGATTTTGTTGACAAATCTTACAGACAACATGAGTTGGGTCATCCTTTGCGATGTCAAAAAATGCCCAGGCTATGCAAGGCTTAGAGCCCTTGCGACCTGAAGAGCCACCACGACTTCTGGTCTGAGGCACAATTGGGGTTGAGGATGCAGTTGTTGACGTGCTTCCAGTACTCCGTCTCTGTCCAGGAAGGCGCACCATTACCTCGTCGTCAGACTCGTCACTAGCATCCTCCTCCACCTCATCTGCTGACCTCATGGACTGGCGGACTGGGGGTTGACAGTAAGTGAGGTCTACAACCTCGTCATCATCATCCTGTGTGTTCTGCCAGAGAAGAGACAAGTATCACTCCAAAGATGCACACCACGCCAAAAATGAAAACATAACATATGGAAAAACACAGGAGTTTAATAACACACCACAATAAAACATACTTAAAAACTGTGAGCAGAGAGCCCCGTCCATGTAAATACATATACATATACAAACATAATACAATAGTACAAATAACCTAAAGTACATGTAATGATTAATAATGATTAGAACCTGCCTGCACCCTGGACAGAGTAAGAACCATATGGGGTGACCAGAAAGGCACCAAGCCATCCAATGTGCAGTTGGAAAACCGAAGTGTTGACACTTCCCCTGACGAAGCCCTCTTCTGAAGGGCGACACGCGTTGGGCTGCATTGATCCCTGTCCAGTCTACCTGCCTGCTGCTTCACGGATTTCTCGTGCCTGGTAACGTTTCATTTCAGTAGTGCCTGGCAGCTTTCTTGTCTGTTCGACTTGTTGTGCTCTGGGGCGTCATCTTTCAGCTGGTTTTCCAGACTCATACCAGTGTTCCATGAGCCACATATGGGTTCAGGCAGGTGTTAGGTTTTCCAACTGCACATTGGATGGCTTGGTGCCTTTCTGGTCACCCCATATGGTTCTTACTCTGTCCAGGGTGCAGGCAGGTTCTAATCATTATTAATCATTACATGTACTTTAGGTTATTTGTACTATTGTATTATGTTTGTATATGTATATGTATTTACATGGACGGGGCTCTCTGCTCACAGTTTTTAAGTATGTTTTATTGTGGTGTGTTATTAAACTCCTGTGTTTTTCCATATGTTATGTTTTCATTTTTGGCGTGGTGTGCATCTTTGGAGTGATACTTGTCTCTTCTCTGGCATTATTGTCTGTTTATCACTCGCTTGCACCCCGTATCACACTCATTGCTTTCTATAGAGTTACTGGTAATTTAGCAGTGCGCCTCGTCTTACAGCTTAATTCATCCTGTGTGTTCTCACACCCGTCGTCCTCAGAGCCAACCTCCTCCTGCCCCGACCGAAAAGTCAAGTTTTCGTTCCAATCAGGTATCTCAGTCTCATCATCATCTTCCTCATTGTCTCCACCAACAGGAGTTACAGTTTGGCAACGAGGGTCTACATTATGCTCAGAACCTTCTTCATCTGGGCCTGGATCCGACTCACAAAGATTCTGGGCATCAGTGCAGATCATTTCCTCGTCTGGATTCACAGAAGCTCTGGAGCAGACCTCTGATTCCCAGGCTACAGTATGTGTAAACAGCTCTACAGACTCAACCATGTGTGCTACCCCTTGCTCAGATGGGCAGCTGGAGACTTGGGAGCTGTGAGGAAGCAAGTGTGATTGGGGTGACAACTCTGAGGACTGGAGTAGTTGTGATGTTGAAGTTGAGGTGGAGGAGAGCCCACTTGAACGAGCACTTGATATCCGTTCAAGCACCTGCTGTTTTTGTGCCTCATCTGGAATTTTTGGCGATGCTTGTAGCGATGGTCGTAAGAAAGAGATCATATCAGTTTGTCCACGAAAAGAAGTAGACATCTTACTTTGGCTGGAAGATGGTCTTTCTTCTGTAGATGTTACTGTTGCTTTACCAACTGCCCCACGGACACAACCTTTTTTTCCCTTTCCAACACGCCTATTCCCCTTTCCACCACCAGCAGGCCTTTTGCCACTCATTTTAGTGCTTAATTGGCAACTCTGTATCTGAAGTTGTTGGCACAACAACCGATGGATGAAAACCGAGCAGAACTTAGTGGCCAAACTGTGGTACTAGGCCCAAAACTATCAACTGGATTAGATGCAGTGAAAATAGAGATACACAGGCGGTGTAGCTAGCTTCACAGGCGGGCTACTCTTCTGACGTGCAGACAATGCTACTAGGCCCAAATTTATCAACTGGATTAGATGCAGTGAAAATAGAGATACACAGGCGGTATAGTTTGTTTCACAGGCGGGCTACTCTGCTGACGTGCAGACAATGCTACTAGGCCCAAAACTATCAACTGGATTAGATGCAGTGAAAATAGAGATACACAGGCGGTATAGTTTGTTTCACAGGCGGGCTACTCTGCTGATGTGCAGACAATGCTACTAGGCCCAAAACTATCAACTGGGTTAGATGCCGTAAAAATTGAGATACACAGGCGGTGTAGCTAGCTTCACAGGCGGGCTACTCTGCTGACGTACAGACACTGCTACTAAGCCCAAAACCCCAAAACGATTTACTGGGTTAGATGCCGTAAAAATTGAGATACTCAGATGACTATCAGACAATGCTACTAGCCCAAAAGGATTGGCTGAGCTAGATTACACCAAATGCTGTGACTAACACTTGCACAGCACTGGCTCAGACCTGCCTGGCGAACAGTGCTATGAACTGCTGTAACCTACCCTGAAAAGGGCTGATATTACAACTAGTCCCAACTCCCGACTCCCTAAACCTATCTCTCAGAAAATTCGCTGGCAAAAAAAGACTCTTTGACTGTATAGCGCCCACAGCAGCAGCGGTGCCGTCTAACACTAAGCTGCAGCAGTGAGGAAATGGTGACGACGGGGCAAATGGCTGGTTCTCATTGGGCAAGGAGTGACATGTGACATACACAGCCAATGACACATGCCCTTGCTTGTTTGCATCACATGCACATTGCTGTGTGTGTGTGCGCACTGCTGATAGGCTGAGAGACTGCACCGCCCCTTGGTAAATGCGGGAAAGAAAAAAAAAAATGGAGATCGGCGTTATTTCAGCACAGATCTATCCCCCCCCCCCCCCCCCGCCCACTATACACTAAAACAGTCCATTAACAATGATAAACAGTTTTAATGTGCAAATCAAGCTGGGCTTTTGGTGAACGAACAGTTATCGAACAGAGACTCGAACAACCGAATTTTAAGCAAATTGTTCGGGTTCGTCGAATGACTCGAACACCGCCCAAAACAGCTCAAATTTGGCGAACAGTTCGACTCGAACACCGCTCATCTCTACTTCTGATGTGAGAGACCGGGAGCAGTTTGCAAAAGAAGAGTGGTCCAAAATTAAAGCTGAGAAGTACAAGAAGCTTGTGGATGGTTATAGGAAGCGATTGATTGCAGTTATTTATTCCAAAGGGAGTGCAACCAAATTTTAATTTGAGAATGGCTATAATTTTGTCCGGCTCATTTTTGGGGTTTAGTAAAATTATGTCCAATTTGCCTTTTTTGTGTGTTTTTTTGTGTTGTTCTAATGCAAACAAAAGGAAATAAGTGTTTATAATAGAACATGTGTAATTGCAATAATTTTCTGGGAGAAATACTTCAATTTCTGGAACAATTTCAAGGGTGCCAATACTTTTTGCCATGACTATACTATAATATATTGTCTTGTACTACGGATTTATGCACAGTTTGTACAAACATCAGTGACTCTCAGTCCCTATTTTCCATGCAGGTCCTTCCACAGTATCGTACAATGCCTAGAGGGTGCCACACAGTACCTAGAGCCAATGCATGCACATAAAGTGCCATTATTTGCTCATATAGTCGTACAGTGCCCAAATGGTACTATACTGTTGACAGATAAATAGTGCATGTAGTGCCAACAGTGCCCATACTGTACCTAGAATAACGTACAAGTGCCATGCTTTGCCAACGTAATCATACAGTGCTGGTATAGCTAGATGACGCCATAGTACGCACAGAATAGAAGTGCGTTTAGTGCCCTGGACTCCTGTGAATCACTGTGTTACTATTGTAGTATAATGCTAGATACATTTGGTTACCCTATAGTCCCCTCTCTGTTTACCCTCGTATTCGCTCCTGGTAGGTGTCCCCTTCGATAGATCTTTGGGCAACGAACATCAAGAGCGTTGTGAGGATTTTATATGCTACTGCCGTTTCACATGCAAAACAAATGAAGCAGATTTCTCAGTGATCCACAAGCCACTTCCATGGACTTGCCGTGTTATTATTCCGGATCCCCGTGGAGTGGCGATGCACTCACTGAATTTTGTCTGTAAAAATCACAGCTGGAAAACACATCAAAATGTTTAAATAAAAATATAGATATAGAAAAGAAATCCATAGAGCGGCGTCTCAAGTCCTTCCACTGATGCCGGCAGTGGAAATATTCTAGTGTGATGCATAAATTGCAGTCCCCCTCCTTCATAGTTTTGCTTTCTTTCTATTACCGCATGTTTTTATAGGCATAAGCACTTAATGTAGGGCTGCATAGCACTGTATGGCGCTAGGTGGTCACTATATAGGAGTGGCTAGAAATGAGATCACCATGATGAGGCGAGAACAGATGGGGCTAGATAACTCCCAAAATCAGAACTTTTAAGCCCCTTCCCCAATTTACTGTAAAAGGGAATCTGTCCCTCCCTGGATGATTTTGATTTATTACTATGGGCACACAGGTAATTGAATGACACTGCCCATAGGAAGGCGCACTTGGTTCACATAACCGCGTGATCGATCAGCGCATGTGCGGGATTACAGCGCCGACCAGGTCAGTGTGACTCTGAACAGAGGGGGACCATTATAATGTCAGGAGGCAGTGATTATTTCCAGGCACCACATGCCCTGAAACCTGGAAGATATCATTAGCATATAACATTATAAATGAACTAGCTATTGAACCCGTTCTACGCCCGGGTGGCGAGCATTTATATTGGTATATGGTCTCCATCCTGGTATGTGCTGCTCCCATCTTGCTCTCCCATCCTGTCATGTGCTGCTCCATCCTGCGCCCCCATCCTGTCATGTGGTGCTCCCATCCTGCCCCCCATCCTGTCATGTGCTCCCATCCTGCGCCCCCATACTATCATGTGCTGTTCCATCCTGCGCCCCAATCCTGTCATGTGCTGTTCCATCCTGTGCCCCCGTCCTGTCATGTGCTGTTCCATCCTGCGTCTCCATCCTGTCATGTGCTCCCATCCTGCGCCCCCATTCTGTCATGTGCTGCTCCCATCCTGTGCCCCCATTCTGTCATGTGCTGCTCCCATTCTGTCATGTGCTCCCATCCTGCACCCCCATCCTGTCATGTGTGCGCCCCCATTCTGTCATGTGCTGCTGCCATCGTGCGCAATCATTCTGTCATGTGGTGCTCCCATCCTGCGCCCCCATTCTGTCATGTGGTGCTCCCATCCTGCGCCCCCATTCTGTCATGTGCTGCTCCCATCCTGTGCCCCCATTCTGTTGTAATGTGCTGCACCCATTCTGCCTGTTCCTGTTTCCATTCTGCCATATGTTGCTCTCATCTTTCTCTCTCCGGCTCTACTGCCCGAGTGCGGCTGTGCTGAGTGCGGGCGGCTGTGCGTGGCTGTGCTGAGTGCGGGCGGCTGTGCGTGGCTGTGCTGAGTGCGGGCGGCTGTGCGTGGCGGTGCTGAGTGCGGGCGGCTGTGCGTGGCTGTGCTGAGTGCGGGCGGCTGTGCGTGGCTGTGCTGAGTGCGGGCGGCTGTGCGTGGCTGTGCTGAGTGCGGGCGGCTGTGCGTGGCTGTGCTGGGTGCGGGCGGCTGTGCGTGGCGGTGCTGGGTGCGGGCGGCTGTGCGTGGCGGTGCTGAGTGCGGGCGGCTGTGCGTGGCTGTGCTGAGTGCCGGCGGCTGTGCGTGGCTGTGCTGAGTGCCGGCGGCTGTGCGTGGCTGTGCTGAGTGCGGGTGGCTGTGCTGAGTGCGGGTGGCTGTGCTGAGTGCGGGTGGCTGTGCTGAGTGCGGGGGGCTGTGCTGAGTGCGGGGGGCCTGAGCAAGCGGGGACACCGGCGGGCTGTGGGGGTCAGGTGCCGGAGTCGCCGCTAGCTCAGGCCCCCGGCACTTGCTATATTTACCTGTCCCCCGTTCCATTCCACTGCTGCGCGCCTCTCTGTCTTCCGGGGTCCTCTGCCTGTGACTGTTCAGTCAGAGGGCGGCGCACATTAAGCGCGTCATCGTGCCCTCTGAACTGAACGTCGCAGGCAGAGGAGGAGGTGGAGGACGGAGTAGCACGCATCGGTGGAACGGAGGACAGGTAAATATTGCATACTCACCCTCCTGGCTCGTCCCTGCTTCTCCGTTGGAGATCGCGATGTGCGTTCAGTGCTTACGCACACCGCGATCTCCTGGGAGCGTCGCTCTGTGGGGTCCAGACTGCGCCGGCGCTTGCGCAGTCGTTAAAGGCTTCGGACAGAGTGACGCTCCCAGCGTTATATTATAGATTTCTTCAGATCTACAACGCAGCTATGAGGCATAAAGGTAAAACTGGCTTAACCATTCAATTATCTGTATGCCCATGGTAATAGCTCAAAATTGCCGGGGGGACAGATTCCCTTTAAAGTCATATGTCCTCACACGCTGTATGCATTTAATAGCCCTCTGTGTCTGTACTCTTACACATACTGGTTGATAACCGGCTCATGCAGCATTACATGAACACCCGATTTATTACATTATGGCTGGACCGTACAATACAAGCAATTGTTACCATCCACCTTTCAAGTCCCCCCTATTTCATAACAGATTGTAGCTTCTAAGCAGCCGTACCCTCACTTATCTTGGTCTCTGTTGATTTATGTTATGCTGTAATGTCTTTTATTGTCTGTACAAGTCCCTTCTAAAATGTAAAGCGCTGCGGAATGTGTTGGCGCTATAGAAATAAAAGTATTTGACATGTAGTTGCCTTCCCTTTTTTTGTACTGCTTTCATGCCCCTTGCTGCAAAACTTGCCTGTGCCAATAATACTGCTTCCCTGTCTCTTTATAAATTCTGTAGACTGATAGTACTGCTTCCCTGTCTCTTTGTAAATTCTGCAGACAGATCGTATTGTCTCCCTGTATCTTTGTAAATTCTGCAGACAGATAGTACTGTCTCCTTGTATCTTTGTAAATTCTGTAGCCTGATAGAACTGCTTCCCTGTCTCTGTGTAAATTCTGTAGACAGATAGTACTGCTTCCCTGTCTCTGTGTAAATTCTGTAGACTGATAGTACTGCTTCCCTGTCTCTTTGTAAATTCTGCAGACAGATCGTATTGTCTCCCTGTATCTTTGTAAATTCTGCAGACAGATAGTACTGTCTCCTTGTATCTTTGTAAATTCTGTAGACTGATAGTACTGCTTCCCTGTCTCTGTGTAAATTCTGTAGACTGATAGTACTTTCTCCATGTATGTTTGTAAATTCTGTAGACAGATAGTACTGTCTCCCAGTATCTGTGTAAATTCTGTAGACAGATAGTACTGTCTCCCAGTATCTGTGTAAATTCTGTAGACAGATAGAACTGTCTCCCTGTCTTTTTGTAAATTCTGTAGACAGATAGTACTGTCTCCCTGTTTCTGTGCATAAATGATTTAGATTACAGCAGAATTACCTAATTTTCTTGTAACGTTGACCAGGAAAGACTGGGTATCTGTAGGGTCTGCCCCTAATTGGTTTGCACTGATTGTAATACGTCCTTGTCACTCTCTGTAAATGATGCCTCTCTAGCTCTGTCTGTAAATGTTGCAGGCACAGATATTACTGCATCTCTATTTCTATGTAAATGATGTATGAATAGAGGCTACTTGTTCCTTAAGCCCATCCCGCTTGTTGTAATTGTTGTTGGCACAGATAGCACTGCGTCTTTGTGTTTCACTGTAAATGAAGCATGGGTGGAACTGTCTCATTTCTTTGTGTGAAAATTACGTATGCACAGATAGTACTGCTTCTCTATTCCCCTGTAGATGATGCAAATAATGATGACCCTGCCTTCTTGTCTCTGTAAGTGATGCAAACACAGATAGTATGGCCTCCCAGTCTCTCTGTAAATGATATAGCTAGATGGTAGTGCCTCCCTACTGCATGAGTGAAGGAAATGTTCATAACACTGCCTTCTAGTTAGGCCTCTGTAAATCAAATAGGTACAGATAGTACTGCCCACTTGTCTCTCCCTGTAAATTATGGAGACACAGATAGTACCGCCTCCATATCTGTCACATGTCACAGGTAGCCTTAAAATGACCTTTCCCCTAATCCACTACTACTATCCACTAATACTATGACTGTAATAACTTCTGTAACTCAATAAGTTACCTTCTGCAATGCAGAATAGACCATTAAAAGATTTCTCACACATTTTCTGTTTCATATTTTATATTAAAAGGGAATCCCCTTGGAGATTTTTTTTTTTATTGTTTTTTTTTGTGTTCTCAATAAATTGTAAAAAATAAAATAAATTGAATGAACATTGATGGTTGTAATCCAGCAGAATGATGTTTTTAACTAATAATGGTGGGGAGCCCTGACCTGTGCTTAGTGATGTCAGAGCAGCTGGATTATTATTAAGGGGACAATCTCAATAAGCAGCAATTTTATTTTCTCCTAGATTATTTTCACTCACCTTCCCTCGTGAGGCTTGAACCAAGCAGTTATTTCTAGAAATACCAGGTGGAAGTGGCATTTAATTGTTTGTGAACCCGAGAGCCAAGCAGAAATTAGTCCCTGGGAATATAAGGCTATTTCTGTGTACAAGAACCGCTTACAGGCATCATCCTGACACCAGGCACATACGTACAATGTGCATGGTCAGCCTCATGTTTACAGCTGGATCCCCGGGGCCGGGTCGTGACAATTCATTATAGGTTTCAGTCCTGATGTATTATATGTTGCGCTGTTACACAGAACCTTCCACTTGCTATAAATACATTTTTTTTACCTGGCATCAATGACGTTGTTATCCTTAATTTGGAGTTGTGTTTCTTTTGTTCTTGCACCACTCCGTTTCCTATATGTAAATCTAGTCTTGTTGGCTAAATAGCTGAAGGCCTTCCCCACACCTTCTGGATCCCGGGATCATTCCCCTTACTGGTGACCCCTGACGGCCAACGTTTCACGCCACTGACCGGATTACCTAATTGGGTGATTTATCCTTTATTCTTCTCTCTTGTCTACCATTGTGCCATAGGTTTCTTATTCTTTCTGGCACCCTTCTGCCGCTTTGGTGGTGTCATTCTTCCATCAGACGGCCTCTTTTCCCTTTATATCTTTCCTTTTGGGAATATTATACCCATAGGGCATTGTTTTTCAATTGGCTTATTGGGGCCCCATTTATGACATTTGTCTCTATATCCTTATAAGGGCATCTCATTTATCATATGGCTGTCTGGGGACGCCCGCACTTGATGTGCTTATTTATATCCATCTATATATTGTCATATTATGGTTATTTAAGCATTTTGAGCTATATTGTACACGTGTATACATTATTATTTGTTTTTTTGTTTCAGTAATATATTGGTGGCGTGTTTTTGTCTTTGTTATCCACTATTAGTCTACGTTCACATTTGCGGTCTGCGCCGCAGCGTCGGGCGCCGCAGCGTCGCCGCATGCGTCATGCGCCCCTATATTTAACATGGGGGCGCATGGACATGCGTCGCACTTGCGTTTTGCGCCGCATGCGTCCCTGCGGCACCCGCGTCCGGGCGCAGAGGACGCAGCAAGTTGCATTTTTGCTGCGTCCAAAATCAATGAAAAAAAGGACGCATGCGGCGCAAAACGCAGCGTTGTGCATGCGTTTTGCTGCGTTTTTGTTTGCGTTGCAGCGCCGACGCTGCGGCGCACAACGCAAATGTGGACTTAGCCTTGTTTGTATTTGGGCCGTCTGTGGACGAGTATTTACTATGGGACCAGTGGTGTGGTAGTTGCATTTTAATATGTTTTTATTTCTGTGCACTTGTCTCTTGTTTCAATAAATGATTTTTGTATTTTTTGCTATTTAATTGGTATTTCTTTTGGGTGTGCGCCCGATTTTGCATGGTTTCTTTTCTTGCTGCTTACACATGAAGGTAGGATTGGGGCACCACCAGCTGTTCCACCACTTCATTCCGGATTTTATCAACCCTGTGTAACAAATCTTGGTTGACAGCCATGCGGAGGAATACTGCCTCTGCACCCGGTTGCTGAGCCACCCCATTTATTTCCACCACTCTTTCTCGTTCCCGGGCCAGAGTGAGATCCTGTAGCTGAGCTGTCCCAAATGTACAGGGGACACTTCCAGCTTGGGGATCGGTGGGGTCTCCTCGACCTCTCCTGCCAATACCTCTATAGGTTGGTGACCCCTATGGCAGGAATCCCTGACTTGGGATCTTCGGGTTCCGTTCTGGAATAGCATTTAACCTTGGAGGGTTAACCCTGGTCTCCCGCAGAGACCAGAACAGGGGCAAGTCTCTTCCCATCACAGTCCCATATGGAAGGGTTTTCACTACTCTCACCACATGGGGTGAAAAAAGTAACCTCATCTGTCAGGTACTCTCAAAGTTTACCATTTATACAAACCACACCCACTTTCTTTCCAGTGGGTTCCAAGCCCGAGATCAACGACCCATGAACCAGTGTCACCAGGCTTCCTGAGTCCAGGAGGGTCTCAGCCTGGTGTCAGTCTATGCACACCTGGTACAGATGTAGTTCACCCACCATAAACAATGGATCCACGGCGAAAACGGCCTGGGCGTACATCGACACACACCGAGTAAACCCGCAGTTCATGGGTTCAGCTGTCAGGGAGCAGTTGGCAGCCACATGTCCTGGCTCTTGGCACCGCCAACACCTAATAGCTGTGGTACGACTGGACCCGGGACCAGTTTAGGGGAAGCAGGTCTTTTGTCATTCTCACTTCGAGGTACCCCCACAGTACGGACTCGGTCCTGATTGGCCCCAGCAGAGGGTCGTGGACAGTGGCGTAACTACAAAGTTATGGGCCCCGGTGCGAACTCCCAAATGGGGCCCCCCCCGCAGCCCTGCCATACTACTCAAGGTAACCCCCATAGAATACAACGCAGCCCCCCTCATAGTGCTCCATACCGTTGATTATTGCCCCATAGATGCTCAATATAAAGCTGCCCCATATATAATGCTCTGCACCGTTCATTATGGCCCCATAGATGCTCCATAGAAAGCTGTGCCATATATAATGCTCTGCACCGTTCATTATGGCCCCATAGATGCTCCATAGAAAGCTGTGCCATGTATTATGCTCTTCACCGGTTATTATGGCCCCATAGATACTCCATATAAAGCTGTGCCATATATAATGCTCTGCACCGTTCATTATGGCCCCATAAGATGCTCCGCACAGCCACTTGCCCCTTATAGTGCTGCACAAGCGTTATGGCCCCATAAGATGCTCCGCACAGCCACTGCCCCTTATAGTGCTGCACAAGTGTTATGGCCCCATAAGATGCTCCACACAGTCACTGCCCCTTATAGTGCTGCACAAGTGTTATGGCCCCATAAGATGCTCCGCACAGCCACTGCCCCTTATAGTGCTGCACAAGTGTTATGGCCCCGTAAGATGCTCCGCACAGCCACTGCCCCTTATAGTGCTGCACAAGTGTTATGGCCCCGTAAGATGCTCCGCACAGTCACTTGCCCCTTATAGTGCTGCACAATTGTTATGGCCTGTTATGAATTCCGTTCTCTGACTCCCTCCTGTGGTCATGAATGGTACTTTGGTTAGTTCTGCTCTTGGACTCCCTCTGGTGGCTTTGAGCGGAACTGCTGGACACTGAGGTTGGCTTTGTCAGCTGCTCTCGTTTATTGCTTGCTGGCTTCCCTATTTAACTCCACTCAGATCGTTACTTCATGCCAGCTGTCAATGTTTCAGTATTGGTTCAGATCTCTCTTGGACTTCTCTGAGGACCTGTCTACTCCAGCAGAAGCTAAGTCTTTGCTAGTTCATTTGTTGTTACTGCTTCCTGAATATATTTCTTAGTACTGCTAATTTCTATTCCAGCTTGCTATCATGATATTCCCTTGCTAGCTGGAAGCTCTGGGGTGCAGAGTGGCACCTCCACACCGTGAGTCGGTCTGGGGAGTCTTTTTGCTTACTCTGCGTAGTTTTTGTAGTCTTTTGTGCTGACCGCATAGTTCCCTTTTCTATCCTCTGACTATTTTAGTGAAGTCTGGCCTCTTTTGCTAAAACCTGTTTCATTCCTGTGTTTGTGACTTTCCTCTTAACTCACAGTCAATATATGTGGGGGGCTGCCTTTACCTTTGGGGAATTTCTCTGAGGCAAGGTTAGGCTTCTATTTCTATCTTTAGGGGTAGTTAGCTCTTAGGCTGTGAAGAGGCGTCTAGGGAGAGTTAGGTACGCTCCACGGCTATTTCAAGTTTGTGTTATAGGAGTAGGGTTTGCGGTCAGCAGAGTTCCCACTTTCCCAGAGCTTGGTCCGATTACTAGTTTACTCATCAGGTCATTCCGGGTGCTCCTAACCACCAGGTCCATAACAGTACAGCTGGCCATCAAAGTGTTAATGCATCTCAAAAGAGGGATAAGAGAAGTTCTGAACCTATTTTTATTCTTTGCAGTGTGTTTTGTCTCTCTTTTCCCCTTAATCTCTGGGTGGTTCAGGACTCAGGTGTAGATATGGATATTCAAGGTCTGTCCTCTTGTGTGGATAATCTCACTGCAAGAGTACAAAGCATTCAAGATTATGTAGTTCAGAATCCGATGTTAGAGCCTACAATTCCAATTCCTGATTTGTTTTCTGGGGATAGATCTAAGTTTCTGAATTTCAAAAATAATTGTAAACTGTTTCTTGCTTTGAGACCCCGCTCCTCTGGTGACCCCATTCAGCAAGTAAAAATTATTATTTCTTTGTTGCGTGGCGACCCTCAAGACTGGGCATTCTCCCTTGCGCCAGGAGATCCTGCATTGCTTAATGTAGATGCGTTTTTTCTGGCGCTTGGATTGCTTTATGACGAACCGAATTCAGTGGATCAGGCAGAGAAAATCTTGCTAGCTTTGTGTCAGGGTCAGGATGAAGCGGAGATATATTGTCAGAAGTTTAGAAAATGGTCTGTGCTTACTCAATGGAATGAGTGTGCCCTGGCAGCAATTTTTAGAAAGGGTCTTTCTGAAGCCCTTAAGGATGTTATGGTGGGATTCCCCACGCCTGCTGGTCTGAATGAATCAATGTCCTTGGCCATCCAAATTGATCGGCGTTTGCGTGAGCGCAAAATTGTGCACCATTTGGCGGTGTCCTCTGAGCAGAGGCCTGAGCTTATGCAATGTGATAGAACTTTGACCAGAACTGAACGGCAAGAACACAGACGTCAGAATAGGCTGTGTTTTTACTGTGGTGACCCCACTCATGCTATCTCTGATTGTCCTAAGCGCACTAAGCGGTTCGCTAGGTCTGTCACCATTGGTACTGTACAGCCTAAATTTCTTTTGTCTGTTACTCTGATTTGCTCTTTGTCATCCTACTCGGTTATGGCATTTGTGGATTCAGGCGCTGCCCTGAATTTGATGGACTTGGAGTTTGCCAGGCGCTGTGGTTTTTTCTTGGAGCCTTTGCAGTATCCTATTCCATTAAGGGGAATTGATGCCACGCCGTTGGCCAAGAATAAACCTCAGTACTGGACTCAGTTGACCATGTGCATGGCTCCTGCACATCAGGAAGAAATTCGCTTTTTGGTGTTGCATAATTTGCATGATGTGGTCGTGTTGGGTTTGCCATGGCTACAGGTTCATAATCCAGTATTGGATTGGAAATCAATGTCTGTGTCTAGTTGGGGTTGTCAAGGGGTACATGGCGATGTTCCATTGGTGTCAATTTCTGCTTCCACTCCTTCTGAAGTCCCTGAGTTTCTGTCGGATTACCAGGATGTATTTGATGAGCCCAAATCCAGTGTCCTACCCCCTCATAGGGATTGTGATTGTGCTATAAATTTGATTCCTGGTAGTAAGTTTCCTAAGGGCCGACTTTTCAATTTATCTGTGCCAGAGCACGCCGCTATGCGGAGTTATATAAAGGAGTCCTTGGAGAAAGGGCATATTCGCCCGTCTTCATCACCGTTGGGAGCAGGGTTCTTTTTTGTGGCCAAGAAGGATGGTTCTCTGAGACCCTGTATAGATTACCGCCTTCTCAATAAAATCACGGTCAAATTTCAGTACCCTTTGCCTCTGCTGTCTGATTTGTTTGCTCGGATTAAGGGGGCTAGTTGGTTCACCAAGATAGATCTTCGAGGGGCGTATAACCTTGTGCATATTAAACAGGGTGATGAATGGAAAACAGCATTTAATACGCCCGAGGGCCATTTTGAGTACCTGGTAATGCCATTCGGGCTTTCAAATGCTCCATCTGTGTTTCAGTCCTTTATGCATGACATCTTCCGAAAGTATCTGGATAGATTCATGATTGTATATTTGGATGATATTTTGGTCTTTTCGGATGATTGGGAGTCTCATGTGAAACAGGTCAGAATGGTATTCCAGGTCCTTCGTGGTAATTCCTTGTTTGTGAAGGGGTCTAAATGTCTCTTCGGAGTTCAGAAGGTTTCCTTTTTGGGCTTCATTTTTTCCCCTTCTACTATCGACATGGACCCTGTTAAAGTTCAGGCCATTTATGATTGGACTCAACCTACATCTGTGAAGAGCCTCCAGAAATTCCTGGGCTTTGCTAATTTTTACCGTCGCTTCATCGCTAATTTTTCTAGTGTGGTTAAACCTTTGACTGATTTGACAAAGAAAGGTGCTGATGTGGTGAATTGGTCCTCTGTGGCGGATGAGGCTTTTTAGGAGCTGAAACGCCGTTTTTCTTCGGCCCCTGTGTTGCGTCAGCCAGATGTTTCGCTCCCTTTTCAGGTCGAGGTTGATGCTTCTGAGATTGGAGCAGGGGCTGTTTTGTCTCAAAGAAGTTCTAATGGCTCTGTGATGAAGCCATGTGCCTTCTTTTCTAGAAAGTTTTCGCCTGCTGAGCGTAATTATGATGTTGGCAATCGGGAGCTGCTGGCTATGAAGTGTGCATTCGAGGAGTGGCGACATTGGCTTGAGGGAGCCAAGCACCGCATGGTGGTCTTGACGGATCACAAAAATCTGACTTATCTCGAGCCTGCCAAGGGGTTGAATCCTAGACAGGCTCGATGGTCGCTGTTTTTCTCCCATTTCGATTTTGTGGTCTCATACCTTCCAGGTTCTAAGAATGTGAAGGCAGATGCCCTTTCTAGGAGTTTTGTGCCTGATTCTCCGGGAGTCCCTGAGCCGGCTGGTATCCTCAAAGAGGGAGTAATTCTGTCTGCCATCTCCCCTGATTTGCGGCGGGTGCTGCAGGAGTTTCAGGCTGATAGACCTGACCGTTGTCCAGAGGAGAAACTGTTTGTCCCTGATAGATGGACTAGCAGAGTTATTTCTGAGGTTCATTGCTCAGTGTTGGCTGGTCATCCTGGGATTTTTGGGACCAGAGATTTGGTGGCCTAGGTCCTTTTGGTGGCCTTCCTTGTCACGGGATGTGCGTTCTTTTGTGCAGTCCTGTGGGACTTGTGCTCGGGCTAAGCCCTGCTGTTCTCGTGCCAGTGGGTTGCTTTTGCCCTTGCCAGTCCCGAAGAGGCCTTGGACGCATGTTTCCATGGATTTTATTTCAGATCTTCCTGTCTCTCAAAGGATGTCTGTCATCTGGGTGGTTTGTGATCGCTTTTCTAAGATGGTCCATTTGGTACCATTGCCTAAATTACCTTCCTCCTCTGATTTGGTGCCATTGTTTTTTCAACATGTGGTTCGTTTGCATGGCATTCCGGAGAACATTGTGTTGGATAGAGGTTCCCAGTTTGTCTCTAGGTTTTGGCGGTCCTTTTGTGCTAAGATGGGCATTGATTTGTCTTTTTCTTCGGCTTTCCATCCTCAAACAAATGGCCAAACCGAACGAACCAACCAGACTTTGGAAACCTATCTGAGATGCTTTGTTTCTGCTGATCAGGATGATTGGGTGACCTTCTTGCCATTGGCTGAGTTCGCCCTTAATAATCGGGCTAGTTCGGCTACTTTGGTTTCGCCTTTTTTCTGAAATTCTGTTTTTCATCCTCGTTTTTCATCGGGGCAGGTTGAGCCTTCTGACTGTCCTGGTGTGGATTCTGTAGTGGACAGGTTGCAGCAAATTTGGACTCACGTAGTGGACAATCTGACGTTGTCTGAGGAGAAGGCTCAACTTTTCGCTAACCGCCGTCGTTGTGTTGGTCCTCGACTTCGTGTTGGGGATTTGGTTTGGTTGTCTTCTCGTTATGTTCCTATGAAGGTTTCTTCTCCTAAGTTTAAGCCTCGTTTCATTGGTCCTTATAAGATTTCTGAAATTCTCAACCCTGTGTCATTTCGTTTGGTCCTTCCAGCTTCTTTTGCCATCCATAATGTGTTCCATAGGTCGTTGTTGCGGAGGTACGTGGCGCCTATGGTTCCCTCCGTTGATCCTCCTGCTCCGGTGTTGGTTGAGGGGGAGTTGGAGTTTGTGGTGGAAAAAATTTTGGATTCTCGTATTTTGAGACGGAAGCTTCAGTACCTGGTTAAGTGGAAGGGCTATGGTCAGGAGGATAATTCCTGGGTTGTTGCCTCCGATGTCCACGCTGCCGATTTAGTTCGTGCCTTTCATTTGGCTCGTCCTGATCGGCCTGGGGGCCCTGGTGAGGGTTCGGTGACCCCTCCTCAAGGGGAGGGGTACTGTTGTGAATTCCGTTCTCGGACTCCCTCCTGTGGTCATGAATGGTACTTTGGTTAGTTCTGCTCTTGGACTCCCTCTGGTGGCTTTCAGCGGAACTGCTGGTCACTGACGTTGGCTTTGTCAGCTGCTCTCGTTTATTGCTTGCTGGCTTCCCTATTTAACTCCACTCAGATCGTTACTTGATGCCAGCTGTCAATGTTTCAGTATTGGTTCAGATCTCTCTTGGACTTCTCTGAGGACCTGTCTACTCCAGCAGAAGCTAAGTCTTTGCTAGTTCATTTGTTGTTACTGCTTCCTGAATATATTTCTTAGTACTGCTAATTTCTAGTCCAGCTTGCTATTTTGATATTCCCTTGCTAGCTGGAAGCTCTGGGGTGCAGAGTGGCACCTCCACACCGTGAGTCGGTGTGGGGAGTCTTTTTGCTTACTCTGCGTGGTTTTTGTAGTCTTTTGTGCTGACTGCATAGTTCCCTTTTCTATCCTCTGACTATTTTAGTGAAGTCTGGCCTCCTTTGCTTAAACCTGTTTCATTCCTGTGTTTGTGACTTTCCTCTTAACTCACAGTCAATATATGTGGGGGGCTGCCTTTACCTTTGGGGAATTTCTCTGAGGCAAGGTTAGGCTTCTATTTCTATCTTTAGGGGTAGTTAGCTCTTAGGCTGTGAAGAGGCGTCTAGGGAGAGTTAGGTACGCTCCACGGCTATTTCTAGTTTGTGGTATAGGAGTAGGGTTTGCGGTCAGCAGAGTTCCCACTTTCCCAGAGCTTGTTCCGATTACTAGTTTACTCATCAGGTCATTCCGGGTGCTCCTAACCACCAGGTCCATAACAATGGCCCCATAAGATGCTCCGCACAGTCACTGCCCCTTATAGTGCTGCACAATTGTTATGGCCCCATAAGATGCTCCGCACAGTCACTGCCCCTTATAGTGCTGGCGCTGCACAATTGTTATGGCCCCATAAAATGCTCCGTGCAGTCACTTGCCCCTTATGCTTTTGCTGCCATAAAAAAAATAAATCACATACTCACCTCACCTCTCTCTCTTCGCTCGGGACCTCCGGCACTTTCAATATTTACCTGGCTGCTCCTCGTGCGGCTCAGTCTTCGGCACTGACGTTCAGCAGAGGGCGCGCACTGACTATGTCACCGCGCCCTCTGACCTGAGCGTCACTGCCAGAAGACGCTGATGACAGAGCCGCACCGGAATGAGGAGCGGTAAATATCGCGCAGCGCTGCGCAGCGCTGTATACTCACTTACTCCTGGCACGGTCCCTGGACGTCCCTGCTTCTTCCAGCGCTGCAGATTCTTCCTGTATTGAGCGGTCACAGTTACCGTTCAATACAGAAATGAATATGCGGCTCCACCCCTATGGGAGGTGGAGCCGCATATTCATTTCTGTATTGAGCGGGACCATGTGACCGCTCAGTGCAGGAAGAATCTGCAGCGCTGGAAGAAGCAGGGACGTCCAGGGACCGTGTCGGGAGTAGGTAAGTATAATTAGAGAGCGGTGACGGCTCCCTGCTGCGGGTCACTCACAAATGGTGGATCATCATTAATCATGGGTCATTTCATTCTCCTTCACTCCTGTCCATGGGGCCCCTAAGTAGTCTGGGCCCTGTCGCAGCTGCGACCTCTTCGACCGCGGTAGTTACGCCCCTGATCGTGGACCTTTCTCAGGTTCCTGGGCTGGCGAGGCCTGACGTGATAACTGAAGTGGAGCAGAGTCCCGTATAAAGTCCTGAGTGGCCGTATACCGCTCAATTAGACTGACCACCTGGTCTAGGGTGCGGGGATCCCCTTGTCCCACCCAATGCTCAATTTATTTTGGCAGAGTCCTCACTAGCCGATCGACCACCACCCTCTCTACCATCTGGAATAGGGTTAAGGTCTCAGGCTGAACTTGTTTTTTTACCAGCTGCAGGAAGTCATATGCCTGAGACTGGCGGGGCGAGACTCCACAAATGATCACTGAAACACCCGTTGGGCCCGCATATATGTATTAACCCCCAGTCGGGCAAGGATCTTACCTCTCAGCTTCTCATAGTCCAATGCATCATCCCGACTGAGGTTCAAGTGGCCCCCTGGGCATCTTCCGTCCGGAAGGGGGCCAACACTTCAGCCCATTGGGACATCAGCATGCTCTCCCGCTTTGCTGTGCTCTCGAACACGGTGAAGAAGCCTCCAAATCGTCCTCAGGACTCATCTTCCTCAACGCTGACCATACTTTATACCAGGCCTCTGAACGGACCGTGGTCGCTGGGGAGGCTGTCTCTCGCACAGCCGCAATCTGTTTCAGAATCAAATTGTTGGTCTGCTGCTGCTGCAACTTATGCTGCACCTGAGAGAGGGCCAACTGTCTTCGTATTTACTCCATCTTGTCAGCAGGCTTGGACTGCAGAATCGCAGGCCTGATAACCGACAGGCGCTGGGATATGCCTCAGTTCACACTGCCGCATTCTCCACCAAGTTGTAGGCGGTGGTGTTCACACTGTGTGGCAATGAGGCAGTGACCCAGTAACGTTCAAAGCAAAATGTCTTTAATGTCCAAAAACTTACTAATGAAAAGCAAACGGTACCTTCCGGATCGCAGCCGAGGCAAAAAAAACAGTCCATATCCGAGACCGGTTGCCGTGGGCGACTGCACCACCGCGTCACGCTGAGGGGGCGCCAGACGTTCGCTTCCCTTGGCTCTGTGTTTACTGCACACATAAGCCGAATGTTGCAAAGCCACCTGCTCTGCAGCTTGCAAAACAACACTGACACTCCCAAACCTTTGCTGCAGTGTTTTTTAAATGGAATCTGTGGCCATAAACCACTTGCAAGACCCGGCTGCAGAGAGTGAACTTCCCCACTACCATCCTGTATTTCACTCTAAAAATAAAAAAAGCCTTTAACGGGTTTTCCTACAAATCTGACTGAGTCACTACTTGGACCCTTTCCACTCTTTCTTTTATTTTGCCTTGTGACTCACAGGCATCCTGATGTGAACACAAGGCATTCCAGTGGGTTTAATAGGACTCCATCCACATTCTGGGGGACACATATCAAGCCACACATATGATCCTCCTCACTGCTTCACCATAGGGAGTCGTATTATAGTAGTTATATTCTTGTACATAGGGGGCAGTATTATAGTAGATATATTCTTGTACATAGGGGGAGTATTATAGTAGATATATTCTTGTAAATAGAGGCAGTATTATAGTAGTTATATTCTTGTACATGGGGGCAGGATTATAGTACTTATATTTTTGTACATAGGAACAGTATTATAGTATTATAGTAGTTATATTCTTGTACACAGGTGGCAATATTATAGTAGTTATATTCTTGTATATAGCGACAGTATTAAGGTAGTTATATTCTTGTTCATGGAGGCAGTATTATAGTAGTTATATTCTTGTACATAGGGGCAGTATTATAGTCAGGGGCATAACTACCGCGGTCGCAGCGGTCGCAGCTGCGACGGGGCCCAGACTACTTAGGGGCCCCATGGACAGGAGTGAAGGAGAATGAAATGACCCATGATTGATGATGATCCACCATTTGTGAGTGACCCGCAGCAGGGAGCCGTCACCGCTCTCTAATTATACTTACCTACACCCGGCACGGTCCCTGGACGTCCCTGCTTCTTCCAGCGCTGCAGATTCTTCCTGCACTGAGCGGTCACATGGTCCCGCTCATTACAGAAATGAACATGCGGCTCCACCTCCCATAGGGGTGGAGCCGCATATTCATTTCTGTATTGAACGGTAACTGTGACCGCTCAATACAGGAAGAATCTGCAGCGCTGGAAGAAGCAGGGACGTCCAGGGACCGTGCCGGGAGTAGGTGAGTATACAGCGCTGCGCGATATTTACCGCTCCTCGTTCCGGTGCGGCTCTGTCATCAGCATCCTCTGGCAGTGACGCTCAGGTCAGAGGGCGCGGTGACGTAGTCAGTGCGCGCCCTCTGCTGAATGTCAGTGCCGAAGACTGAGCCGCACGAGGAGCAGCCAGGTAAATATTGAAAGTGCCGGGGGTCCTGAGTGAAGAGAGAGAGGTGAGGTGAGTATGTGATTTATTTTTTTTATGGCAGCAAAAGCATAAGGGGCAAGTGACTGCACGGAGCATTTTATGGGGCCATAACGCTTGTGCAGCGCCAGCACTATAAGGGGCAGTGACTGTGCGGAGCATCTTATGGGGCCATAACAATTGTGCAGCACTATAAGGGGCAGTGACTGTGCGGAGCATCTTATGGGGCCATAACAATTGTGCAGCACTATAAGGGGCAGTGACTGTGCGGAGCATCTTACGGGGCCATAACAATTGTGCAGCACTATAAGGGGCAGTGACTGTGCGGAGCATCTTATGGGGCCATAACAATTGTGCAGTACTATAAGGGGCAAGTGACTGTGCGGAGCATCTTACGGGGCCATAACACTTGTGCAGCACTATGAGGGGCAGTGGCTGTGCGGAGCATCTTATGGGGCCATAACAATTGTGCAGCACTATAAGGGGCAGTGACTGTGCGGAGCATCTTATGGGGCCATAACGATTGTGCAGCATTATAAGGGGCAAGTGACTGTACGGAGCATTTTATGGGGCCATAACAATTGTGCAGCGCCAGCACTATAAGGGGCAGTGACTGTGCGGAGCCTCTTATGGGGCCATAACAATTGTGCAGCACTATAAGGGGCAGTGACTGTGCGGAGCATCTTATGGGGCCATAACAATTGTGCAGCACTATAAGGGGCAAGTGACTGTGCGGAGCATCTTACGGGGCCATAACACTTGTGCAGCACTATAAGAGGCAGTGGCTGTGCGGAGCATTTTATGGGGCCATAACACTTGTGCAGCGCCAGCACTATAAGGGGCAGTGGCTGTGCGGAGCATCTTATGGGGCCATAACAATTGTGCAGCACTATAAGGGGCAGTGACTGTGCGGAGCATCTTATGGGGCCATAACGATTGTGCAGCATTATAAGGGGCAGTGACTGTGCGGAGCATCTTATGGGGCCATAACAATTGTGCAGCACTATAAGGGGCAGTGACTGTGCGGAGCATCTTATGGGGCCATAACAATTGTGCAGCACTATAAGGGGCAGTGGCTATACGGAGCATTTTATGGGGCCATAACACTTGTGCAGCGCCAGCACTATAAGGGGCAGTGGCTGTGCGGAGCATCTTATGGGGCCATAACAATTGTGCAGCACTATAAGGGGCAGTGGCTATACGGAGCATTTTATGGGGCCATAACACTTGTGCAGCGCCAGCACTATAAGGGGCAGTGGCTGTGCGGAGCATCTTATGGGGCCATAACAATTGTGCAGCACTATATGGGGCAAGTGACTGTACGGAGCATCTTATGGGGCCATAACAATTGTGCAGCACTATAAGGGGCAAGTGACTGTGCGGAGCATCTTACGGGGCCATAACACTTGTGCAGCACTATAAGAGGCAGTGGCTGTGCGGAGCATTTTATGGGGCCATAACACTTGTGCAGCGCCAGCACTATAAGGGACAGTGGCTGTGCGGAGCATCTTATGGGGCCATAACAATTGTGCAGCACTATATGGGGCAAGTGACTGTGCGGAGCATCTTATGGGGCCATAACAATTGTGCAGCACTATAAGGGGCAAGTGACTGTGCGGAGCATCTTACGGGGCCATAACACTTGTGCAGCACTATAAGAGGCAGTGGCTGTGCGGAGCATTTTATGGGGCCATAACACTTGTGCAGCGCCAGCACTATAAGGGACAGTGGCTGTGCGGAGCATCTTATGGGGCCATAACAATTGTGCAGCACTATAAGGGGCAGTGGCTATACGGAGCATTTTATGGGGCCATAACACTTGTGCAGCGCCAGCACTATAAGGGGCAGTGGCTGTGCGGAGCATCTTATGGGGCCATAACAATTGTGCAGCACTATATGGGGCAAGTGACTGTACGGAGCATCTTATGGGGCCATAACAATTGTGCAGCACTATAAGGGGCAAGTGACTGTGCGGAGCATCTTACGGGGCCATAACACTTGTGCAGCACTATAAGAGGCAGTGGCTGTGCGGAGCATTTTATGGGGCCATAACACTTGTGCAGCGCCAGCACTATAAGGGACAGTGGCTGTGCGGAGCATTTAATGGGGCCATAACAATTGTGCAGCACTATAAGGGGCAGTGGCTATACGGAGCATTTTATGGGGCCATAACACTTGTGCAGCGCCAGCACTATAAGGGGCAGTGGCTGTGCGGAGCATCTTATGGGGCCATAACAATTGTGCAGCACTATAAGGGGCAGTGACTGTGCGGAGCATCTTATGGGGCCATAACGATTGTGCAGCATTATAAGGGGCAGTGACTGTGCGGAGCATCTTATGGGGCCATAACAATTGTGCAGCACTATAAGGGGCAGTGACTGTGCGGAGCATCTTATGGGGCCATAACAATTGTGCAGCACTATAAGGGGCAAGTGACTGTGCGGAGCATCTTATGGGGCCATAACAATTGTGCAGCACTATAAGGGGCAAGTGACTGTGCGGAGCATCTTACGGGGCCATAACACTTGTGCAGCACTATAAGAGGCAGTGGCTGTGCGGAGCATTTTATGGGGCCATAACACTTGTGCAGCGCCAGCACTATAAGGGACAGTGGCTGTGCGGAGCATCTTATGGGGCCATAACAATTGTGCAGCACTATAAGGGGCAGTGGCTATACGGAGCATTTTATGGGGCCATAACACTTGTGCAGCGCCAGCACTATAAGGGGCAGTGGCTGTGTGGAGCATCTTATGGGGCCATAACAATTGTGCAGCACTATATGGGGCAAGTGACTGTACGGAGCATCTTATGGGGCCATAACACTTGTGCAGCACTATAAGGGGCAGTGGCTGTGCGGAGCATCTTATGGGGCCATAACAATTGTGCAGCACTATAAGGGGCAGTGGCTGTGCGGAGCATCTTACGGGCCATAACACTTGTGTAGCACTATAAGGGGCAGTGGCTGTGCGGAGCATCTTATGGGGCCATAACACTTGTGCAGCACTATAAGGGGCAGTGACTGTGCGGAGTATCTTATGGGGCCATAACACTTGTGCAGCACTATAAGAGGCAGTGGCTGTGCGGAGCATCTTATGGGGCCATAACAATTGTGCAGCATTATAAGAGGCAGTGGCTATACGGAGCATTTTATGGGGCTATAACACTTGTGCAGCGCCAGCACTATAAGGGACAGTGGCTGTGCGGAGCATCTTATGGGGCCATAATAATTGTGCAGCACTATAAGGGGCAGTGGCTATACGGAGCATTTTATGGGGCCATAACACTTGTGCAGCGCCAGCACTATAAGGGGCAGTGGCTGTGCGGAGCATCTTATGGGGCCATAACAATTGTGCAGCATTATAAGGGGCAGTGGCTATACGGAGCATTTTATGGGGCCATAACACTTGTGCAGCGCCAGCACTATAAGGGGCAGTGGCTGTGCGGAGCATCTTATGGGGCCATAACAATTGTGCAGCACTATATGGGGCAAGTGACTGTACGGAGCATCTTATGGGGCCATAACACTTGTGCAGCACTATAAGGGGCAGTGGCTGTGCGGAGCATCTTATGGGGCCATAACAATTGTGCAGCACTATATGGGGCAAGTCGCTGTGCGGAGCATCTTATGGGGCCATAACACTTGTGCAGCACTATAAGGGGCAAGTGGCTGTGCGGAGCATCTTATGGGGCCATAATGAACGGTGCAGAGCATTATATATGGCACAGCTTTATATGGAGTATCTATGGGGCCATAATGACCGCTGCAGAGCATAATACATGGCACAGCTTTCTATGGAGCATCTATGGGGCAATAATGAACGGTGCAGAGCATTATATATGGCACAGCTTTCTATGGAGCATCTATGGGGCCATAATGAACGGTGCAGAGCATTATATATGGCACAGCTTTCTATGGAGCATCTATGGGGCCATAATGAACGGTGCAGAGCATTATATATGGGGCAGCTTTATATGGAGCATCTATGGGGCAATAATCAACGGTATGGAGCACTATGAGGGGGGCTGCGTTGTATTCTATGGGGGTTACCTTGAGTTGTATGGCAGGGCTGCGGGGGGGGGCCCCATTTGGAAGTTCGCACCGGGGCCCATAACTTTGTAGTTACGCCACTGATTATAGTAGTTATATTCTTGTACATAGGAGCATTATTATAGTAGTTATATGCTTGTACATATGGGCAGTATAATAGTAGTTATATTCTTGTACATAGGAGCAGCATTATAGTAGTTATATTCTTGTACATAGGGGCAGTATAATAGTAGTTATATTCTTGTACATAGGAGCAGTATTATAGTAGATATATTCTTGTACATATGAGCTGTATTTTAGAAGTTATATTGTTGTACATAGGCACAGCATTATAGTAGTTGTATTCTTGTACAAAGGGGCAGTTTTCTCTTCGCCACGACAGCACCCACTGAGAGAGGGGATCCGCCCCTAGGAACAGGAAACCCTACGGAGAGAAAAAAGGGGCGGTCCCCCTCGCTCCCACAGTTTGGTTTCCTGTTCCTATGGGAATCCACGGAGAAGAGGATGCCTAGCCTGGATGCCGCTTGCGCAGTTTACCTGTGAGGACGGCAAGGGCTCCAGAGCTGGAGGCAGCGTCGGGGGTCCTGGTGTCCGCTTCCCCCCTCTGCTGGCAGACGCCGTGAGGCCAGGGCTGGAAAGTGGCTGGCTCACAGGAATTCATCCGGGACGTCTGCGGGGAGTTAGCGCTGTGGTTTGGTGAGCGCTGCGCCGTCCTCGGCGAGCGCTCATACGGCGTGGAGCCCCAGTATGTTCCCCTGGAAGTACAGCAATAAACTTCCGGGGTGATGGAGGAGACGGCGCCTGCGCTGGTGCCGGTGACAGCGCGGGCACATGGAATATGGCCGCGACCCGGAAGTGGTTAGCACTTCCGGGTTCAACAGGAAGAAGATGGCGGCCCCCATGTGAAAAGGACGCCGGCAGTAACGCTCCGGCGTCCAATATGGATTCGGCACAGGACCCTGCGATGTCTTCCATTGAAGCCACCGCAACTACTCCTTGCAGCCAAGCCAGCAGCAGCAGCCGCTCCAAGCGGAGCGGATCTTCTAAGAAGAACAAGCCTCTGCAGTCTCCTCCTCGTCAGCCGGTACCTTCACAGACAGCATCACTGGGGTGAGTGTACATCTACCCTATTATGCTGATTGCTGTTCCCTCTCCTCTAACACTCTAGGCAAAATGCACTGAAAAAACGAAACACAAACAGTGTGCGATATGTCTTCAGCCCCTTCCGGATAGTTACAAAAAGAAACTTTGTAAACCATGTATTGATTCCACCTTACGGGAGGAGGCCTCGGTTAAATCAGAAGACATTAGAGTGTTGATTAGAGAGGAATTACAAGCCCTGCATAGTTCGGGAAAAGAAACGCGTACTAAGGGGATAAGAGAATATGTTTCACCCATATCTGACCAGTCTTCCGAATTAGAGAATGCAGATTCGGATATTTCCAGAGAATGTTTCCTCGGACGAGGATCAGGATACGTGCTTCCCCACCGATAGTATAGATAACCTGGTGAAATCCGTCTGTAACACCATGGGCATTGAGGATTCTAAGACCCCTAAAACACAGCAGGACATAATGTTCGCTGGGCTGTCTGAAAGGAAAAGACCCTCCTTTCCGGTGATAGCAGCAGTTAAAAATTTAATTAAAAAAGAGTGGGAAAGCCAGGGGCAGATGGGATTACCACCATCTTCAAAGAGACGTTATCCTTTTAATGATGAGGAATTCTCGACTTGGTCAAAAGCCCCAAAAGTGGATGCAGCAGTGGCTTCCACATCCAAAAGGTCCCTGCTACCTGTGGAGGATTCAGGTTCACTACAAGATCCTCTGGACCGCAAAGACGACTCTCTCCTTAAAAGAGCGTGGGAATCTTGTGCGGGAGCCCTAAAACCGGCTGTGTCGGCTACATGCACCGCTAGGTCCATGTTAGTCTGGCTAAGTGACTTGGAAGAAGGACTTAAAAACGGTCTCTCTAGAGACAAGTTGAGAGCCTCTATACCTTTGATTAGGGGCGCTACAGCCTTCCTGGCAGACTCATCTGCTGACTCAATACGTTTGGCGGCCAAGTCGGCGGGGCTGACTAATGCAGCACGTAGGGCCCTGTGGCTTAAGGGTTGGAAAGGCGATCCCCAGACAAAATCCAAATTGTGTGGCCTTCCATGTCAGGGTGAGTACCTATTTGGTACTAAGCTGGACGAGATCCTAACTAAAGCAGGAGAGAGGAAAAAGGGCTTCCCTAATAATAATTACCTTCCATCTTATAGGAGGGCGTTCCGAAAGCCCGTGTTTAACAAAAGGAAGGATTTCAAGAACCAAGACCGCTGGGCCACTAGAGACACCAGACAGAGAGGAGCATTCTTTGGGAAGCGCCCTTTCAAAACTGAGGAAAAACCCCGCTAGAACAGATCTGCCTGTGGGAGGTAGATTGTCTTCCTTCTCAGATCAATGGCAGAAAATAACTTCGAACGTTTGGGCAAATAGTATCATCGCCTTTGGCCTAAAACTAAAATTTTCCCGAGTCCCTCCGGACTCATTTCTATTGACTTCTTTAAAAACCCAGTTACAACAGGAGGCTTTGGAGCAGGAGGTAATGAATCTTCTAGCCAAAGGAGTTTTGGTGGAAGTTCCATTTCTTCAGCAAAAAAAGGGATTCTATTCCCCTCTATTTTTAATCCCAAAGCCAGATGGATCATTCAGAACCATATTGAACCTTAAAAAATTGAACACCTTCTTAGAGAATCAAACCTTTAAAATGGAGTCTATCCGGTCCACCATAATACTGTTGTCTCCCCATTGCTTTATGACGGTACTCGACCTAAAAGATGCGTATTACCATCTGCCAATTTTTATAGAACATCAACAATATCTCCGCGTGGCGATTGTGTTGAATGGATGTATACGACACTTTCAGTATACAGCAATGCCCTTTGGACTATCAATAGCTCCAAGGGTATTCACTAAGTTAATGTCGGAAGTAATGTCATACCTAAGAGTAAGAGATACCCTCATAATCCCGTACCTTGATGATCTTTTAGTAGTAGGGAGTTCCCCTTCACAATGTCACCAACGATTGTGTGATATGGTTTCGTCCCTGCAAAGGTTAGGATGGTTGATAAATTGGGAAAAGTCTAGACTTCTTCCAACTACTCGACAAACATTCTTGGGAATTATAATAGACTCTATAAGCCAAAAATGTTTCCTACCACAATCCAAGCAATTGACAATAAGAAATAAGGTACAGTCGGTAATAGATAAACCTCTAATATCTTTAAGACAAGGCATGTCCCTCCTTGGCTCCTTCACGTCATGTATCCCAGCAGTACCATGGGCTCAATTTCATTCAAGGTGTTTACAATATGCAATTTTACATGAGGAAATAAAATTACAAGGTCATCTAGACGGTAAAATTTCCCTTTCTGAAGACGTAATTAAATCTCTATCCTGGTGGCTAGAACCAGATCACTTGGTTAGTGGGGTCCCCTGGGTAGTTAAACCCTCAAACACAATATTCACGGATGCCAGTCCTAGTGGTTGGGGAGCACATTTGGGAGATCAGGTAGCCCAAGGTCTATGGTCGTTTACGGAGTCAGGCGACTCATCTAATATAAGAGAGCTGAAAGCTATCCATCACGCTCTATGTGAATTCCTTCCGCAGTTACACGGAACACATACAAGGATTCTGTCAGACAACATGACATCAGTAGCGTATATCAATCATCAAGGAGGAACAAGATCAGGAACACTCATGTCTATAGCCGAAGACATCCTAACTATAGCCGAGGAACATCTACTGTCTCTATCAGCACTACATGTCAGAGGAGTGGACAATTCAAAAGCGGACTTCCTCAGTCGTCATACCCTCCACCAAGGGGAGTGGGTTTTAAATCATCAAATCTTCAAAATGATAACCATGAAATGGGGTTTACCAGAGATAGATCTCTTCGCTACAAGAAACAACAGGCAATTAAAAAAGTTTGCTTCAATGTTCCAATCCGACAAACCCGATTTTCTCGACGCTCTCCAGGTGCCATGGACATTTCAAAAAGCGTATGCTTTTCCTCCTCTGATACTTCTACCAACAGTAATCAGGAAGATAAGGGAGGACAAAGCCAATATAATCCTGATTGCCCCATTTTGGCCAAAGAGACCATGGTTCTCCCTGCTCAGAGCCATGTCCATCTCAGATCCATGGATTCTCCCAGAGGATCAGGATCTTCTCTTCCAGGGACCCTTCAACCACCCTCATGTGAAGGGTCTACGGTTGACAGCCTGGAATTTGAGAGGCAATTGTTGAAACTAAGGGGTTTCTCTGATCAAGTGATTCATACTTTGTTATTAAGTAGGAAAAGATCCACTACTTCTATATATGTGAGAGTATGGAGAAAGTTTCTAAGTCTTTATCCGTTGGCCTTGTCAAAAGAAATTCCTATTTTTAACATTTTAGAATTTCTCCAGAGAGGACGTGACTTAGGTCTTTCAGTTAATACCTTAAAAGTACAAGTCTCTGCTCTAGGGGCATTGTATAGTCACAATGTAGCGGGTGATAGGTGGATAGCTAGATTTATTTCAGCCTGCCAGAGGTCAGAACCAGTTCAGATTCCCCGCATACCTCCTTGGGACGTTAATCTAGTCCTTGAAGCCTTGACAGGTCACCCATTTGAGCCACTACACTCAGCTCACATTAAACACGTTACTCTCAAAACTGCTCTTCTTGTCGCATTAGTATCGGCGACAAGGGTAAGTGACATACAGGCACTATCAGTAGATCCTCCCTTTCTGTCGATATTTCCAGATAGAATTGTCCTGAAAACAGACCCTTCCTACCTACCTAAGATGTGTACTAAATTTCATAGATCTCAAGAAATTCTTCTTCCTACTTTTTATAATAACCCTACAAATCAGGAAGAGGAGAAATACCATACCTTAGATGTGAAAAAGGCTGTAATGACTTACTTAGACAGGACTAGCGCCTGGAAGAAGAGCAGGGCTCTCTTTGTTTCCTTCCAGGGTCAAAGAAAAGGAGCTGGTGTTACAAAAGGCACATTATCTCGATGGATTCGGGAGGCGATATACCTTGCCTATTCGTCTAAAGGGGAGAATCCACCTGAGATTGTAAAGGCACATTCCATAGCGATAGCTTCATCCTGGGCGGAACGAGCAGAGGTTCCAATAGAACTCATATGTAAGGCCGCAACCTGGTCCTCTCCTGTTACCTTCTATAATCACTATAGATTAGATCTATCTGCTTCCACTGATTTGTGTTTCGGTAGATCAGTTCTTAACACGATAATCCCCCCCAAATAACTATCTCTGAAAGTCTCTCAGTGGGTGCTGTCGTGGCGAAGAGAAAACACCGGATTACGTACCGGTAATGCTCTTTTATAGAGCCACGACAGCACCCCTTCACTTCCCTCCCTTATATATTAGTTTGCATATGAGCACTATTAAGGGTGATTGGTACTTGTAAATATACGTAATTAAGTTAAGATAAAATGTTAATATAGAATGACCTACTAAAACTGGTAGGCGGTTCCTCGCAATCTCTGTAACCCAAACCGTAGGGTTTCCTGTTCCTAGGGGCGGATCCCCTCTCTCAGTGGGTGCTGTCGTGGCTCTATAAAAGAGCATTACCGGTACGTAATCCGGTGTTTTATTTATAGTAGTTATATTATTGTACATAGGGGCAGTATTATAGTAGTTATATTCTTGTACAAAGAGGCAGTATTCTAGAAGTTAAGGGATGCGTTTCCCTCCAACAAATACTAAAGTATAGTTATTAAGCGGGAACTCTCCCTGCACCTCTATTGAGGTCTGACATTAACTATTAATGCCGAACTTGACTATTAATAATTAATATCCACTTACTAATGCCTCAATGTTATCTTTATCCTTATAATATATACTAGCTGAGACAAAACAGTGTATCAATAAAGGATGTTTATAACACACACAAGTCTACAGTCTATTACATCCATATATATTTATACCCAAGCTGGCGACTATGTATGTGTGTGTGTGTATGTATATATATATATATATATGTATATATATATATATATATATATATATATATATATATATATATATATATATATATATATATATATATATATATACACGGATACTGCAACTCTAATACAGTAATATCACAACAGTATCACACATTCAAAACCTACAATTAACTGCCCGAAGTATCCAAATCACACATGCCATATTCACCCTCCCTTCTATCACTCAACATCCCTAAGAAGCTAGGGTATATACCGTATTTTTCGGACTATAAGACGCACCGGACCATAAGGCGCATCCCAAATTTGGGGTGAAAATTGCAGAAAAAAATATTTTTTATAAGATGGGGGTCCGTCTTATTGTCCGAATTTACAGTATCTTACCTGAGGGCTGGCGGTGGCAGAGCAGGGTCACAGGAGGCATGGTGTCGGCAGAGGTGGGGTGATGCGGTATGGCGTGCACCTGAGCAGGGTCCCTTCCTGCTTAGGTGGGCGACGCCACGGCCTGGTGTCCATGGGAGGGTTGCAGCAGTGGTTACCGGCAGAGGTGCTGGGATGAGGAGGTCCTGGGATGAGGAGGTCCTGGGATGAGGAGGTGCTGGGATGAGGAGGTGCTGGGATGAGGAGGTGCTGGGATGAGGAGGTGCTGGGATGAGGAGGCGCAGTGAGAGGTGTGGCGTCAGAGGGGTCCCTTTCCCCGGTGAGGTGATGCAGCAGCCCGGTAAGCAGCAGAGCCGGGTGAATACTGTTGTTAGCGGTGGTGGCGGCTATCTTCCCGAGGCCGCGGGTGCGCAGATGAAGCGCTCTGCTTCCCGGGGCTTCAGGAAAATGGCCGTGGGATGCCGCGCATGCGCAGATGGCGATCGCGGCGGCCATTTTCCTGAAGCCACGAACTTCAGGAAAATGGCCGCCGCGATCCCCATCTGCGCACGCGCGGCATCCCGCGGCCATTTTCCTGAAGCCCCGGGAAGCAGAGCGCTCCATCTGCGCACGCGCGGCCTCCGGAAGATGGCCGCCACCACTGCTAACAACAGGATTCACCCGGCTCTGCTGATTACCGGGCTGCTGCATCACCTCACCGGGGAAAGGGACCCCGCTCACTGCGCCTCCTCATCCCCGCACGTCTGCCGCCGCACCTCTGCCACCACACCTCTGCCACCGTACCTCTGCCGCCACGGTAAGCCTGCATTGCGACTATTAGACGCACCCCCCCATTTTCCCCCCTTTTTTGGGGGGGAAAAAGTGCGTCTTGTAGTCCGAAAAATACGGTAATGCTTGCGTATAGGGCCTAGTAAGAAAAGGGATTATAGATTAAACTCAGCTATATGATCCTCATGGTGTCCGGAAGAAAGAGAGAGAGAAAAGCACACCTCTTGTATTTATATGTCCAGGTAAAAAGAAGTGTGTCCAGCCCCAGGTGTGGGGGATGATGTCACCAGTATATCCTCCACTGGCTAAGGTACATCCCCGGCATCCTGATTAAACCTGTTCTGCTAGAACATGGCTGGACCTTCTTTGTCTTAAGGCAATTAAGACAACATGCTGGAGGAGGGGGCTTCTGCATCATGTGGAATACATGTGGGGGAATTATATATACAGTTCAGAGCAAATGTTTGGACACATCTTCTCATTTAAAGATTTTTCTGTATTTTCAGGACTATGAAAATTGTAAATTCACACTGAAGGCATGAAAACTATGAATTAACACATGTGGAATTATATACTTAACAAAAAAGTGTGAAACAACTGAAATTATGTCTTATAGTCTAGGTTCTTCAAAGTAGCCACATTTTGCTTTGATGACTGCTTTGCACATTCTTGGCATTCTCTTGATGAGCTTCAAGAGGTAGTCACCGGAAATGGTCTTCCAACAATCTTGAAGGAGTTCCCAGAGATGCTTAGCACTTGTTGGCCCTTTTGCCTTCACTATGCGGTCCACCTCACCCCAAACCATCTCGATTGGGTTCAGGTCTGGTGACTGTGGAGGCCAGGTCATCTGGCATAGCACCTCATCACTCTCCTTCTTGGTCAAATAGCCCTTACACAGCCTGGAGGTGTGTTTGGGGTCATTGTCCTGTTGAAAAATAAATGATGGTCCTACTAAACGCAAACCGGATGGAATAGCATGCCGCTGCAAGATGCTGTGGTAGCCATGCTGGTTCAGTATGCCTTCAATTTTGAATAAATCCCGAACAGTGTCACCAGCAAAGCACCATCACACCTCCTCCTCCATGCTTAACGGTGGGAATCAGGCATGTAGAGTCCATCCGTTCACCTTTTCTGCGTCGCACAAAGACACGGTGGTTGGAACCAAAGATCTCAAATTTGGGCTCATCACGCCAAAGCACAGATTTCCACTGGTCTAATGTCCATTCCTTGTGTTCTTCAGCCCAAACAAGTCTCTTCTGCTTGTTGCCTGTCCTTAGCAGTGGTTTCTTAGCAGCTATTTTACCATGAAGGCCTGCTGCACAGTCCCCTCTTAACAGTTGTTATAGAGATGTGTCTGCTGCTAGAACTCTCTATGGCATTGACCTAGTCTCTAATCTGAGCTGCTGTTAACCTGCGATTTCTGAGGCTGGTGACTCGGATAAACTAATCCTCAGAAGCAGAGGTGACTCTTGATCTTCCTTTCCTGGGGCGGTCCCCATGTGAGCCAGTTTCTTTGTAGCGCTTGATGGTTTTTGCAACTGCACTTGGGGACACTTTCAAAGTTTTCCCAATTTTTCGGACTGACTGACCTTCATTTCTTAAAGTAATGATGGCCACTCATTTTTCTTTACTTTGCTGCTTTTTTCTTGCCATAATACAAATTCTAACAGTCTATTCAGTAGGACTATCAGCTGTGTATCCACCAGACTTCTGCACAACACAACTGATGGTCCCAACCCCATTTATGAGGCAAGAAATCCCACTTATTAAACCTGACGGGGCACACCTGTGAAGTGAAAACCATTCCCGGTGACTACCTCTTGAAGCTCATCAAGAGAATGCCAAGAGTGTGCAAAGCAGTCATCAAAGCAAAAGGTGGCTACTTTGAAGAACCTAAAATATAAGACATATTTTCAGTAGTTTCACACTTTTTTGTTAAGTATATAATTCCATATGTGTTAATTCATAGTTTTGATGCCTTCAGTGTGAATTTAAAATTTTCATAGTCATGAAAATACAGAAAAATCTTTAAACGAGGTGTGTCCAAACTTTTGCTCTGTACTGTATATGTACACAAAACAGGCACTATACGTATCTCTATATAAAGATGTACATTTTGGGGCACTTCCCTTCTACAGTAGTTTTATTCTTATTATTAATGTATATTTATCTTATGTATTTTAGGTAATCCATGTATACAGAGCTTCTGTACAGCAACACTTTGATATCCTCTTCCTCCCTGATGGTAAAGAATTTTTGAGCACCACAGACTGTGTGAGTCGAGACTCCGCTGACCGCACCATCATCGCCTGGGATTTCGCCACAACTGCCAAAGTCTCTAATCAGATATTTCATGTATGACTCTTGTGTGTATGTCTGAACAGCACTTCTGTATAAACGTGTACCTTTACAGAACAGATGATTAGTTGGATTTTCTGTGAAAAGTTTTGAAAAAGTTTGGTATCTGTCACTGTTGAGTTTTTATGGCAGGAGTATTGGTTCTCACCCAGCTTTTTTAGAAACCAATTTAAGAGAAGAATACGGTAAATAATATTTGTTTTTTCCTGTCACCTATCAAAGCACCAACGAGAGAGGGGATCTGCCCTTCAAGGAAAGTAAACCTTCAAGATAAAAAGGGCGGCTCCTCTCTCCGCATCAGTGGTTTCCTGTCCTTGATGGGGGAACCTTCAGTCGTCAGCAGCAGGAGCTGCTGGCATGGTGGCAGAAGAAAAGAAGACAAAAGGCAAAGATCCCAGATCTGGGCCGGTTGGTTGCGGCAGGGCACCGTCTCAGCTTCGGCTGGCGCCAGACATATCGGAAGCTCCACGGGGGGGGTTAGGTGATGGGGTCTCGACCGCCAGTCATGCAGGAGCCTGTGACGCCATCACAGCATGGTTAACCGACAGCCCTGCATACCGGCGAGGTGACGTAAAGCGGCCGGAAACTGGAAGTCACGCTCTGATGATGCGGCTGGGACCTTTCGCCCAGAGCACTTCCGGGGGCGGGTACCGGAAGCTGCAAGAGACGCCGGCCGGCAGATCCCCTAAAGGCACAGTACTTAAGGGTGGATCGCCGGCTAGGCTGGGGCACTAGTGCAGCTATGGAGGCACAGCAGCCCTCTACACAGCAGCAGCTGCAGAATCTGCAGCCACAGCAGCAACATGGGGAGACAGCAACCGTAGCGACCCTGACACCAGCCTCACCAGGATGGATGTTCTAGACACTCCAGCGGGACAGTGCAGGTCCAAAGATTCTAGGACAAGCTGGCGCAGCTCTACCAGGATGGAAGATTCCGCGGTCCCTAAAGGAGACCTTTTGGATGAAGTCCTGCCTCCTATTCCGGCACCCTCTAATTTCCTCTGAGTGGTGAGTGAGTGTTTCGAGAATGCCATTTTAATAATGCAAATCTCTCTCGCCTTTTCTCTCTGGCCTTTCTGGTAGGAGCCCCCTAGAAAGTGCATAGGGAAGTCGAAGCGCTCTGTGCGGGCAGAATTTGGCTGACACATGGGTCAAATGATTATGCCAGGCATGTATCAATGACACGGTGGCTTCTGAGTCCCCTGACTTCTTTTTCACCTTAAGAACTCTCATCAGAGCTGAGGTGGAGAACTCATAAAAGTCACAGTCCCTCTCAGGATCACCAAGAAGGGATAGGGCTGAAGTGTCTCCCTCATCGTCGATGGCATCGGACGAGGAGGTTCTGCGAGATAATTCAGAATCATCGTCGTCAGAAAGTGACTCGAGCTCGGGTTATTGCTTCCCTCTGGAAGAGGTGGACAATTTAGTTAAAGCCGTAAGGTCCACTATGAGACTAGTAGAAAAGAAGGCCAAAAAAAATCTATCTAAGATGTCATGTTGGACAAAAAGAAAGAAGAGCTTTTCCTATTAATGAGAAATTGTTGAGTCTCATTAGTAATGAATGGGAGAAGCCTGATAGGAAAGGCCCCCTGCCAACCTCCTTCAAAAGGAAGTACCCCTTTGAGAAAGAGGCCACTACGTCCTGGAATAAAGCTCCCAAATTGGATGTTCCCATATCCAAGGCCTCAAGAAGTTCATCTCTCCCCTTTGAGGACTCGGGGTTGTTGAAAGACCCTCTTGATAGGAAGGTTTACTCCTTCCTTAAAGTAACATGCGAGTCATCAGCAGATGCGCTGAGACCAGCCATCGCTGCAACCTGCACAGCGAGTTCCCTCATGGTCTGGCTGAGCACATTGGAAGACCAGCTGTGTGGGGATTCATCCAGGGACTCCATTCTTGCCACGCTCCCATTAATCAGGGGAGCAGCAGCCTTTTTGGCAGATGCATCAGCCGACTAAGCCAGACTGGCCGCAAGATCTGCCGCATTATCTAATGCAGGCAGGAGAGCAGTCTGGTTAAAAAGTTGCCCAAGGGACGTTCAGGCAAAAGGGAAGCTATGCTCTCTCCCCTGTGAAGGTCAGTACTTATTCGGCTCACCTTTGGATGATATCTTAGAAAAAGTGGCCGATAAGAAGAAAGGGTTCCCAAAACCTCCCTTCTCATCCTTCAGGCAGTCCTTTCAGGGGGTAAAAGATACAACTGAAAGAGAACATCCACAGAACATAAGAGGTGGGAAGATAGACCAAAAAAGAGCAAGGGTTCCTCTTTTGTGCTTCTTCCCGAAATTATAGAAAGTCCTCCAAATGACTCTCCGCCCCACAAAGGAGGAAAGCTCTCCCTCTTCCAGCCTGGGAGAAATTATCATCCAGTCCTTGGATCCTCAACCTGGTGGGGGCAGGGTTGAAACTGGAGTTTGGGAGACTTCCCCCAAACAGGTTCGTCGTGACTGCCCCACAAGTGTCCGACTCGGAGCAAAAAGCATTAGGGGCAGAGGTACTGAGCCTCTTAAAGAAAATCTGCAAGATGCACCACCAGAAGGAGGAGGCTTTTATTCTCCCCTGTTTCAAATAAAGAAGCTGGACAGCTCGTATAGAACGATTTTCAACCTAAAGGGTCTGAACAAATTCTTGAATATTCCAAAATTCAAAATGGAATCAATAAAGTCAGCAATTCAACTGCTCTTTCCGGGTTGCTATATGGCCGTCCTAGACTTAAAGGACACATATTACCATGTGCCAATACATGTAGCATTCCGGAAATATCTCAGAGTGGCGGTACCAGTAGGGGGCACCACAAGGCACCTCCAGTACAAGGCCCTTCCCATTGGCCTGGCAATGGCACCTCGTGTATTAACACAATACTAGCGGAGGTTATGGAGGTTAATAGTGGAGGTTACGGCCCACCTCAGGGAAAGAAACAGACTGGTCATCCCTTTCCTGGACGACTTCCTGATAGAAGGCCGTTCTTTCACTCACTGCCACAATCAAGTGAGAGACATAACCACCATCTTAGAAGGCTTAGGGTGGTGTTTGAACATAGAAAAATCAAGGTTTCTAGGACTCTTGCTCGACTCTTGCCAGCAAGAGTGTCGCCTGCCAGAGCAAAAGAAAAAAAAAGTTGCTCAGTCTTCTTTCCAGGTCAATTCGAAATCCAGTAATGTCTCTCAGAAGTGCTATGTCCCTCCTGGGCTCCCTGACCTAATGTATCCCGGCAGTGAAGTGGGCCCAGATCCACTCGAGAGTTGCAGGTGTTTGTCTTGGAAAGCCAACATTCCTTGCAGGGGTATCTGGAGGGTACACGGACTCTACCTCAGTAGGTTATACATTCGCTCCGCTGGTGTTTGCAAATAAATTCCTTTCGGGAGGGGATCCCGTGGTTTCCTCAACTCACCAGGGTAGTTACCACAGACGCCAGTCCCAGGGGGTGGAGAGCACCATCTGTACGACCATCTGGTTCAGGGAACGTGGTCACAGCAGAGAAGAAAGCCTCCTCAAATATGTGGGAACTTTTGGCGGTAGAGAATGTGCTGCAGAGTCTCCTACCGTTCCTGCGAGGCCATCATGTGAAGATATTGTCAGACAACCAAGTCACTGTTGCATACCTAAACCATCGGGGGGGTACACGGTCCTGCTCCCTAATGTATGTTACCGAGCAGATTTTCAGCCTTGCGGAGAGAAACATCCTTTCACTGTCTTCACATCAGAGGAAAGGACAATAACAGCAGATTTTCTGAGCCGCAGACCGCTTCTGCAGGGTGAATGGTCCCTCAAAACGGCAATATTCAGGCGTCTGGTGTACATGTGGAGACGGCCGGAAATTGACCTTTTTGCCACTCGCCAGAACAGCAAAGTAGAGAGGTTCTGCTCCATGAAACTAAGAGAAAATCCTCAGGCGGTAGATGCCTTTCGGATCAACTGGGACTTTACTCGGGCCTACGCCATTCCCCCTGTCTGTCTAATACCAGCAGTTCTCAGGAAGATCAGGCAGGACAGGGCAAGAGTGGTGCCCCCTTTTGGTCCAAGAGGCCCTGGTTCTTTTACCTCAAGGGCCCCGTGTTCCATTCTCAGGTGACTGGGCTGCAATTAACAGCCTGGAACTTGAGAGGTCAGTGCTAGCGGGTAAGGGGTTTTCTACCAACATGGTCTCTACCTCACTTACTAGTAGGAAGCCGGTCACTACAAAAATTTACTGAAGGACCTCGAAAAAATTTCTGTCATCTACAGAGTGTTCTCTGGAAGGAAAGGTGCCCCTAAAATAAATCCTGGAGTTCCATCAGAAGGGGCAGAAACAGGGCATGGTGGTTACTACCTTGAGAGTTCAGGTATCAACCTTAGGGGCTCTGTATAATTACAACCTCACGGGTAACCGATGGGTGGTCAGGTTTTTTAGGGCATGCGCTAGATCCAGACGTGTCCCACTTGCCAGGGTCCCTCCATGGGACTTGAAACTGGTCTTGAATGCTTTAACAGAACCCCCCCTTTGAGCTTTTATCTGAAGGATCCATAAAGCCATAACAATAAAAACTATACTCTTAGTAGCCCTTACATCAGCACGGAGAGTAAGCGATATACAGGCCCTATCAGCAGATCCTCCCTTTACCATGGTAATGGACGATAGAGTAGTTTTAAAACCTGACCCTGCCTATCTGCCTAAAGTAGTATCTAGGTTCCATAGGTCACAAGCGCTATCGCTACCTTCCTTCTATCCTAACCCAAAGAATGATAGTGAAAGGAAATTCCATACCCTAGATGTTAGAAGATGCCTTCATTATTTGTCGGCAACAAAACCTTGGAGGAAGGATAGGGCTCTGTTTATCTCCTTCCAGGGTTCTAGGAAGGGGATGGGAGTTTCGAAGGGTACTCTATCCAGATGGATGGGGAAGCTATCGGATTGGTCTATGTAGGCGCAAGAAGACTGGTCCCTGATGACCTGAGGGCCCACTCTACAAGAGCGATAGCAACATCTTGGGCTGAAAGATCTGATGTGTCCATAGAACACCTTCCACCTTTTATAGCCACTATAGACTGGACCTTTCTGAGTCTTCTGATCTCATGTTTGGGAAGAGGGTTCTACAGGCTGTGGTCCCTCCCTGATAGAGTAATTCTCTGTAATTCTCTAGTTGGTGCTGTCGTGGGTGACAAGAAAACACGTATATTATTTACCGGTAATGTGTTTTTACGGAACCCATGACAGCACCCTTATATTCCCTCCCGTTACTAAGCCATCACCTTCTGGTTGGTGGGTTATTGTATATGGTTTACCACTTAAGGTGGGGTTAAGGATAATTTCTATAAACATGTGTGTGCACTAACTCGGAGGTCCTCTCATGCTCTGTAATCCACTGGTGCGGAGAGAGGTGCCGCCCTTTTTGTCTTGAAGGTTTCCTGTCCTTAAAGGGCGTATCCCCTCTCTCATTGGTGCTGTCATGGGTTCCGTAAAAACACATTACCAGTAAGTAATATGCGTGTTTACCAGCTTGAGAACAAGAATTTACTTATGGACCAAGAGGTGTTTTTGGATATGATCTTTGCATGTTTTTCCTCCTTATGATGTGTTTAAGGTTAATATTTTTTTACTATGTCATTTTTTTACCTATATCTACTCAGGCGTTTGAACTCCGTTTTTCCCATTCCAAGCTCATACCCCCTGCTGATCTGTAGCGTTAAATGACAATATTCTGGCCACCTAGAGCAATCACTCTAGGGAGTTTACAGCATAGAGTCCCGGAATAACACCGTGCACAGTGAGCGCTCTCCCTAGTAGTGACTGACTGCACATTCAATGTTATATATTAGATAGGAGTTCTGCACCCTATCAACTATTCAGGTGACACTGCCACTTTAAAATGTATGGAGCCACACCGTTCTACCACATACATTGTTAACATCCGTACGCAGGAGATAACTGGGTTCAACACCGGACACCTCGATCAATGTTGGTCTCAGACACCCCCTTTAAAGTTACACTTCTGTTTTTAGCATTTGGTGCATATCACGTGTTCAATACTAGAGTTTTTCAACATTGTACATTTTCAAGGACTGGCTGCAGGGGAAAAAAAACAAATGAAAAAAAGTGACATAACTAAGAAAAAGAAATCTAAAGCCAGAAAATTGAGAAATGTAAGTTCATGCAGGGCTGAGAGCCACCTCCATAAAACCTTCATAGTCCTGGTATAATGAACCTCTCCACCGATCCTGCCATGTGGAAAATAACTCTCACTTGTAGTAAACCCTATTAATATTCCCTGTCCCGCCACCTCTGCCGCGCCTGATACTGCGCCACAGTTATTTATTGATTGCAATTCGTGAGATTTTATTAAATGTGAACGCGTCCGGCTCGTGTCATAAGTGAAGTACACAATGAGACACACTTGACTTTCATCTTATTGCTGGAGCTTGAAACAGATATTTTATTTATTTTTTCCAGAAAGTAAGATTTCCAAGTTGTTCTTTGCTTCTACATCCTGCTGTATGCAACTAGTCTGTAAAAACGTATGCTAGACTACAACTCCCAGTATCCTGACAATAGTTGTAGTATAGATTAGCATATGTCCCCAGCAGCCCTTCAGCAATGACATTACGTTCATCATTGAATCATGCATTACAGCGGTGATGTTTGCTCATATAGCACATGACTGCAGTTTCCTGCAACACTGTATTAACAAACCTTCACAATGGTGTAAGCAGCGCTTAATGTTTAGGTCATAGAACCATTTACAGCATGATGATTTACAACTGTGGTAGTTTAGTCTGATTTGCTCATGTCACCATTGGATACTAGGTTTTCTTTTATGTATGCACTAATGAAAAGAAATGTAATTGGATGTTTTTCTTTATTTTAGGAACGATACACTTGCCCAAGCCTCGCACTGCACCCAAAGGAGAGTGTATTTGCTGCACAGACTAATGGGAACTACATTGCTTTATTTTCTACTCAGCGCCCTTACAAAATGAATAAGAAGAAAAGGTTTGAAGGTCACAAGGTAATAAATGTATAATATAGAGTTCTACCATTCCTACTGTATACTTCGGAATATACTAAGGGGGCAGTATTATAGTAGTTATATTCTTGTACATAGGGACAGTATTATAGTAGATATATTCTTGTACATAGGGGCAGTATTATAGTAGTTATATACTTGTACATAGGAGCAGTATTATAGTAGTTATATTCTTGTACATATGGGGCAGTATTATAGTAGTTATATTCTTGTACATAGGGGGAGTATTATAGTAGTTATATTCTTGTACATAGGAGCAGTATTATAGTAGTTACATTCTTGTACATAGGAGCAGTATTATAGTAGTTATATTCTTGTACATAGGGGTCAGTATTGTAGTAGTTATATTCTTGTACATAGGGGTCAGTATTATAGTAGTTATATTCTTGTACATGGGGCAGTATTATAGTAGTTATATACTTGTACATAGGAGCAGTATTATAATAGTTATATTCTTGTACATATGGGGCAGTATTATAGTAGTTATATTCTTGTACATAGGGGTCAGTATTATAGTAGTTATATTCTTGTACATAGGGACAGTATTATAATAGTTATATTCTTGTACATAGGGACAGTATTATAGTAGTTATATTCTTGTACATAGGGGGCAGTATTATAGTTGTTATATTCGTGTACAGTGTACATGGGGGGCAGTATTATAGTTGTTATATTCTTGTACTTAGGGGTCAGTATTATAGTAGTTATATTCTTGTACATAGGGGGCAGTATTATAATAGTTATATTCTTGTACATAGGGACAGTATTATAGTAGTTATATTCTTGTACATAGGGGCAGTATTATAATAGTTATATTCTTGTACATAGGAGCAGTATTATATTAGTTATATTCTTGTACGTAGGAACAGTATTATAGTAGATATATTCTTGTACATAGGAGGCAGTATTATAGTAGTTATATTCTTGTACATGGGGGCAGTAGTATAGTAGTTATATTCTTGTACATAGGAGCAGTGTTATAATAGTTATATTCCAGTACATAGGTGGCAGTATTATAGTAGATATATTCCTGAACATAGGAGCAGTATCATAGTAGTTATATTCTTGTACATTGGGGTCAGTATTATATTAGATATAATCTTGTACATAGGAGCAGTATTATAGTAGTTATATTCTTGTACATAGCGGCATTGTTATAGTAGTTATATTCTTGTACATAGGAGCAGTGTTATAATAGTTATATTCTTGTACATAGTGAGCAGTATTATAGTAGATATATTCCTGAACATAGGAGCAGTATCATAGTAGTTATATTCTTGTACATTGGGGTCAGTATTATATTAGATATAATCTTGTACATAGGAGCAGTATTATAGTAGTTATATTCTTGTACATATGGATCAGTATTATAGTAGTTATATTCTTGTACATAGGAGCTGTATTATAGTTGTTATATTCTTGTACATGGGGGCAGTATTAGAATAGTTATATTCTTGTACATTAGGGGTGGTATTATATTAGATATATTCTTGTACATAGGAGCAGTATTATAGTAGTTATATTCTTGTACATGGGGGCAGTAGTATAGTAGTTATATTCTTGTACATGGGGGCAGTGTTATAATAGTTACTGCCACCTATGTACTGGAATATATTATAGTAGATATATTCCTGAACATCGGAGCAGTATTATAGTAGTTATATTCTTGTACATATGGATCAGTATTATAGTAGTTATATTCTTGTACATAGGAGCTGTATTATAGTAGTTATATTCCTGTATATACGGAGCAGTATTATAGTAGTTATATTCTTGTACATGGCGTCAGTATTATAGTAGTTATAGTCATCTACATTGTCTTTCTATTTCCCCTGTTCTGCAGTTTATACACCTTACGTTACCCAACACGGATTGACGTTGCCAACAATTTTTCATCCTTAGAGTATAGAATGAAAAAAAATGGTCACTCTTAATTGCAATATTCTGTGTGAAACGTAGCAGCAGATTTAGGTGTTGAGTAGACGATCTTGAATTTGCACCACTGCACTGAAGTTTCTTTTCCTTTGCTGCAGCATTTTTTGAGCAGAGGTCTTAGTAGTACCCTGATAGGCGTATAGAAGTATCATTTGCGTTTCTCCTTTAAATCCTGGTGCTTGGTGGTACAAAGGTAATATGTAGTTAGTTTCCTGGGCTGTGTACATGAAGGGAGCTCCGAAGGTTATAGACAGTAGACCTCCGTTATTCAGTACGCTGCGCTCTGTATCCATGTCTGGGTCATATATTATTCATGCAAAGCTCGATGTCTGAATGTAAATGTTTTACCTTTGGCTGTGAAATCAGGAGGCTTTGTGCCTGTGTGCTGCTCAGTAATACAAGTTAATATTTAGTTTCTTAGGTTTTCTTGCAGGCTGTGGGTTTAATTCCTAATGTATTTTTTATTTTACTGTTCTTTTCTGCTCCATTTTCCACTGCAAGTGAGTCATTTTATAATAAGTATTCTTTCAACTTCCTATTTTGATACCTAACCCTAAGGTTTTTTTTTTTCTGCTCCCGTGCCCCTACACTGCTCGCGCGCCGCTACACCCCTACACTGCCCATGCAACACTACACTGGCTCCGCGCCCCTACACTGCCCCAACACCCCTACACTGCCCATGCACCACTACACTGCCCCAACACCCCTACACTGCCCATGCACCACTACACTGGCCCCGCACCCCTACACTGCCCTTGCATCCATACGCTGCCCTCGCACCCCTATACTGCCCCCGCACCCCTACACTGCTTTCATACCCCTACACTGCTCCCGCGCCCCTACACTGCTCCAACACCCCTACGCTGCCCTCGCACCCCTATGCTGCCCTCGCACCCCTATGCTGCCCTCGCACCCCTATGCTGCCCTCGCACCCCTATGCTGCCCTCGCACCCCTATGCTGCCCTCGCACCCCTATGCTGCCCTCGCACCCCTATGCTGCTTTTGCACCCCTACGCTGCCCCCGCACCCCTACACTGCCCCCGCACCCCTATACTGCCCCCACACCCCTATACTGCCCCCGCACCCCTATACTGCCCCCACACCCCTACTCTGCCCCCGCACCCCTACACGGCTTTTACACGCAGGGCCGGCGTTAGGGCCAGGCAGAATAGGCAGCTGCCTGGGGCCCCCACTCCCTTGGAGGCCCCCAGCATCTACAGCAGAAGCTGTAGCAGAAGCATTATCAGTGAAGCTTCCGATGTAGAGACTGTTTAAGGACCTGTAGTGACATCACGATCAGGTGACCTGCCATGTGACTGTGATGTCACCACAGGCCATGTACTCTGGGACTGTCTGGATGTTTCTGGCACAGTGGCAGTGAAGAAAAAAGAGCGTGCAGTGAAGCACAGGAGCAGCGGCCACTGAACCTCCCCCATCAGAGTGATAGACGTGCTCATTGGCCAGTGCTCCTGTCCTCCTGCAGGGAGCCTCTGAGGGGAGAGAGACGTAGAAATGGCAGCTACCAACCTGAGCTGTGAGGTAAGTAGTGCAGCACTTTGTGTGCTGCTCCTGGTGGAAATGACTCCTGTCCTGCTGTCAGCTCCTCCTGCTCTTGTCGGCAGTCCCAGCAGAGGAGAGGGCAGGAAGGTGTCTGCTGGGACAGTGCTGCTGGGAGCAGGAGGAGCTGCATGGGATAGTGTGGAACATTCCCTCCAGCATAAAGCAGTGTGTGTGTATCTGAGGTGTGTGCAGTGTGTGTATGTGTGGTGTGTATAGTGTGTGTTATGTGTACTGTCTGTGAGCTATGTGTATGTGTTTATGTGAATCACATGTATCAAATTTGTTGTGCAGCATGTGTGTGCCATTTATGCATGTGTGTATAAATGCGTGCTGTGTGTGTGTATATAAGTGCGTGCCGTGTATGTGTGTGTATAAATGCGTGCCATGTATGTGTGTGCCATGCATGTGTGTGTATAAGTGCGTGCCATGTATGTGTGTGTGTGTATAAGTGCGTGCCATGTGTGTTTATGTATGAATAAGTGTGTGCCATGTATGTATGTGTGTGTATATAAGTGCTTGCCATGTATGTGTGTGCCATGTATGTATGTATGTATGTGTGTGTATAAATGCGTGCCATGTATGTGTGCCATGCATGTGTGTGTATAAGTGCGTGCAATGTGTGTGTGTATAAGTGCGTGCCATGTATGTGTGTGTATAAGTGCGTGCCATGTATGTGTGTGTGAGTATAACTGCGTGCCGTGTGTGTATAAGTGCTTGCCGTGTGTGTGTATAAGTGTGTGCCATGTATGTGTGTGTATAAGTGCGTGCCATGTATGTGTGTGTGTATAAATGCGCGCCATGTACATGTATGTGTGTGCCATGCGTGTGTGTGTATAAGTGCGTGCCATGTATGTGTGTGTGCATAAGTGTGTGTCATGTATGTGTGTGTATATAAGTGCTTGCCATGTATGTGTGTGTGTGTATATATGTGCGTGCCATGTATGTATGTGTGTGTATATAAGTGCTTGCAATGTATGTGTGTATAAGCATGTGCCATGTAGGTGTGTGTGTTAAATGTGTGATATATGTGTGTGTGTGTGTGTGTATGTATATATATGTGTATATATATATATATATATATATATATATATATATATATATATATATATCTATCTATCTATATATATATATATATATATATATGTATGTATATACAGTACAGACGAAAAGTTTGGACACACCTTCTCATTTAAAGATTTTTCTGTATTTTCATGACTATGAAAATTATACATCAAAACTATGAATTAACACATGTGGAATTATATACTTAACAAAAAAGTGTGAAACAACTGAAAATATGTCTTATATTCTAGGTTCTTCAAAGTAGCCACCTTTTGCTTTGATGACTGCTTTGCACACTCTTGGCATTCTCTTGATGAGCTTCAAGAGGTAGTCACCGGGAATGGTCTTCCAGCAATCTTGAAGGAGTTCCCAGAGATGCTTAGCACTTGTTGGCCCTTCTGCCTTCACTCTGCGGTCCAGCTCACCCAAAACCATCTCGATTGGGTTCAGGTCTGGTGACTGTGGAGGCCAGATCATGTGGCGTAGCACCCCATCACTCTCCTTCTTGGTCAAATAGCCCTTACACAGCCTGGAGGTGTGTTTGGGGTCATTGTCCTGTTGAAAAATAAATGATGGTCCAAACAGGATGGAATAGCATGCCGCTGCAAGATGCTGTGGTAGCCATGCTGGTTCAGTATGCCTTCAATTTTGAATAAATCCCCAACAGTGTCACCAGCAAAGCACCCCTACACCATCACACCTCCTCCTCCATGCTTCACGATAGGAACCAGGCTTGTAGAGTCCATCCGTTCACCTTTTCTGCGTCGCACAAAGACACGGTGGTTGGAACCAAAGATCTCAAATTTGGACTCATCAGACCAAAGCTCAGATTTCCACTGGTCTAATGTCCATTCCTTGTGTCCTTTAGCCCAAAGAAGTCTCTTCTGCTTGTTGCCTGTCCTTAGCAGTGGTTTCCTAGCAGCTATTTTACCATGATGGCCTGCTGCACAAAGTCTCCTCTTAACAGTTGTTGTAGAGATGTGTCTGCTGCTAGAACTCTGTGTGGCATTGACCTGGTCTCTAATCTGAGCTGCTGTTAACCTGAGATTTCTGAGGCTGGTGACTCGGATAAACTTATCCTCAGAAGCAGAGGTGATTCTTGTTCTTCCTTTCCTGAGGCGGTCCTCATGTGAGCCAGTTTCTTTGTAGCGCTTGATGGTTTTTGCCACTGCACTTGGGGACACTTTCAAAGTTTTCACAATTTTTCAGACTGACTGACCTTCATTTCTTAAAGTAATGATGGCCACTCATTTTTCTTTACTTAGCTGCTTTTTTCTTGCCATAATACAAATTCTAACAGTCTATTCGGTAGGACTATCAGCTGTGTATCCACCAGACTTCTGCACAACACAACTGATGGTCCCAACACCATTTATAAGGCAAGAAATCCCACTTATTAAACCTGACAAAGCACATCTGTGAAGTGAAAACGATTCCCGGTGACTACCTCTTGAAGCTCATCAAGAGAATGCCAAGAGTGTGCAAAGCAGTCATCAAAGCAAAAGGTGGCTACTTTGAAGAACCTAGAATATGACATATTTTCAGTTGTTTCACACTTTTTTAAGTATATATTTCCACATGTGTTAATTCATAGTTTTGCCTTCAGTGTAAATGTACAATTTTCATAGTCATGAAAACTTGAATATTTGTTATTAGTATATGTAGATGGCTGGGTATAGACACATAGTGATAGTGTGTGTGTGTGTGTGTGTCTTTGTGTGTCATGCAAATTTTTAAATACTGGCTGAACAGACGAGAGTTCATATATATAAACATGTTGGCAATCGTTCATGAATTAGCAAAATGCTCATTTATAGGACATTTCATAACTTTCCCACATTATTATGAAAAAATTACAGCACATCCTGCACCCAATGTATTATATAATGTATTTAAGGAGTCAGAGTCTGTCCATTTGATACCAATTCTACCAAAATGGACATTGACTCCGACTCGCCAGCCCTGCTGCTTATAACATGATACTATATGGGGACAGATTGATCTATTAGTGTTCTGTCCCCATCATTCTTCATTAGTGTAAAGAGGCTGAGAAACAAGAGCCAAACGACTTTAATATTGTCGATCACACGCATCGAATGGTCTGAACTTAACGCATGTCAATTCAACCAAAATGTTTGAGTGTCATGGTGCAATATGTGAGCATTAGTGGCCTCATTTTAAACTTTTGCCTAGGGCCCCACTTTGTCTAAAACCGACCCTGTTCACACGTTTACACTGCTTTCGTACCCCTACACTGCCCCCGCACCCCTACACTGCTCTCGCACCCCTACACTGCTCTCGCACCCCTACACTGCCCCCACACCCCTACACTGCTCTCGCACCCCTACACTACCCACGCACCCCTACACTGCCCACGCACCCCTACACTGCCCACGCACCCCTACACTGCTCCCTCACCCCTATACTGCCCTCGCACCCCTATACTGCCCTCGCACCCCTATACTGCCCTCGCACCCCTATACTGCCCCTTCACCCCTATACTGCCCCTTCACCCCTACACTGCTCCCGCACCCCTATACTGCCCTCGCACCCCTATACTGCCCCTTCACCCCTATACTGCCCCTTCACCCCTACACTGCTCCCGCACCCCTACACTCCTCCTACACCCCTACACTGCTTTCACACGCTTACACTGCTTCCGTACCCCTACACTGCTTCCGTACCCCTACACTGCTTTCGTACCCCTATACTGCTCCCGCACCCCTATACTGCTCCCGCACCCCTGCACTGCTCCCGCACCCCTGCACTGCTCCCGCACCCCTGCACTGCTCCCGCACCCCTGCACTGCTCCCGCACCCCTGCACTGCTCCCGCACCCCTGCACTGCTCCCGCAGCCCTGCACTGCCCCTGCACTTCTCCCGCACCGCTACACTGCTCCCACACCGCTGCACTGCGACTGCACCTCTACACCACTCCCGCACCCCTGCACTGCCCACACACTCCTGCACTTCTCCTGCACCCCTGCACTTCTCCTGCACTGCCCCCGCACCCCTGCACTGCTTCTGCACCCCTGCACTGCCCCTGCACTTCTCCCGCACCGCTACACTGCTCCCACACCGCTGCACTGCGACTGCACCTCTACACCACTCCCGCACCCCTGCACAGCCCACGCACTCCTGCACTTCTCCTGCACCCCTGCACTTCTCCTGCACCCCTGCACTGCTCCCGCACCCCTGCACTGCTCCCGCACCCCTGCACTGCCCCCGCACCCCTGCACTGCTCTTGCACTCCTGCACCACTCCCGCACCCCTGCACCGCTCCCACACCTCCCGCACCTTTACACCGCTCTTGCACATAATGACATACTGATACAGACAATCCCTTCAGGATGTTACCATTTAAAAAAATAGTTCCTCTGTGGCCATCCAGCCCAGCATCTCTCAGAAGGGTAATTTTCTGGCATACTATTAGTGAATGAGTCAATGAGGATATGTTCCATGTAGGCGCCAGGAGCTCTCCACGTGCATATACTGAATGAGTTAAAAAAAGAAGTGATAACGCCCTAATAATGGCTCTTTTTTCGCATGTGCTATGCCCACCAAGCATAGGGTGATTGAGCTTAGCCGGCTGACTAGCCTCGATCACACGGCTGGATCACCACCAGCTTCCTCTGTGCTGGATTGATGGCCTTGGCTCTGAGAAGTGAATCATTGTATTTTTTTTTATTTTTCTTAAGCTGTTTTTTGTAGGAAATGAAGAAATGGGGGGGGGGAACCCTGCAGGAGATACAAATGCTGGAGGATGTAACAAAAACTGTTGTAATGTTTCCCTCTGTGTATCCCATAATCTCCTCACCGGCTTGTAAAACAACAACAATGTTGTCGAGCAAATTAAATTTATGCCGTTGATTAGGAGTCTGCCGGTGTAAGGAGCCTAGATGAGGGGGCAGAGACGCCTTCCAGAAAATAGAGATGGTTTCTCTGTGATCCCCAGTGAGAGGGAAGGATTATCGATGCAGGAAAACTCATTAAGGTGCTCCATCTCTTACAAACAGGTGGAGGGATTTGCCGTGGGATGCGAGTTTTCTCCAGACGGATCCATCATCGTAACAGGAAGTTCCGAAGGAAACATCGCCTTCTACAATTATCACACATCCAAAGTCATCCACACTCTCCCCAGCCAGGGGAGTCCCTGCGTAGGTGTCCATTACCACTCGGTGCTGCCCTCACTGCTGGCAACCTGCTATTGGGACGGAGAGATCAGGATCTGGGAATGAGCAGCTATGGACTGATATTCATTTTTTTTTTAAATTCCTAATTATCAACTCGAAAATTAATCTTAATTGCCACTATAGGTGGGAAGGTGCACTGACTGCTTTTCCCAGATGCCGGAACCTGTCATGCTGATGACACACAATAATAATAATAATTTTATTTATATAGCGCCAACATATTCCGCAGCGCTTTACAAATTATAGAGGGGATTTGTACAGACAATAGACATTACAGCATAACAGAAATCACAGTTCAAAACAGATACCAATAGGAATGAGGGCCCTGCTCGCAAGCTGCAATCTATAGGAAAAAGAGGCCTTAAAGGGAGACTGTCAGCACTAACTGACCATTCAAACCAAGCACAAGCGCTGAGCGCAATCTTGGATGGGCCAAACAGTTCAGTGCACCTTCCCACCTATTTTGTCTGTATCCAACTGCAACCTCCTCGTCCTTGACACACTGATGTTATTCTTGTGTCTTCAGTGTGCACGTGTGCGGGGCATATTGCGGACCGTGCTGCCGACAAAAAAATGGACACGTCTACGTGTTTTCCCCACAGATACGTGGTCCGTGCAGACACACTGATGTGCGCAGAGCTGTTGATGTGAAGGGGTCTACGTGTGTTTCCAGTACGTGTGGAAGCTGTCACCACACGCACCGGTGACACGGCCTAAGGGGCTATTCCCATCTCCGCTTTTATGGCTGACACAGGAATAACTGTCCAGCACCGACCACAGGAGGTGGCACCACGGAAATGGCCGAGAGCCGCTAAGCTCCACTATTACTGTAACTCGTATTCATTTCTCTGTGAGGTTTGGGAACGGCACAGCTCTGCCAAGATTCACCTCCCATGTCCAAAGATTCACCTCCCGTGCCCATAAGGGGACACAATTAACTCACGAAAGACTGAGTTGTGAATAGCCCCATTATTGGTCTACAGTGGGGTCATTGTGACGGAGAGAACTATTCAGGCTAAAAGTCACTGTGGTCATTACGTGATATCCAGACGATTGTCAGGTCTTTTCCCCCTTTAGAGCAAGTGTTGTTCAGAGCACCACATCTTTTGATTCATTATTGGTCCACGTTTATTATGGGCCAATATATTTATTATTAGCTGTATTATAGGTGTACATGTGCATGTATATATTATATGTAGGTATGTGTGTGTACTAGAGAAAGGCTTCACATGAGGAGCTGAAATTTCGCATTTATCTGTGTGAATAAAGTCCACTTTTTACACTGATTTCCACTGGAGTACTGCTTCCAATCTATGTTTTGTACATTTGGAGCCTCCTTGGCTGGTTGCTTGCCAAAGTATTTCACCCACGACATTAGGACTGTGCTGTTATTATACCTTGAGATTATATATATATATATATATATATATATATATATATATATATATATATATATATATATATATATATATATATATATATATATATATATATATATATATTGTTTTATAGGATAAGAGGTTTCCAGTAATATATAGATTTTTTTATTTAACAGTTGTTCAGATGCAGCATCATGCAGAAAATACTGTATTCCCAAGCTTGTATACATTTACATGGGTCAAGTCATTTTCTGGGGAAGACGCAATGGCTGTTCCATCTCCTTCCATGTGCTGGAAAAGACTTGTGGTGATGTACCCAGTCTGTAAGATTTCATCCAAACCAGGAGGGGGACCAGCCCACTTAAAGGGGTTGTCCGGTCTTATACTACGAATTTGCTGTCACTCTATTTGACTGCAGACATGTGAATCCTTACATCTCACACACTGTGCACTGTGAAGATTCTCCGGTGCTGGTATCGGGAATGGCAGTCGGTACCGACCATATTCCAACTAGATTGCCTCGCTCAATACACAGATACTTGTGGTCACATGACTGCTGTTCCCCGTGCAGGCTCCGCAGAATCGTCAGGGTGCAGTGCGCAGAATGTGAGGATTCCCAAATCTGCAGTCACCTAAAGTGACTACAGACTTGTACTTTAAGACCAGAGAACTCTTTTAAAAAGGGGTCTGTCACTCCCAAAATGCTAATTAAACCACTTATACATACAGGTGCTTCTCACAAAATTAGAATATCATCAAAAAGTTAATTTATTTCCGTTCTTATTAAAGTGAAACTTATATATTATATAAAGTCATTACAAACAGAATGATCTATTTCAAGTGTTTATTTTTGTTAATGTTGATGATTATGGCTTACAGCCAATGAAAACCCAAAAGTCATTATCTCAGTAAATTACAATAATTAAAAAAACACCTGCAAAGGCTTCCTAAGCGCTTATAAAGGAGTCTGTTTCAGTAGCTCCACAATTCATTATCTCAGTAAATTAGAATACTTTATAACACCAACTTAAAAATGATTTTAAAATCCAAAATGTTGGCCTACTGAAATGTGTTTTCAGTAAATGCACGCAATACTTGGTCAGGCTTCCTTTTGCATCAATTACTGCATCAATGCGGCGTGGCATGTAGTCGATCAGCCCGTGGCACTGCTGAGGTGTTATGGAAGCCCAGGTTGCTTTGATAGTCTTCAGCTCGTCTGCATTGTTGGATCTGGTGTCTCTCATCTTCCTCTTGACAATACCCCATAGATCTATGGGGTTAAGGTCAGATGAGTTTGCTGGCCAATCAAGCACAGTGATACTGTTGTTTGTAAACCAGGTATTGGTACTTTTGGCAGTGTGGACAGGTGCCAAGTCCTGCTGGAGAATGAAATTTCCATCTCCAACAAGCTTGTCAGCAGAGGGAAGCATGAAGTGCTCTAAAATTTCCTGGTAGACGGCTGCACTGACTTTGGTGTTGATAAAACCCAGTGGACCTACACCAGCAGATGACATGGCTCCCCAAGCCATCACTGATTGTGGAAACTTCACACTAGACCTCAAGCAGCTTGGATTTTGGCCTCTCCACTCTTCCTCCAGACTCTGGGACCATGATTTCCAAATGAAATGCAAAATTTACTTTCATCTGAAAACAACACCTTGGACCACTGAGCAACAGTCCAGTTCTTTTTCTCCTTGACCAAGGTACGATGCTTCTGGTGTTGTCTATTGGTCATGAGTGGCTTGACACAAGGAATGCGACACTGGTAGCCCATGTCCTGGATACGTTTGTGTGTGGTGGCTCTTGAAGCAATGCAATCCTTTCAAGGCTGCGGTTATTCCGGTTGCTTGTGCACCTTTTTCTACCACTCTTTTTCCTTCCACTCAACTTTCCATTATGCGTGGATACAGCACTCTGTGAACAGCCATCTTCCTAAACAATGACCTTTTGTAGCTTACTCTTCTTGTGGAGTGTGTCAATGATTGCCTTCTGGACATCTGTCAAGTCAGCAGTCTTCCCCATGATTGTGGAGCTACTGAAACAGACTAAGGGACCTTTATAAGCGCTTAGGAAGCCTTTGCAGGTGTTTTTTAATTATTGTAATTTACGGAGATAATGACTTTTGGGTTTTCATTGGCTGTAAGCCATAATCATCAACATTAACAGAACACTTAAAGATAGATACTTAGATACCAGTAGCGCTTCAAACCCTATGGGTCCTGCAGCAGATAATGATACAGTGCCACCCTTCTGTATCAATGTCTATAAATATAATAAATAATATAATTTCTAGATTCAGTACTTAACCCCCTTTATAGACCAATAGTAGGGAATAAACCGTTTAAAAATACTAAAAAATGACCACAATGTCTAAAAACGTAACCAGGATGAGGTAACTATTGAGCGTGTCTTAGGTTTAATAAACTGATTCTGTAGTAACAGTTACCAGACTAATAGCCTCAAGCCTAAGGGTAGCGCACCCCACGTTTAGGAGATGAAAACGTTCAGTTAACCTGATGCGGCTGCAACAGTGGTGTGGAATCTTCTGCTGCTAAGTCCCCATGATTGTGGAGCTACTGAAACAGACTAAGGGACCTTTATAAGTGCTTAGGAAGCCTTTGCAGGTGTTTTTCAATTATTGTAATTTACTGTGATAATGACTTTTGGGTTTTCATTGGCTGCAAGCCATAATCATCAACATTAACAGAAATACACACTTGTAATAGATCACTCTGTCTGTAATGACTCTATATAATATATGACTTTCACTTTTTGTATTGAAGAACTGAAATAAATTAACTTTTTGATGATATTCTAATTTTGTGAGAAGCACCTGTATATGTAGGGATAAAAAATCATACCTGTAGTAAAGATTTTTTTTTTGTATGTACATGAAGGGGCTTTGGTGCACTCTTGCTATGGTCATGCTTGTCATTTCCATAAGAACGTTTTTTTTTCCTTGCAATTATGCCTATAAAATCTATAACACAAGTATGATTTTTTTGGGGGACAAATTCTTTTTCATCATATCTGTATAAGTAGCTTTAATTAGCATTTTGAAGGCGATAGACTCCATTTCACTTCTAAGAAGGTCGCTGCCACCCCTCTGACAGACACTACACAACCCTTCATCCAAAAGAAAGTAATGCGACATCACTGAGCACCATATACCGTCCTGAATAAAGGGGCTTGGATGGCCTAAACTAGTGTTACAAGTTCCCTTTAAAGGAGTCTTGAGGAATCATTGTGTAATGAAATATTATGAAATTTTGTAACATCTTTTTTGTGCATTTCTCATCATTTTATTTTTGAGATCTCTGCTTGCTGTGAGCAAGTGAATGGGGATATTCTTGTTGCCATCCAATGGCTGTACTCAGTGCTCATGTACAAAGCTGATGGGTCGTTACAATGTATCAACAAGCCTCTGTGAGCTAAATGGTAAGGAGCGAGTCCAGACTGAGACATTGTAGCAAACAATCAGGATGAGAGATTTGTGAAGCTCACAGAGGCTTGTCTACACTGGACACGATTGTAATAAACCCTCAGATGTGGGCAGCATTAGGGCTGTGCGCGCTTCCGGCCTCTGGATGGCTTTTCTCTACAGGTCAAAATTTGAATTTTTTTCAATGATACATTAAAATGATTTCTGGTTGCATATATGTGCACTATTTACCTATAACGTCTATTTCCTCATTGGAGGTTTAGTGGTTAGTCATCTTTCCATGTAATGACTTCCTGCTGAGCAGAGCAGCAGTGTAAAGCATGGATTACAAAACAAGAGCCAAAGCTTTTGGTGGATTTTTAGACTTCTCAAGTGAAGAACCATGGTGGCATCACTGTATGAAAGGTCCTGGGGGAGCAGTAGTGAAGCTCCAGAAATTAAAGAATCACAACCCCAATCAAATGCAGGTAAGAAAAAAACACTGCTTTTATTTTGTACTTTGTGCACCAATCCAATTTGGAGAACTAAAAAATAATTATCAATCTAACTAAATATCAATCTAACTAAACTATGAAACTAATGAATCATCTTGTGCACGGCCCAGAATCTGTTTGCCTTTTCTTAGTTGTCTCGCAGGAGTGCAGCACAGTCTATTTCTTGTATTTTTCTTGGGAATGCTCCATGGATTGACAGGAAGAAGCAATTATGGTTCCAGAGTGCTGAGAGGCGCAAAGAACGGTCAGTAATCAGCCGCACTGTACGCAGTGAGATGACTCTGTGAGGCTCTGCTCCACTTACCTCCGTCGACCTCTGGAGGCTGCTGTAAAGCCGTTGCTTTGAACTGAGTTGCTTCTACTTTACATAGCTAATTGCCAGTCACTTACTGAATGCACGGAACATCGTCATATTGAAGGTAATAAATAGTAATAATAATTGAAGGTGATTGTTACGTTTATTTAGTTATGGCTCCGTTAATAAAGACAGAACAGCAATTACAATGGGTCGGGACTTGCTGTCATCACAGTGAGTTACCTTTTAAAGGGGCTCTCCTCTGAGGATCAGCCGTCAATGCTTGATTGGTGGGAACCCTGCATTCACTACCTTGGCTCTGCAGGCAGTGACTAGTAATGTGCCTCCGTCTCCTCCAAGCGGGTCCCAGGGAACTTCACCATCACACACTAATGTCTACATCCAGTAATCTGAACCCTGGATGCAAGCAATAGGTCCGCATCCATAGTTGTAGCACATTCAAATGTTAAGGGGTCAATCTGTATTATGGACACATGGCTTTTTTATTTTACTCATCTAGCACCATTAATTCCACAGCGCTTTACAGACATCATAATCACTGGAGGAAACCGGAGAACCTAGTGGAAACCCATGCAAACACAATGGGAGTGTACAGACTCCTGAAAATGTTGGTCTTGGTGGGATTTGAACCCAGGACCCCAGCGCTGCAAGGCTGCAGTGCTAACCACCGAGCCAACATGCTGCCCACAAGCAGCTCTGCCCCTTGTATGAGGTGTATTACAGCTCAGCCTAAGGTCTATTGGAAACAAACAGGTGCTCGGGGCACCCTTGACTTGGTCGAGTAGTCCAACGCTCCTTCCTACCTCTTTGTTTTGCATCTCTTTATGGTCTTGTCTTCATTACTTGACAGCTCTGGCTTTCCAGGAACCAGAGGGCAGATATAGAAAGAAAACAAATAGGAAGGTGCACTGAACTGCTTGGCCACTGCGAGGGTGCACTGAACCGCTCAGCCACTGCGAGGGTGCACTGAACCGCTCAGCCACTGCAAGGGTGCACTGAATCGGTCGGCCTCTACAAGGGTGCACTGAACGCCTTAGCCACTGTGAGGGTGCACCGAGTGCCTGTGCTGGGGATGAACATGCATTTTGCGCTGACTGTTTCCCTTTAATGTTGCTGAGCTATATTAGCACACAATCTGTGGACAGCAGTATTGGCTGAACTAGGACATCTAACAGGTCCTTAATTAACAGGAGTCTGTCCATGCATTAAAGGGGCGACACTTTCAGTAGTGTATCTTACAGATACCATTGTAATACTAACCCACAGACTGCAGTTGCAAGAAAATGGGAGCTATCATCAGAAAATGTTCTATTGTTTCAATCCTGTTTTTGTGTCACATATATGTTTCAAATATATCTGACATTTATTTTCTTCATATCACGACTTTTATTAACAAAATTAGAAATCTTGCAATTTTCACACTGGCCATTGTGGATATTTTTTTACACCTATATTTCCTGTTCTTTCTAGTTTACAGGCATCTTCTTATCTCAGACCAAATTAGGGCGCAGTCAGACGGTCGAGAGCGAGATCCGAACGTAGTGTACGGACAGGCCGGCGGATCTCCAGACCCGAGCGTGACCACTACATAGAAATACATGCAGCTGTCGCGCTCTGGTCCGGAGAGCCGCCTGCCAGTCCGTGCACTGTGCTCTGATCTCGCTGCCATTTATATGGCCATCTGACTCTTCCCTTATAGTCAAAAGTAACGATACACAGTAGACATTAGCGGATTTGGCAAAATTCTAAATTTGTCTGTTCCCACAGGAAAATTATATTAGCTGAGAAGTTTTCTTTGTGAATTAAATATCCATTATTATCTCTGGAACCTTCCCAAACCCCAGAGGATAATAAACGTCAAATGTAAAAAAATAGTTCTGATACTACCACTTTCGGTTCACCTCTCTGACCCCTTCGCTCCTCACTATCGCTCATCCTGTCCTCGCTGCAACGTTTTATCACCACTGTGAGTGCTGAATTCTGGACCTCCTGATGCTAGGCCCAGGACTCAGAAAAGGTCAGGGAGGGTTCTGCACATGCACGCGCAAGGTCACTGTGCTCCTCGTGACTTCATGGCTTTTTTACAGGTGATGGTGAAGAGTGTAGGGGCCAGAGAAGTGAGCAGTAAGTTTAGTATATGCATTTTTTTCACCTTTTGATGGTCATATGTGGTTCACAGAAATGTCCGCCTGTGGCCAACATTTTAATGATTCTGCATGGAAGGAAATTACAAAGAAAGGATTATGGCCAAGGTAGTTTTTGAGAAGCTCTGGAGAGGGAAACAAGCGCACACAAAGTAGGGCAATACCATGTGGTAAAGGATATGTAGAAGCTATGGTAGAACTCACCTAAAGGTGTTGTGTGCAGGCACAACACCTCTAAATGTCTAGAAAGACACTGCTGCTGCCACGTAGCTGTATCATTGCAAAAATGGAAACTGGCATGTTTAGGTGGGTTGCTCTGTGGAAATAAAGAGCCTTGGGATTCCAAAAGTCATATGCCTGGGTTTGAACCCTTGAGCCTGTGCTTTGGTGCCAGCTTCACTGTTCTCCGAGCAACAGCACATACATCTTTTATCTGAGTATTTAGTTTCTGTCATTCTTGCTTCAGTCATTTTAGCGTAACATGTGTTTTCATTTACCCATTTGTCTTCCCTATCACCTTTCGGGTGCGGCTTTATATACTTTTCCCCTGCTGGTGGTCGTCTCATGTGGATGTCCAGCCATACTTCTGTAGTTTAAGCCAGTCAGTGAAAGACCAGCTAGGGTGTATCTCTCTACTGTTTATGTTCTTTACCCTACACCCATCTTCTGTTTCTTTTTAGGAAGTAGGCGACATATCCACTGAAAGTATGTATTTAATCCTTTTTTTTATTTTGTGGTTTGTTTTACTCTCTCTTGGACCTCTTTCTTTTTTAGCACACTTTCCCTTGTGTAGGTAATGTATATTCCGCTCTGCCCTCTGGTTCTTTAGGAGGAACGTGTAGCGCTTGATGGCCTTTCTGGCAGTTGCCGTCGCCTAGTCTGTGCTTAGTGCTATCTCAGCACACGTAGGAACCTCTAGGGACTGCGGGGTCAAGATCTCTAGCCTGTACAGGAACCTGGCAGGGTCAGCTGCAGTTTTTATTGTGTTGCTATTTTCCCAAGTGAGTTGCTACACTTTCATAGCACCAAATCAGTTATTATTATGAATACCATGTTTCAGCGCTGGACCAGTGCCTCTCTCAAGGTATAAAAAGCAAGTTTGTGAATGTAGATTTTTGTAATATTGTAGTCTAATTCAGTTTCATTCAAGTATATTCGATCAACCCTATTACACTGCTGATAACACGGGATCCTCTAATAACAGGAGTTGATGTCACATGCTTTCCCCCCCCCCTCAGGTATGACCTTTGAACATACTCATTGGATGCTCTAAAGTGCCCCTGTGATCAGGATTGTGCACAGTAACTACAGACAGTGTCAGGTTGGTGCCGTTATACTGATTACAATGATACCTGGTGATGAAATCCATCTTGTGATTGTTGTGTAATCTAAATTTTTAGCTCTCAGTTAATGAGGTTCCTGTGCTCCGTGGCAGAGCTCTAGGTGAGGCTGTGGGGGATGGGCTGTGGGTGGCCTGTGGGCGGGGCTTTATGTGCTGCTCTGCTTACATGTTCATCTTTATGACTTATGACAGGTCACTGATCCCTCAGTCACCTGCCCGCTATTTTACATACTGAATATGATATGGTTTGAAAAAAAAATCACATGCAGCAGGTGCCGACGCTGTAGCAAGATCACATCTACAATATCCATTTAGTGATTTTATTTACTGATATCAATTTCTTCAGGATAAAAAATCTTTCTCAAAATGGTGCTGTCCAATAGACGCTACTGCACAGGTGGCGCCGGCGCCATATTGAAATTATTTTTTTCTGAAGAAATTGATATCACTAAATAAAATCATTAAATGGATATTATAGACGCGATCATGCTACAGCACCGGCGCCTATCTGCTGAATATGATTTTTTATTTCCTTTTAAAACCATATTATATTCAGTATGTAAAGTAGGGGGCGGATCAGTGAGGGATCCGGGACCGGTCATAAGCCATCAGTATGAATACCTAAACAGAGCACCACATAAAGCATGAATTTACCAATAGGTGATTACTGATGACACATTCCCTTTATGTGTCTATTCAGTGTGATCCCTCTCAGCATTACTAGGGCTTATCATGGACACATGACACATCTTTTAGACAAAGTCACATTTCCGTTTTCCAGTTCCTTACATTGCAGTATTTGGTGCTTTTGTGCCCACGTATCTTTGATAGGATCGAGGCCGGTTTTAGACAAAGTTGGGCCCTGGGCAAAAGTTTAAAGTGGGGCCCCAATAACATATTGCACCATTACACAGAAACATTTTGGTTGTATTTACATGCGCTGAGTTCAGGCCGTTGAACGAGCATAATCAACAATATTGAAGTCGTTAGACGCTTGTTCCTAAGTTTCTTTACACCGGCTGAAGAAGGATGATGGGTACAGATAAGGCTACTTTCACACATCCGTCTTTTTGTTTCAGGCTAAATCTGGCTCTTTAGAGAAAAAACGGAACCGGAAAAAATAAAAACCGGAACCGGTTTTTCCCCCGTTGACTTGTATTAGCGCCGGATCACGCCGCATGGCCCAGCGTTCCTTCGTTTTTTTTCTGGATCCGGCTAAAATTCCGATTCCGGCGTCTGGAAAAAACGTCTACTGCAACGTTTTTTGTCTCCGGCGAAAAAGTCTGAAGTGCCAGATCCGTCGCTTCCGGCTGTTTGCTGCAATGAAAGCCTATGTTTTTCCAACATTCGCCGGATTTAGCCTGACACTGAAAACCTGATGTGTGAAAGTAGCCTTATCCTCCATACAGTATAACACAGGCCCCATTCCCATATAGTACATATAGTATAAAGCACTGACCATGGTCCTTGATAGAGTATACTGCAGCCCCCCTCATAAAGTATACTGCAGCCCCCTCATAGAGTATACTGCAGCCCCCTCATAGAATATAATGCAGCCCCATCAGAGTATACTGCAGCCCGCTCAGAGTATATTGTAGCCCCCTCAGAGTATAATGTAGTCCCCTCAGAGTATAATGAAGCCACCCACACACAGTATAATGCAGCCCCCCACATACACAGTATAGTGCAGTTGCCCCACACACAGTATAATGCAGCCCTCCCACACACAGTATAGTGCAGCCCCCACACAGTATAATGCAACCCCACACACAGTATAATACGGCCCACCCACACACAGTATAGTGCAGCCCCCACACAGTATAATGCAGCCCCACACACACAGTATAGTGCAGCCCCCCACACACACTATAATGCAGTCCCCCCAAGCACACTATAATGCAGACCCCCACTCACAGAATACTGCAGCCCCTCCAAACACAGTATAATTCAGTCCCCCACACAGTATAGTGCATCCTCCCCGAATACACAGTATAGTGCAGTCCCCCCACACACAGTGTAGTGCAGTCACCCACATACACAGTATAGTGCAGTGCCTCTACAAACAGAATAATACAGCCACCCCACAGTAACAGTATAGTGCAATCTCCTCACATACACAGTATAGTGCAGTCCCCCCACACACAGTATAATGCAGCCCCCCACAAACACGCTATAATGCAGCCCCCACAAACACGCTATAATGCAGCCCCCACACACACAGTATAATGCAGCCCATCCACACACAATATAGTGCAGTCCCCACACAGTATAATGCAGTCTCCCCAGATACACAGTATAGTGCAATCCCCCACACACACAGTATAATGCGCCAACCCACACACAGTCAAGGCTGGCGTTAGTGGCAAGCAGACCACGCAGCTGCCTAGGGCCAGGGACGGATTATAATAGGGTCAATCTGGGTGGTAGCCCAGGGCCCAGTGGTGTGGGGGGGCCCTGGGCTACCGCTCAGATTGCCCGCTGCCATCAGGGCATTACTGCCCTGACTGGCATATGGGCCCGGTGGGCCCACCGGGCCCCTACCGGCACTGCGGCAGTTTCACCTATTGACGTGCGGGCATAGTTAACAACAGCCGCCAGCCAATTGGGTGCGCGCTGCTGGAGGGAGCTTCGTCGCTGGAGCGCAGGTCAGGTGAGGAGAACTCGTTTTTTTTGTTTTTGCGAACGGCAATCCGGGGGGCCCGGGCCAGAATGCTGGACACTGTCTGGGGGCAATATGCTGGAGTCAGACACTGGGGCAGATTGCTGGACACACTGGGGCAATATGCTGGACACACTGGGGCAGATTGCTGGACACTGGGGGCAATGCTTGACACACTGGGGCAGATTGCTGGACACACTGGGGGCAATATTGGAGACACTGGGACAGATTGCTGGACACACTGGGGCAGATTGCTGGAGACACTGGGGCAGATTGCTGGACACACTGGGGGCAATATGCTGGGCATACTGGGGCAGATTGCTGGACACACTGGGGCAATATGCTGGGCATACTGGGGCAGATTGCTGGACACACTGGGGGTAATATTCTGGACACACGGGCAGATTGCTAGACACACTGGAGGTAATATGCTGGACACACTGGGGCAGATTGCTGGACACACTGGGGGGCAAGATTGGAGACACTGGGGCAACATGCTGGACACACTGGGGGCAACATGCTGGACACACTGGGGGCAACATGCTGGACATTTTGGGGGCAATATGCTGGACACACTGGGGCATATTGCTGGACACACTGGGGGCAATATGCTGGACACACTGGGGCAATAAGCTGGAGACACTGGGGGCTACATGCTGGACACACTGGGGCAGATTGCTGGACACACGGGGCAGGATGCTGGACACACTGGGGGCAGAGATGCTGGACACACTGGGGGCAATGCTGGAGACACTGGGGCAGATTGCTGGACACACTGGGGGCAATATGCTGGAGTCAGACACTGGGGCAGATTGCTGGACACACTGGGGCAATATGCTGGACACACTGGGGCAGATTGCTGGACACTGGGGGCAATATTGGAGACACTGGGGCAGATTGCTGGACACGCTAAGGGCAATGTTGGACACACTGGGGCAGATTGCTGGAGACACTGGGGCAGATTGCTGAACACACTGGGGGCAATATGCTGGAGTCAGACACTGGGGCAGATTGCTGGACACACTGGGGCAATATGCTGGGCATACTGGGGCAGATTGCTGGACACACTGGGGGTAATATTCTGGACACACTGGGGCAGATTGCTAGACACACTGGAGGTAATATGCTGGACACACTGGGGCAGATTGCTGGACACACTGGGGGGCAAGATTGGAGACACTGGGGCAAATTGCTGGACACACTGGGGGTAATATGCTGGACACACTGGGGCAGATTGCTGGACACACTGGGGGCAATGCTGGAGACACTGGGGCAGATTGCTGGACACACTGGGGGCAGATTGCTGGAGTCAGACACTGGGGCAGATTGCTGGACACACTGGGGCAATATGCTGGACATACTGGGGCGGATTGCTGGACACACTGGTGGTAATATGCTGGACACACTGGGGCAGATTGCTGGACACACTGGGGGCAATATTGGAGACACTGGGGCAGAATGCTGGACACACTGGGGGCAATATGCTGGACACGCTGGGGCAGATTGCTGGACACACTGGGGGCAATATGCTGGACACACTGGGGGCAATATGCTGGACACACTGGGGGCAACATGCTGGACACACTGGGGGCAACATGCTGGACACACTGGGGGCAACATGCTGGACATTTCGGGGGCAATATGCTGGACACACTGGGGCATATTGCTGGACACACTGGGGGCAATATGCTGGACACACTGGGGCAATAAGCTGGAGACACTGGGGACTACATGCTGGACACACTGGGGCAGATTGCTGGACACACTGGGGGCAGGATGCTGGACACACTGGGGGCAGAGATGCTGGACACGTTGGCTGAGATGCTGGACACATTGGGGGCAGAGATGCTGGACACATTGGGGGCAGAGATGCTGGACACATTGGGGGCAGAGATGCTGGACACATTGGAGGGCAGAGATGCTGGACACATTGGGGGCAGAGATGCTGGACACATTGGGGGCAGAGATGCTGGACACATTGGGGGCAGAGATGCTGGACACATTGGGGGCAGAGATGCTGGACACATTGGGGGCAGAGATGCTGGACACACTGGGGGCAGGACTGGATACATGGGGCAGAATGGAAGACATTGGGCAGGATTGGAGACAGATCGTGCAGGGCCATGGGGCAGGATGGATACGATGGAGACTGATCGGGCAGGATGGGGAGATCATATGGGGCGGGATGGATACTCATGAGGGCAGGATGGGAGAACATATGGCTGGAGCCAGGAATGAGATACACGAGGCCAGGATGGGGATATTATTATTACCATAGGGGCTAATTAAGGGATATTATTACTGCAGTGACGTATTTATTTTATTTTTTGAGGACACTGTTTTAAATGGGGGGCGATCCTGTTACTGTGTAGACTGACACTATGTTGCCTCTTTTTCTTCATGTGGTGTAATGTAGAAGTTGGGAAAAATTAAGTAATGTGTTCTACAAGCGGAGCTCGAGATAACTGTGTTATTTCCTGCAGAGACGAGTCCTGGCTGGATGAAGTGATGGCGGTCTGTGCTGGATGAAAGATGAAGGACTTCACCTAGAGACGTCACTGGTGAGTCAGTGTTACCTATACACTGACATTATACACTGTATACTATATACTGAACAGAAGGGTAAATTGACTAGATCAATGTATGTTTGACAGGTTATAGTTTCACACAGCAACTATTTTTCTGGAATAATCTGGTTCAGGTATATGATGACCCCGTCACGACCCCATCACATGACCCTGTCACATGACCGGGGGCCCACAGTGTCTGAACAGCCCGGGGCCCTGGCTACCCTTAATCCACCCCTGCCTAGGGCCACCGCTTCTCCAGGGGCCTCCAGCCAGTGGCATGTGGCTAATAGCAGCACACCACACAGCCACTATGGGGCCCATAAGTAAGAGGGGCCTGGCGCCGCCGCCGCATCGTGCATTCACTTATTGGCATCACAGATGCCGATACAGTTCAAAGCAGTGATGGAGGAGAGAGTGTCAGATGACCTTCCATCACTCCCCCTCTGCCTCTGATTCAGCGTGTGGCAGCAGGGGAACTGATGAGAGCTCTGCAGAAGACAGAGCAGCCAGGGAATGAGTAAGAGAGGTAAGTATTGTGTGTGTGTATTTGTGTGTGTTGCCCAATACTGTGTATGTGGGGAGGCTGCATTATACTGTGTGTGAGGGACTGCACTTTACTGTGTATGTTGGGAGGCTGCATTATACTGTAGGGAGTCTGCATTATACTGTATGTGGGGATGTTGCATTATACTGTGTGTGGAGACTGCATTATACTGTGTGTGGGGAAACTGCACTATACTGTGTATGTGGGGAGGCTTCATTATACTGTGTGAGGGGGGACTGCACTATACTGTGTGTGGGGAGATTGCACTATACTGTGTATGTGGGGAGGCTGCATTATACTGTGTGTGAGGGGGCTGCACTATACTGTGTGTGGAGAGACTGCAGTATACTGTGGGTGGGGGCTGCACTATACTATGAGTGTGGAGTGGCTGTATTATACTGTTTGTGTAGGGACTGCATGATACTGTGTGTGGGGGGCTGCATTATACTGTGTGTGGGGGACTGCACTATTCTGTGTATGTGGGGAGGATGCATTATACTGTGGGGGGACTGCACTATGCTGTGTTTGGAGGGGCTGCATTATTCTGTGAGTGGGGGGCTGCATTATACGGTGTTTGGGGGATGCACTATACTGTGTGGGGGCTGCACTATACTGTGTGGGGGATGCACTATACTGTGGGGGGTTGTATTATACTGTGTGTGGGGCAAATGCACTAAACTGTATGTGGGGGTCTGCATTATACTGTGTATGTGGGGGGCTGCATTATACTCTAAGGGGACTGCAGTATACTCTGAGGGGCTGCATTATATTCTGAGGGGGGCTGCACTATACTCTATGATTGGGGCTGCATTGTACTCTCTGAGGGGGCTGCATTATACTGTATGAGGGGGCTACATTATACTGTGTGTCGGGCTGTACTATACTGTATGAGGGGACTGCAGTATACTCTATGATGGGGCCTGCATTATACTCTATGAAGAGGCTACATTATACTCTATCAAGAACCATGGTCAGTGCATTATACTATATAGGACCTGCGTTATACTGTGTTGAGGAATATGTGAACCCATCATTCTTCCTCAGCTGTTGTAAAGAAACTCAGGAACAAGCGTCGAACGACTTCAATATCGTCGATCACACTCGTTCAAAGGCCTGAACTCGGCGCATGTAAATACAACTAAAATGTTTCTGTGTGATGGTGCAATATGTAAGCATTTGGGAACCCACTTTAAACTTTTAAACTTTGTCTAAAATCGGCCCTGTACACAGTATAATGCAGCCTCCCCACATACACAGTATAGTGCAGAGCCCCTACACACAGTATAATGCAGCCTCCCCTCACACAGTATAATGCAACCTCCCCTCACACAGTATAATGCAACCCCACACACAGTATAGTGTAGTCCCCCAAACTCACTATAATGCAGACCCCCACTCACAGAATAATGCAGCCCCTCCAAATACAGTATAATGCAGTCCCCCACACAGTATAATGCATCCTCCCCGCATACACAGTATAATGCAGCCCCCCACACACAGTATAAGGCAGTCCCCCTACAAACAGTATAATACAGCCATCCCACCCTAATAGTATAGTGCAGCCTCACATACACAGTATAATGCACCCCCCACACACAGTATAATGCAGCCCCCCCACACACAGTATAATGCAGCCCCCCATGTACACAGTATAGAACAATCCCCACACACACACACAGTATAATGCAGCCAACCCACACACAGTCAGGGCTGGCATTAGGGGCAAGCAGACCATGCAGCTGCCCTAGGGCCACTGCTTCTCCAGGGGCCTCCAGCCAGTGGCATGCGGCTAAAAGCTGCACACCACAGGGCTACTATGGGGCCCATAAGTAAGAGGGGCCTGGCGCGGCCCCCCCTGCAGCATCGCGCATTCAACTTATTGGCATCATAGATGCCGATACAGTTCAAAGCAGTAATGGAGGAGAGCGTGTCAGATGACACTCCTTCCATCACTCCCCCTCTGCCTCTGATTCAGCGTGTGCCAGCAGTGGAGCTCATGAGAGCTCTGCAGAAGCCAGAGCAGTGGGGGAATGAGTTAGAGAGGTAAGTATTGTGTGTGTGTGTGTGTGTATTTGTGTGTGTTGCACTATACTGTGTATGTGGGGAGGCTGTATTATACTGTGTTTGTGTGGGGGACTGCACTATACTGTGTATGTTGGGAGGCTGCATTATACTGTGGGGAGTCTGCATTATACTGTATGTGGAGGACTGCACTCTACTGTATAGTACACAGTATAGTGCTGTCCCCCCACACAAACACAGTATAATGCAGCCTCCCCACATACACAGTATAGTGCAACACACACTGATACACACAAACACAATACTTAACTTCCCTCCTCATTTCCCCCGTTGCTCTTGCTTCTGCTGAGCATCTCATCAGCTCCACTGCTGGCACACGCTGAGGCAGAGGGGGACTGATGGAAGAGGGAGTGTCATCTGACGCTCTCTCCTCCTTCACTGCTTTCAACTGTATCGGTATCTGTGTTACCGATAAGTAGAATGCACAATGCAGCGATGGGGGAGCGGTGCCGGGTCCCTTATACTCACGGGCCCCATAGCGGCCGGGTGGTGTGCCGCTATTAGCGACATGCCACTGGCTGGGGCCCCTGGAGAAGCGGGGCCCTAGGCAGCTGCCTGGTCTGCCTGCTCTTAACGCTGGCCCTGGTTAGGATATCCTGCCTCTTAAATTGCCACCCTGATAGTTTTCAACGTAAATCTAAGTGTGCTATAATATGATAGTCATATAAAATATGCCACTGTCAGACTAGGGAGTCTTGCCTCCTCCCTTGTGGTTGGATCATTAGTAGTCAGACAATTAGATACTAGATGTAGAGCTTTTTACAATACTGAGACTAGTGGAGGCTCTAGGTCATATCCTCAGAATAATGGTGTTCTCCATTGTTTCCTTATTTGTTACATTGTCTGGAAATGTGAGCTCCAGGGATAAGCCGTAATAAGGAGTAATGAAAACATCAATGATGTGGAGCTGCGCACGTGTCAGGGACATAGCGCTGCGTGTAATTTACCAGTGTCGACTGCGGAGCAGGTAAAGATGTAATGTGGCCTGCTGCACCGCTGGATGTGAAGATCAGCTAGATCCTCTGCAGCTGGAGCCTCGTCTCTAATTACACCCGTAGGAAATATATGTTTGAAGAGATGTTCCTTTCTCATAAAGGTCATCAGAAATTGAAAGCGTTTCCGAGCTCGCCAGAATGGAGGCTTTGATGATCACATTGGCTAATTAGTGCAAAATAATAAAATGTTTCAGATGACCCAGTCTACGTAGACTGACCTCTGTATATGCATGCATTGCATTGAATAGGTGACTATAAGGAGTTAAAGGGGAATTGTCTTTAGGACGGCCTGTATTCAAGACAAAATAATAAGTGCCCTCCTCCTGTAAT